>NC_046680.1:23144406-23510042 GCF_009870125.1 Drosophila pseudoobscura | reverse complement strand
GTCAAGAGTATTTTATGCTTTAGCTCTACCCACTCCCTCTCCCCCCCCTCTGGCTAACGGACTGTTGCCAAGGTGGAGAGATTTCCCCACAATGAAGACCGCGCCGGCAGCACTGCCGGCAGAGGAGATTTCGTGCTGTCTAAAGCATCGTATTTGTTGTCTACGGCTGCTAACAGCAGCTCGTAGACGGCTATTTACGCAAATTTATAATAAGCTACAGCCCCAATAATTTGTACATAATATGCTATAATAGTATAAGTACAATAAAGTCCCCATAGCGCAACGTAACTCTGGCTCCCCTAACCTGCTGGATCAGGCCAAGGCGCGAGCTGGGTTACGTTGCGTTATGTTAGTTGCGTATTGCCACCGTGCATACGACAAACAAAAAAAAAAAAAAAACGTTCCGCAAAAATCAAAAAATTAAAGCAATAAAAATTGCCAATAATTCCCAAAACATATTGCAAATGTATTAATATACATTGTGCAATAGTTTTGCAAACACATTCCGGGCAGCGCGAGTGTTGTGCCGTGCATAAGTTTTCTCACTCATACATGTACAACATAACCAAAGTGCCGAATCTGAAAAAAACGTGGGGAAGGCTGCAGCCGCTGCTGTCCCCCCCCCCCTCCAACATTCTCACGCTTGTGTATAAGTGCGTCAATAAAGCAACAAACTATAAACAATGGTGCGTAAACCGTGCCCAAAATCAAAAAAGAAGACCAATTTGGCCTCATGTGCTCAGTGTTCTGACACCGATGACGATCTGCACTCCCCCCCGCAACTAATGCAGTCTGATCTACGCCCCCTCTCCTGTCGTTCGACCTCTTTGGCGGATCTGACAAGTGACATGCCATCAACTTCAGCTGCCGCTGCAGCCAAGATGATGCAGGCCCCGTCCTCTGCACTGTCAACCAAGCCATCGCTATCCCCCCTCGCTACCATGGTAACCAGAGCCTCTGCTGCAGCTGCCCGTGCTGCCATTCCTGCTGCTGCCAAAGCCGCCGCCCCTACTCGCGTAGCTGCCGCCGCAGCTAAACGCCCTCCAGCAGCAACAGCTCCCACTACGGATAGCGCTGCTCGTGTAGCCGCCCACGCCATTCAACGCCCTCCAGTTTCCACTGGTGCCCTTGCAGCGCCTGTGCCGAGTCAGCCGACACTGCACGAGATCCTCAAGGTGCAGCGGGAGAAACTGGCATTGGAAAGGATAGCAACTGCCAAGCGGATGGCAGAGTACGAGGCTCGGTACAAGAAGCGAACGACCACCTTACGCCCGCCGATTACAAAGGCGTTGACAAAGAAGACCAAACGGACAGTATCCTCCAATGAAACGCCTGACCCTAACCAGATGTACACTGCAAACTACTACAATGTACTGTCGGATGCTGACGACTTAATAAACGACGAGATGGATGTGGACACTGACCGCAGCGAGGGAGAGACGGAAGCCGAGGAACCTGCTCCCACAAACAGGCCCTCTACTCCTCACTTCACCCCCCCGCCTGCCCCTACTGCCGCGCACGCACCCAACGATGCTGCCACTGCTACTGTTGACGCCAGAACTGTGCGGCCAGCCCCTATATACATTCCAAATGTCACTGAAATCGTTCCCCTGCTCCAAGGCATAGACAATGCCATTGGCGCAGGCACATACGACACCAAGACGGCCAACAATGGCTCTCTTAAAATCATGTGCCATACAATAGACGGCTATAGGACCCTTATTCGGATCCTATCTGAGGGGGAAGGTGTGGATTTCCATACATTTCGCCTGCGAAGCGAGAGGGGTATGCGCATCGTCATACGTCACCTGCATCGCTCCACACCCACAGACTGGGTGCGCGAACAGCTCGGAAGACTGGGATACAAGGTGAGGCACATTGCCAACATACCGAAACGTTTCACGAAGGAGCCGTTGGACCTATTCGAGGTCGAGCTTGAGCCCCAGGAGAACAACAGCAGCATTTATGAGCTAAGGGCAATTTGCAGCCAGCGGATCAAGGTCGAGAAGCCCATACGCGCGCCAGGCGTACCTCAGTGCCACAAATGCCAAATGTTTGGGCACTCCAAGAACTACTGCAACCGAGCAGTCATATGCCTGAAGTGTGGAGAGAAGCATGACCCCAAGGACTGTCCCAAGAAGCGAGAGGAGGTGCCGAAATGTGCAAATTGCAGTGGTCCCCATGTTGCCAGCTACCGTGGTTGTACCAAATACAAAGAGTACTGCAATAAAAGGAGAAATGGGTTAGAGAAGACCAACAACATGCTGAGAAAACTTTCGATGCCTACCTTACCCGCCACTCAGGGTTTGCGGCGTCCCCGCCAGCCACCTGTCATGAACCAGCAGGGTTTTCCAGCACTGCAGCAGCCAAGCCGCCGGCGAGCGCGCTCAGGCGCGAGAGCTCCTGCTCCTCCAGCTCAGAGGAGCAGCTATGCCGATGCACTCCGCACAAGGCAGCCAGCGAGTCATCCCCAGCCCCTCCCAGGGAGGCAAGTATGGCATTCGGTGCCGCCAGCAGCGACCACAACTGGATTCCAGCCCACGGTGAGCAACCAGAACTCCTGTCCTAGCGATGAACTCAGCCAGAAGCTGGACTACCTAATCGCACTGCTGACACAGGAGCGGACCCAGCATGCGGCCGCCGCTGCTGAATCCGCCCAGAAACTGGAAGGAAAGATGGACGTACTAATCGCGCAGATGACTAGGCTGACGGATTGCCTGTATGCTAGCATCCAGGCTAATTCTTCTGCCAGTAACATATAGTACCAGTACTGATTGCTACAATTGACATGCAATAGCTCTGGCTGCCCCGGACCAGTGGGCAGAAGAGAAACGAAAACAAGACAAAGTAAACATGAAGACAAGAATTAGAATAGAAAACATACTTATATAATTTCCCTTTTCTGCCAAAATGTTTCCCCTTAGTCGATAATGTAAACTTAAACTTAATTTAAAGTCAAGAGTATTTTATGCTTTAGCTCTACCCACTCCCTCTCCCCCCCCTCTGGCTAACGGACTGTTGCCAAGGTGGAGAGATTTCCCCACAATGAAGACCGCGCCGGCAGCACTGCCGGCAGAGGAGATTTCGTGCTGTCTAAAGCATCGTATTTGTTGTCTACGGCTGCTAACAGCAGCTCGTAGACGGCTATTTACGCAAATTTATAATAAGCTACAGCCCCAATAATTTGTACATAATATGCTATAATAGTATAAGTACAATAAAGTCCCCATAGCGCAACGTAACTCTGGCTCCCCTAACCTGCTGGATCAGGCCAAGGCGCGAGCTGGGTTACGTTGCGTTATGTTAGTTGCGTATTGCCACCGTGCATACGACAAACAAAATAAAGCAATAAAAATTGCCAATAATTCCCAAAACATATTGCAAATGTATTAATATACATTGTGCAATAGTTTTGCAAACACATTCCGGGCAGCGCGAGTGTTGTGCCGTGCATAAGTTTTCTCACTCATACATGTACAACATAACCAAAGTGCCGAATCTGAAAAAAACGTGGGGAAGGCTGCAGCCGCTGCTGTCCCCCCCCCCCTCCAACATTCTCACGCTTGTGTATAAGTGCGTCAATAAAGCAACAAACTATAAACAATGGTGCGTAAACCGTGCCCAAAATCAAAAAAGAAGACCAATTTGGCCTCATGTGCTCAGTGTTCTGACACCGATGACGATCTGCACTCCCCCCCGCAACTAATGCAGTCTGATCTACGCCCCCTCTCCTGTCGTTCGACCTCTTTGGCGGATCTGACAAGTGACATGCCATCAACTTCAGCTGCCGCTGCAGCCAAGATGATGCAGGCCCCGTCCTCTGCACTGTCAACCAAGCCATCGCTATCCCCCCTCGCTACCATGGTAACCAGAGCCTCTGCTGCAGCTGCCCGTGCTGCCATTCCTGCTGCTGCCAAAGCCGCCGCCCCTACTCGCGTAGCTGCCGCCGCAGCTAAACGCCCTCCAGCAGCAACAGCTCCCACTACGGATAGCGCTGCTCGTGTAGCCGCCCACGCCATTCAACGCCCTCCAGTTTCCACTGGTGCCCTTGCAGCGCCTGTGCCGAGTCAGCCGACACTGCACGAGATCCTCAAGGTGCAGCGGGAGAAACTGGCATTGGAAAGGATAGCAACTGCCAAGCGGATGGCAGAGTACGAGGCTCGGTACAAGAAGCGAACGACCACCTTACGCCCGCCGATTACAAAGGCGTTGACAAAGAAGACCAAACGGACAGTATCCTCCAATGAAACGCCTGACCCTAACCAGATGTACACTGCAAACTACTACAATGTACTGTCGGATGCTGACGACTTAATAAACGACGAGATGGATGTGGACACTGACCGCAGCGAGGGAGAGACGGAAGCCGAGGAACCTGCTCCCACAAACAGGCCCTCTACTCCTCACTTCACCCCCCCGCCTGCCCCTACTGCCGCGCACGCACCCAACGATGCTGCCACTGCTACTGTTGACGCCAGAACTGTGCGGCCAGCCCCTATATACATTCCAAATGTCACTGAAATCGTTCCCCTGCTCCAAGGCATAGACAATGCCATTGGCGCAGGCACATACGACACCAAGACGGCCAACAATGGCTCTCTTAAAATCATGTGCCATACAATAGACGGCTATAGGACCCTTATTCGGATCCTATCTGAGGGGGAAGGTGTGGATTTCCATACATTTCGCCTGCGAAGCGAGAGGGGTATGCGCATCGTCATACGTCACCTGCATCGCTCCACACCCACAGACTGGGTGCGCGAACAGCTCGGAAGACTGGGATACAAGGTGAGGCACATTGCCAACATACCGAAACGTTTCACGAAGGAGCCGTTGGACCTATTCGAGGTCGAGCTTGAGCCCCAGGAGAACAACAGCAGCATTTATGAGCTAAGGGCAATTTGCAGCCAGCGGATCAAGGTCGAGAAGCCCATACGCGCGCCAGGCGTACCTCAGTGCCACAAATGCCAAATGTTTGGGCACTCCAAGAACTACTGCAACCGAGCAGTCATATGCCTGAAGTGTGGAGAGAAGCATGACCCCAAGGACTGTCCCAAGAAGCGAGAGGAGGTGCCGAAATGTGCAAATTGCAGTGGTCCCCATGTTGCCAGCTACCGTGGTTGTACCAAATACAAAGAGTACTGCAATAAAAGGAGAAATGGGTTAGAGAAGACCAACAACATGCTGAGAAAACTTTCGATGCCTACCTTACCCGCCACTCAGGGTTTGCGGCGTCCCCGCCAGCCACCTGTCATGAACCAGCAGGGTTTTCCAGCACTGCAGCAGCCAAGCCGCCGGCGAGCGCGCTCAGGCGCGAGAGCTCCTGCTCCTCCAGCTCAGAGGAGCAGCTATGCCGATGCACTCCGCACAAGGCAGCCAGCGAGTCATCCCCAGCCCCTCCCAGGGAGGCAAGTATGGCATTCGGTGCCGCCAGCAGCGACCACAACTGGATTCCAGCCCACGGTGAGCAACCAGAACTCCTGTCCTAGCGATGAACTCAGCCAGAAGCTGGACTACCTAATCGCACTGCTGACACAGGAGCGGACCCAGCATGCGGCCGCCGCTGCTGAATCCGCCCAGAAACTGGAAGGAAAGATGGACGTACTAATCGCGCAGATGACTAGGCTGACGGATTGCCTGTATGCTAGCATCCAGGCTAATTCTTCTGCCAGTAACATATAGTACCAGTACTGATTGCTACAATTGACATGCAATAGCTCTGGCTGCCCCGGACCAGTGGGCAGAAGAGAAACGAAAACAAGACAAAGTAAACATGAAGACAAGAATTAGAATAGAAAACATACTTATATAATTTCCCTTTTCTGCCAAAATGTTTCCCCTTAGTCGATAATGTAAACTTAAACTTAATTTAAAGTCAAGAGTATTTTATGCTTTAGCTCTACCCACTCCCTCTCCCCCCCCTCTGGCTAACGGACTGTTGCCAAGGTGGAGAGATTTCCCCACAATGAAGACCGCGCCGGCAGCACTGCCGGCAGAGGAGATTTCGTGCTGTCTAAAGCATCGTATTTGTTGTCTACGGCTGCTAACAGCAGCTCGTAGACGGCTATTTACGCAAATTTATAATAAGCTACAGCCCCAATAATTTGTACATAATATGCTATAATAGTATAAGTACAATAAAGTCCCCATAGCGCAACGTAACTCTGGCTCCCCTAACCTGCTGGATCAGGCCAAGGCGCGAGCTGGGTTACGTTGCGTTATGTTAGTTGCGTATTGCCACCGTGCATACGACAAACAAAACGCCCTCCAGTTTCCACTGGTGCCCTTGCAGCGCCTGTGCCGAGTCAGCCGACACTGCACGAGATCCTCAAGGTGCAGCGGGAGAAACTGGCATTGGAAAGGATAGCAACTGCCAAGCGGATGGCAGAGTACGAGGCTCGGTACAAGAAGCGAACGACCACCTTACGCCCGCCGATTACAAAGGCGTTGACAAAGAAGACCAAACGGACAGTATCCTCCAATGAAACGCCTGACCCTAACCAGATGTACACTGCAAACTACTACAATGTACTGTCGGATGCTGACGACTTAATAAACGACGAGATGGATGTGGACACTGACCGCAGCGAGGGAGAGACGGAAGCCGAGGAACCTGCTCCCACAAACAGGCCCTCTACTCCTCACTTCACCCCCCCGCCTGCCCCTACTGCCGCGCACGCACCCAACGATGCTGCCACTGCTACTGTTGACGCCAGAACTGTGCGGCCAGCCCCTATATACATTCCAAATGTCACTGAAATCGTTCCCCTGCTCCAAGGCATAGACAATGCCATTGGCGCAGGCACATACGACACCAAGACGGCCAACAATGGCTCTCTTAAAATCATGTGCCATACAATAGACGGCTATAGGACCCTTATTCGGATCCTATCTGAGGGGGAAGGTGTGGATTTCCATACATTTCGCCTGCGAAGCGAGAGGGGTATGCGCATCGTCATACGTCACCTGCATCGCTCCACACCCACAGACTGGGTGCGCGAACAGCTCGGAAGACTGGGATACAAGGTGAGGCACATTGCCAACATACCGAAACGTTTCACGAAGGAGCCGTTGGACCTATTCGAGGTCGAGCTTGAGCCCCAGGAGAACAACAGCAGCATTTATGAGCTAAGGGCAATTTGCAGCCAGCGGATCAAGGTCGAGAAGCCCATACGCGCGCCAGGCGTACCTCAGTGCCACAAATGCCAAATGTTTGGGCACTCCAAGAACTACTGCAACCGAGCAGTCATATGCCTGAAGTGTGGAGAGAAGCATGACCCCAAGGACTGTCCCAAGAAGCGAGAGGAGGTGCCGAAATGTGCAAATTGCAGTGGTCCCCATGTTGCCAGCTACCGTGGTTGTACCAAATACAAAGAGTACTGCAATAAAAGGAGAAATGGGTTAGAGAAGACCAACAACATGCTGAGAAAACTTTCGATGCCTACCTTACCCGCCACTCAGGGTTTGCGGCGTCCCCGCCAGCCACCTGTCATGAACCAGCAGGGTTTTCCAGCACTGCAGCAGCCAAGCCGCCGGCGAGCGCGCTCAGGCGCGAGAGCTCCTGCTCCTCCAGCTCAGAGGAGCAGCTATGCCGATGCACTCCGCACAAGGCAGCCAGCGAGTCATCCCCAGCCCCTCCCAGGGAGGCAAGTATGGCATTCGGTGCCGCCAGCAGCGACCACAACTGGATTCCAGCCCACGGTGAGCAACCAGAACTCCTGTCCTAGCGATGAACTCAGCCAGAAGCTGGACTACCTAATCGCACTGCTGACACAGGAGCGGACCCAGCATGCGGCCGCCGCTGCTGAATCCGCCCAGAAACTGGAAGGAAAGATGGACGTACTAATCGCGCAGATGACTAGGCTGACGGATTGCCTGTATGCTAGCATCCAGGCTAATTCTTCTGCCAGTAACATATAGTACCAGTACTGATTGCTACAATTGACATGCAATAGCTCTGGCTGCCCCGGACCAGTGGGCAGAAGAGAAACGAAAACAAGACAAAGTAAACATGAAGACAAGAATTAGAATAGAAAACATACTTATATAATTTCCCTTTTCTGCCAAAATGTTTCCCCTTAGTCGATAATGTAAACTTAAACTTAATTTAAAGTCAAGAGTATTTTATGCTTTAGCTCTACCCACTCCCTCTCCCCCCCCTCTGGCTAACGGACTGTTGCCAAGGTGGAGAGATTTCCCCACAATGAAGACCGCGCCGGCAGCACTGCCGGCAGAGGAGATTTCGTGCTGTCTAAAGCATCGTATTTGTTGTCTACGGCTGCTAACAGCAGCTCGTAGACGGCTATTTACGCAAATTTATAATAAGCTACAGCCCCAATAATTTGTACATAATATGCTATAATAGTATAAGTACAATAAAGTCCCCATAGCGCAACGTAACTCTGGCTCCCCTAACCTGCTGGATCAGGCCAAGGCGCGAGCTGGGTTACGTTGCGTTATGTTAGTTGCGTATTGCCACCGTGCATACGACAAACAAAAAACATATTGCAAATGTATTAATATACATTGTGCAATAGTTTTGCAAACACATTCCGGGCAGCGCGAGTGTTGTGCCGTGCATAAGTTTTCTCACTCATACATGTACAACATAACCAAAGTGCCGAATCTGAAAAAAACGTGGGGAAGGCTGCAGCCGCTGCTGTCCCCCCCCCCCTCCAACATTCTCACGCTTGTGTATAAGTGCGTCAATAAAGCAACAAACTATAAACAATGGTGCGTAAACCGTGCCCAAAATCAAAAAAGAAGACCAATTTGGCCTCATGTGCTCAGTGTTCTGACACCGATGACGATCTGCACTCCCCCCCGCAACTAATGCAGTCTGATCTACGCCCCCTCTCCTGTCGTTCGACCTCTTTGGCGGATCTGACAAGTGACATGCCATCAACTTCAGCTGCCGCTGCAGCCAAGATGATGCAGGCCCCGTCCTCTGCACTGTCAACCAAGCCATCGCTATCCCCCCTCGCTACCATGGTAACCAGAGCCTCTGCTGCAGCTGCCCGTGCTGCCATTCCTGCTGCTGCCAAAGCCGCCGCCCCTACTCGCGTAGCTGCCGCCGCAGCTAAACGCCCTCCAGCAGCAACAGCTCCCACTACGGATAGCGCTGCTCGTGTAGCCGCCCACGCCATTCAACGCCCTCCAGTTTCCACTGGTGCCCTTGCAGCGCCTGTGCCGAGTCAGCCGACACTGCACGAGATCCTCAAGGTGCAGCGGGAGAAACTGGCATTGGAAAGGATAGCAACTGCCAAGCGGATGGCAGAGTACGAGGCTCGGTACAAGAAGCGAACGACCACCTTACGCCCGCCGATTACAAAGGCGTTGACAAAGAAGACCAAACGGACAGTATCCTCCAATGAAACGCCTGACCCTAACCAGATGTACACTGCAAACTACTACAATGTACTGTCGGATGCTGACGACTTAATAAACGACGAGATGGATGTGGACACTGACCGCAGCGAGGGAGAGACGGAAGCCGAGGAACCTGCTCCCACAAACAGGCCCTCTACTCCTCACTTCACCCCCCCGCCTGCCCATACTGCCGCGCACGCACCCAACGATGCTGCCACTGCTACTGTTGACGCCAGAACTGTGCGGCCAGCCCCTATATACATTCCAAATGTCACTGAAATCGTTCCCCTGCTCCAAGGCATAGACAATGCCATTGGCGCAGGCACATACGACACCAAGACGGCCAACAATGGCTCTCTTAAAATCATGTGCCATACAATAGACGGCTATAGGACCCTTATTCGGATCCTATCTGAGGGGGAAGGTGTGGATTTCCATACATTTCGCCTGCGAAGCGAGAGGGGTATGCGCATCGTCATACGTCACCTGCATCGCTCCACACCCACAGACTGGGTGCGCGAACAGCTCGGAAGACTGGGATACAAGGTGAGGCACATTGCCAACATACCGAAACGTTTCACGAAGGAGCCGTTGGACCTATTCGAGGTCGAGCTTGAGCCCCAGGAGAACAACAGCAGCATTTATGAGCTAAGGGCAATTTGCAGCCAGCGGATCAAGGTCGAGAAGCCCATACGCGCGCCAGGCGTACCTCAGTGCCACAAATGCCAAATGTTTGGGCACTCCAAGAACTACTGCAACCGAGCAGTCATATGCCTGAAGTGTGGAGAGAAGCATGACCCCAAGGACTGTCCCAAGAAGCGAGAGGAGGTGCCGAAATGTGCAAATTGCAGTGGTCCCCATGTTGCCAGCTACCGTGGTTGTACCAAATACAAAGAGTACTGCAATAAAAGGAGAAATGGGTTAGAGAAGACCAACAACATGCTGAGAAAACTTTCGATGCCTACCTTACCCGCCACTCAGGGTTTGCGGCGTCCCCGCCAGCCACCTGTCATGAACCAGCAGGGTTTTCCAGCACTGCAGCAGCCAAGCCGCCGGCGAGCGCGCTCAGGCGCGAGAGCTCCTGCTCCTCCAGCTCAGAGGAGCAGCTATGCCGATGCACTCCGCACAAGGCAGCCAGCGAGTCATCCCCAGCCCCTCCCAGGGAGGCAAGTATGGCATTCGGTGCCGCCAGCAGCGACCACAACTGGATTCCAGCCCACGGTGAGCAACCAGAACTCCTGTCCTAGCGATGAACTCAGCCAGAAGCTGGACTACCTAATCGCACTGCTGACACAGGAGCGGACCCAGCATGCGGCCGCCGCTGCTGAATCCGCCCAGAAACTGGAAGGAAAGATGGACGTACTAATCGCGCAGATGACTAGGCTGACGGATTGCCTGTATGCTAGCATCCAGGCTAATTCTTCTGCCAGTAACATATAGTACCAGTACTGATTGCTACAATTGACATGCAATAGCTCTGGCTGCCCCGGACCAGTGGGCAGAAGAGAAACGAAAACAAGACAAAGTAAACATGAAGACAAGAATTAGAATAGAAAACATACTTATATAATTTCCCTTTTCTGCCAAAATGTTTCCCCTTAGTCGATAATGTAAACTTAAACTTAATTTAAAGTCAAGAGTATTTTATGCTTTAGCTCTACCCACTCCCTCTCCCCCCCCTCTGGCTAACGGACTGTTGCCAAGGTGGAGAGATTTCCCCACAATGAAGACCGCGCCGGCAGCACTGCCGGCAGAGGAGATTTCGTGCTGTCTAAAGCATCGTATTTGTTGTCTACGGCTGCTAACAGCAGCTCGTAGACGGCTATTTACGCAAATTTATAATAAGCTACAGCCCCAATAATTTGTACATAATATGCTATAATAGTATAAGTACAATAAAGTCCCCATAGCGCAACGTAACTCTGGCTCCCCTAACCTGCTGGATCAGGCCAAGGCGCGAGCTGGGTTACGTTGCGTTATGTTAGTTGCGTATTGCCACCGTGCATACGACAAACAAAAAAAAACTTGGGCTCGCCGATCATAAAGGCGTCGGCCAAGAAGAACAAGCGGACAGCAATCCCCAAGGAGAAGCCTGACTCTAGCCAGAGGAGTATAACGAATTACTTCGATATACTCTCGGATGCTGACGACGTAGCCAATGACGAGATGGATGTGGACACTGACTGCAGCGAGGGAGAGATGGAAGCCGAGGAACCTGTTCCCACAAACAGGCCCTCTACTCCACACACCACCCCCCCGCCTGCCCCTACCACCGCGGACGCACCCAACGCTGCTGCCACTGCTGACGCCAGAACTGTGCGGCCAGCCCCCATATTCATCCCCAACGTCACCGAAATCGTTCCCCTGCTCCAATGCATTGACAATGCCATTGGCGCAGGCACATATGACACCAAGACTGCCCACAACGGATCGCTAAAGGTCATGTGCCACACAATGGATGGCTACAGGGCCCTAATCCGGCTCCTATCCGAGGGGGAAGGTGTGGAATACCACACGTTTCGCCTGCGTAGCGAAAGGGGAATGCGTATTGTTATACGCCACCTGCATCGCTCCACACCCACAGACTGGGTGCGCGAACAGCTCGACAGACTTGGCTACAAGGTGAGGCATATTGCCAATATTCCGAGGCGATTCACGAAGGAGCCGTTGGACCTATTCGAGGTGGAGCTAGAGCCTCAGGAGACCAACAACAGCATCTACGAGCTAACGGCAATCTGCAGCCAACGGATCAAGGTTGAGAAGCCCATACGCGCGCCAGGCGTTCCCCAGTGCCACAAATGCCAGATGTTTGGGCACTCCAAAAACTACTGCAACCGGGCAGTCATATGCCTGAAGTGTGCAGAGAAACATGACCCCAAGGACTGCCCCAAGAAGCGGGAGGATGTGCCGAAATGCGCCAACTGCAACGGTCCCCATGTTGCCAGCTACCGTGGTTGTGTCAAATATAAAGAATACTGCAATAGAAGGAACAACGGGTTAGAAAATACCAACAGGATGTTGAGCAAACTATCAATGCCTACCTTACCCGCCACTCAGGGTTTGCGTCGTCCCCGCCAGCCACCCGTCACCAACCAGCAGGGCTTTCCAGCACTGCAGCAGCCGCGCCGCCGGCGATCGCGCTCAGGCGCAAGAGCTCCTGCTCCTCCAGCTCAGACGAGCACCTATGCCGATGCACTCCGCACAAGGCAGCCAGCGAGTCATCCCCAGCCCCTTTCAGGGAGGCAAGTATGGCAGACAACTCCAACCACAGCGACCGCAGCTGGACTCCAGCCCACGGTGAGCAACCAGAACGACCGTCCTAGCGATGAGCTCAGCCAGAAACTGGACTATCTCATCACCCTGCTGACTCAGGAGCGGATCCAGCATGCGGCCGCCGCTGCTGAAGCCACCCAGAAACTGGAAGAGAAAGTGGATGTTCTAATTGCTCAAATGACCAGGCTGACAGATTGTCTGTACGCTGGCATACAGGCGAGTTCCCATGCCGGGAATGTGTAGTGCTGGTACAGCCAAGCCAACGAAAGCGCACACAAAAGGAAGCAAACAAGCAAAAGCTCTGGCTGCCCCGGACCAGTGGGCAGAGGAGAAACAAAACAAGACAAATGAAAGGAACAAGAAGACAATAATTAGAATAAATAACATATATATATAATCGCCCTTCCCGCCAACGTAAGGCAACCAATATGTTCCCCTTAATTATAGCCTAAATTTAAAACTAAACTAAGTCTAGAGTATTATGCTTTAGCTCTACCCACTCCCCCTCCCCCCCTCTGGCAAACGGACTGTTTGCCAAGGCGGAGAGATATTCACACAAGATGATTGCGCCGGCAGCACTGCCGGCAGAAGAGATTTCGTGCTGTTCAAAGCATAGTATTTGCTGCCTACGGCTGCTATCAGCAGCTCGTAGACAGCTATTTACATATATTTTTAAGCTACAGCCCCAACAAATTGTACAAAAAATGCTCTATAGTATAGGTACAATAAAGTCCCCATAGCGCAACGTAACTCTGGCTCCCCTAACCTGCTGGATCAGGCCAAGGCGTGAGCGGGGTTACGTTGCGATATGTTAATTGCGTATTGCCGCCGTGCATACGACAAAGAAATGCTAAAAATTCTCAAAACATATTGCACATGTATTAATACATTGTGCAATATTTTTGCAAATACATTCCGGGCAACGAAGTGTTGTGCCGTGTAAAAGTGTTCGCTGTGCAAACATAACCCAAGTGCCGACAGTGAAAAAACGTGGGGTAGGCTGCAGCCGCTGCTGTCCCCCCCCCCCCCCCTCCAACACTTTCACACGTGTGTATTTTTGTGCAAATAAAGCCACAAAACATAAACAATGGTGCGTAAGCCGTGTCCCAAGTCGAAAAAGAAGACCAATTCGGCCTCATGTGCTCCCTTTTCGGACAGCGAAGATGACCTCCATCCCTCCCCGCAACTATTGCGCCCCCTCTCCTGTCGTTCGACCTCTTTGGCGGACCTGACAAGCGACATGCCATCAACTTCAGCTGCCGCTGCAGCCAAGATGATGCAGGCCCCGTCCACAGTGAAGCCAGTGCTATCCCCCCTCGCTACCATGGTAACCAGAGCCTCTGCTGCAGCTGCCCGTGCTGCCATCCCTGCTGCTGCCAAAGCCACCGCCCCTACTCGCGTAGCTGCCGCCGCAGCCAATCGCCCTCCAGCTGCAACAGCTCCCACTACCGATAGCGCTGCTCGTGTAGCCGCCCACGCCGCTCAACGACCCCCAGTTTCTGCTGGTGCCCTTGCAGCACCTGCGCAGAGCCAGCCGACCCTGCACGAGATCCTCAAGGAGCAGCGGAAGAAACTGGAAATGGAGAGGAAAGCTACTGCCAAGCTGATGGCAGAGTTTGAGGCCCGAAACAAAAAGCGGACGACCACCTTGGGCTCGTCGATCATAAAGGCGACGGCCAAGAAGAACAAGCGGACAGCAATCCCCAAGGAGAAGCCTGAACCTAGCCAGAGGAGTATAACGAACTACTTCGAAATACTCTCGGATGCTGACGACGTAGCCAACGACGACATGGATGTGGACGCTGACTGCAGCGAGGGAGAGATGGTAGCCGAGGAACCTGTTCCCACAAACAGGCCCTCCACTCCTCACACCTCCCCCCCGCCTGCCCCTACCACTGCACACGCACCCGATGCTGCTGCTACTGCTGACGCCAGAACTGTGCGGCCAGCCCCCATATTCATCCCCAACGTCCCAGAGATCGTTCCCCTGCTCCAATGCATTGACAATGCCATTGGCGCAGGCACATACGACACCAAGACTGCCAACAATGGATCTCTGAAAGTCATGTGCCATACAATTGATGGATATAGGGCCCTAATTCGGCTCCTATCTGAGGGAGAAGGTGTCGAATATCACACATTCCGCCTGCGAAGCGAAAGGGGTATGCGCATCGTTATACGCCACCTGCACCGTTCCACACCCACAGACTGGGTGCGCGAACAGCTCGACAGACTTGGCTACAAGGTGAGGCATATTGCCAATATTCCGAAGAGATTCACGAAGGAGCCGTTGGACCTATTCGAGGTTGAGCTAGAGCCTCAGGAGATCAACAATAGCATCTACGAGCTAACGGCAATCTGCAGCCAACGGATCAAGGTCGAGAAGCCCATACGCGCGCCAGGCGTTCCCCAGTGCCACAAATGCCAGATGTTTGGGCACTCCAAAAACTACTGCAACCGGGCAGTCATATGCCTGAAGTGTGGAGAGAAACATGACCCCAAGGACTGCCCCAAGAAGCGGGAGGACGTGCCGAAGTGTGCAAACTGCAACGGTCCCCATGTTGCCAGCTACCGTGGATGCATCAAGTACAAGGAGTACTGCAACAGAAGGAGAAATGGGTTAGAACAGACAAACAATATGCTGAGAAAACTTTCGATGCCTACCCTACCCGCCACTCAGGGCTTGCGGCGCCCCCGCCAGCCACCCGTCACGAACCAGCAGGGCTTTCCAGCACTGCAGCAGCCAAGCCGCCGGCGAGCGCGCTCAGGCGCAAGACCTCCTGCTCCTCCAGCTCAGATGAGCAGCTATGCCGATGCACTCCGCACAAGGCAGCCAGCGAGTCATCCCCAGCCCCTTCAAGGGAGGCAAGTATGGCAGTCAACTCCACCCTCAGCGACCGCAGCTGGATTCCAGCCCACGGTGAGCAACGAGAACGCCCGTCCAAGCGATGAACTCAGCCAGAAACTGGACTACCTAATCACACTGCTGACACAGGAGCGGATTCAGCATGCGGCCGCCGCTGCTGAAGCCACCCAGAAGCTTGAAGAGAAAATGGATGTTCTAATTGCCCAAATGACCAAGCTGACGGATTGCTTATACGCTGGCATTCAGGCGAGTTCCCATGCCGGGAATGTGTAGTGCTGGTGCAGCCAAGCCAACGAAAGCGCGCACATACAGAAACAAACAAGCAATAGCTCTGGCTGCCCCGGAACAGCGGGCAGAAGAGAAACAAAACAAGACGAAAAAATGAACAAGAAGACAACAATTAGAATAAATAACATGTACATATATATAATCTCCCTTTCTGCCAATGCAAGGCAACCAAAATGTTTCCCCTTATTTGATAATCTACATTTAAATCTAAGATAAGTCAAGAGTATTATGCTTTAGCTCTACCCACTCCCCCTCCCCCCTCTGGCAAACGGACTGTTTACCAAGGCGGAGAGATTTTCTCACAAGATGATTGCGCCGGCAGCACTGCCGGCAGAGGAGATTTCGTGCTGTTCAAAGCATGGTATTTGCTGCCTACGACTGCTATCAGCAGCTCGTAGACAGCTATTTGCATATATTTTTAAGATACAGCCCCAACAATTTGTACTAAAAATGCTTTATAGTATAGGTACAATAAAGTCCCCATAGCGCAACGTAACTCTGGCTCCCCTAACCTGCTGGATCAGGCCAAGGCGCGAGCTGGGTTACGTTGCGTTATGTTAATTGCGTATTGCCACCGTTGCATACAATCCGCAAAAAAAAAAAAACATCAAAAATTAATGCAATAAAAATTGCTAAAAATTCTCAAAACATATTGCACATGTATTAATACATTGTGCAATATTTTTGCAAATACATTCCGGGCAACGAAGTGTTGTGCCGTGTAAAAGTGTTCGCTGTGCAAACATAACCCAAGTGCCGACAGTGAAAAAACGTGGGGTAGGCTGCAGCCGCTGCTGTCCCCCCCCCCCCCCTCCAACACTTTCACACGTGTGTATTTTTGTGCAAATAAAGCCACAAAACATAAACAATGGTGCGTAAGCCGTGTCCCAAGTCGAAAAAGAAGACCAATTCGGCCTCATGTGCTCCCTTTTCGGACAGCGAAGATGACCTCCATCCCTCCCCGCAACTATTGCGCCCCCTCTCCTGTCGTTCGACCTCTTTGGCGGACCTGACAAGCGACATGCCATCAACTTCAGCTGCCGCTGCAGCCAAGATGATGCAGGCCCCGTCCACAGTGAAGCCAGTGCTATCCCCCCTCGCTACCATGGTAACCAGAGCCTCTGCTGCAGCTGCCCGTGCTGCCATCCCTGCTGCTGCCAAAGCCACCGCCCCTACTCGCGTAGCTGCCGCCGCAGCCAATCGCCCTCCAGCTGCAACAGCTCCCACTACCGATAGCGCTGCTCGTGTAGCCGCCCACGCCGCTCAACGACCCCCAGTTTCTGCTGGTGCCCTTGCAGCACCTGCGCAGAGCCAGCCGACCCTGCACGAGATCCTCAAGGAGCAGCGGAAGAAACTGGAAATGGAGAGGAAAGCTACTGCCAAGCTGATGGCAGAGTTTGAGGCCCGAAACAAAAAGCGGACGACCACCTTGGGCTCGTCGATCATAAAGGCGACGGCCAAGAAGAACAAGCGGACAGCAATCCCCAAGGAGAAGCCTGAACCTAGCCAGAGGAGTATAACGAACTACTTCGAAATACTCTCGGATGCTGACGACGTAGCCAACGACGACATGGATGTGGACGCTGACTGCAGCGAGGGAGAGATGGTAGCCGAGGAACCTGTTCCCACAAACAGGCCCTCCACTCCTCACACCTCCCCCCCGCCTGCCCCTACCACTGCACACGCACCCGATGCTGCTGCTACTGCTGACGCCAGAACTGTGCGGCCAGCCCCCATATTCATCCCCAACGTCCCAGAGATCGTTCCCCTGCTCCAATGCATTGACAATGCCATTGGCGCAGGCACATACGACACCAAGACTGCCAACAATGGATCTCTGAAAGTCATGTGCCATACAATTGATGGATATAGGGCCCTAATTCGGCTCCTATCTGAGGGAGAAGGTGTCGAATATCACACATTCCGCCTGCGAAGCGAAAGGGGTATGCGCATCGTTATACGCCACCTGCACCGTTCCACACCCACAGACTGGGTGCGCGAACAGCTCGACAGACTTGGCTACAAGGTGAGGCATATTGCCAATATTCCGAAGAGATTCACGAAGGAGCCGTTGGACCTATTCGAGGTTGAGCTAGAGCCTCAGGAGATCAACAATAGCATCTACGAGCTAACGGCAATCTGCAGCCAACGGATCAAGGTCGAGAAGCCCATACGCGCGCCAGGCGTTCCCCAGTGCCACAAATGCCAGATGTTTGGGCACTCCAAAAACTACTGCAACCGGGCAGTCATATGCCTGAAGTGTGGAGAGAAACATGACCCCAAGGACTGCCCCAAGAAGCGGGAGGACGTGCCGAAGTGTGCAAACTGCAACGGTCCCCATGTTGCCAGCTACCGTGGATGCATCAAGTACAAGGAGTACTGCAACAGAAGGAGAAATGGGTTAGAACAGACAAACAATATGCTGAGAAAACTTTCGATGCCTACCCTACCCGCCACTCAGGGCTTGCGGCGCCCCCGCCAGCCACCCGTCACGAACCAGCAGGGCTTTCCAGCACTGCAGCAGCCAAGCCGCCGGCGAGCGCGCTCAGGCGCAAGACCTCCTGCTCCTCCAGCTCAGATGAGCAGCTATGCCGATGCACTCCGCACAAGGCAGCCAGCGAGTCATCCCCAGCCCCTTCAAGGGAGGCAAGTATGGCAGTCAACTCCACCCTCAGCGACCGCAGCTGGATTCCAGCCCACGGTGAGCAACGAGAACGCCCGTCCAAGCGATGAACTCAGCCAGAAACTGGACTACCTAATCACACTGCTGACACAGGAGCGGATTCAGCATGCGGCCGCCGCTGCTGAAGCCACCCAGAAGCTTGAAGAGAAAATGGATGTTCTAATTGCCCAAATGACCAAGCTGACGGATTGCTTATACGCTGGCATTCAGGCGAGTTCCCATGCCGGGAATGTGTAGTGCTGGTGCAGCCAAGCCAACGAAAGCGCGCACATACAGAAACAAACAAGCAATAGCTCTGGCTGCCCCGGAACAGCGGGCAGAAGAGAAACAAAACAAGACGAAAAAATGAACAAGAAGACAACAATTAGAATAAATAACATGTACATATATATAATCTCCCTTTCTGCCAATGCAAGGCAACCAAAATGTTTCCCCTTATTTGATAATCTACATTTAAATCTAAGATAAGTCAAGAGTATTATGCTTTAGCTCTACCCACTCCCCCTCCCCCCTCTGGCAAACGGACTGTTTACCAAGGCGGAGAGATTTTCTCACAAGATGATTGCGCCGGCAGCACTGCCGGCAGAGGAGATTTCGTGCTGTTCAAAGCATGGTATTTGCTGCCTACGACTGCTATCAGCAGCTCGTAGACAGCTATTTGCATATATTTTTAAGATACAGCCCCAACAATTTGTACTAAAAATGCTTTATAGTATAGGTACAATAAAGTCCCCATAGCGCAACGTAACTCTGGCTCCCCTAACCTGCTGGATCAGGCCAAGGCGCGAGCTGGGTTACGTTGCGTTATGTTAATTGCGTATTGCCACCGTTGCATACAATCCGCAAATTCCGCTAAAATTAATAATTAAAATATCAAAAATCGCCAAAAAATCCCCAGAATTTATTGCACATGTATAAATATACATTGTGCAATATTCTGCAAATACATTCCGGGCAACGCGAAGTGTTGTGCCGTGTAGAAATTGTTCAATAGCGAACATAACCCAAGTGCCGATTGTGAAAAAACGTGGGGTAGGCTGCAGCCGCTGCTGTCCCCCCCCCCCCTCCAACATTCTCACACGTGTGTTAATTTGTGCTAATAAAGACACAAAAGATAAACAATGGTGCGCAAACCGTGTCCCAAATCGAAGAAGAAGCCCAGTGCGGCCTCACATGCTCCCTCTTCGGACAGCGAAGACGACCTCCATTCCTCCCCGCAGCTAATGCGCCCCCTCTCCTGTCGCTCGAGCTCATTGGCAGACTTGACTAGCGACATGCCATCAACTTCAGCTGCCGCTGCAGCCAAGATGATGCAGGCCCCGTCCGCTGCGCTGTCAACCAAGCCAATGCCAGCCCCCCTCGCTGCCATGCTAACCAGATCCTCTGCTGCAGCTGCTCGTGCTGCCATTCCTGCTGCTGTCAAAGCCGCCGCCCCTACTCGCGTAGCTGCCGCCGCAGCTAAACGCCCTCCAGCTGCAACAGCTCCCACTACCGATAGCGCTGCTCGTGTAGCCGCCCACGCCGCCCAACGACCCCCAGTTTCTGCTGGTGCCCTTGCAGCACCTGTGCAGAGCCAGCCGACTCTGCACGAGATCCTCAAGAAGCAGCGGGAGCAACTGGAAAGGGAGAAGAAAGCAACTGCCAAGCTGATGGCAGAGTATGAGGCCCGGAATAAGAAGCGGACGACCACCTTGGGCTCGCCGATCATAAAGGCGTCGGCCAAGAAGAACAAGCGGACAGCAATCCCCAAGGAGAAGCCTGACTCTAGCCAGAGGAGTATAACGAATTACTTCGATATACTCTCGGATGCTGACGACGTAGCCAATGACGAGATGGATGTGGACACTGACTGCAGCGAGGGAGAGATGGAAGCCGAGGAACCTGTTCCCACAAACAGGCCCTCTACTCCACACACCACCCCCCCGCCTGCCCCTACCACCGCGGACGCACCCGATGCTGCTGCTACTGCTGACGCCAGAACTGTGCGGCCAGCCCCCATATTCATCCCCAACGTCACCGAAATCGTTCCCCTGCTCCAATGCATTGACAATGCCATTGGCGCAGGCACATATGACACCAAGACTGCCCACAACGGATCCCTAAAGGTCATGTGCCACACAATGGATGGCTACAGGGCCCTAATCCGGCTCCTATCCGAGGGCGAAGGTGTGGAATACCACACGTTTCGCCTGCGTAGCGAAAGGGGAATGCGTATTGTAATACGTCACCTGCATCGCTCCACACCCACAGATTGGGTGCGTGAACAGCTCGACAGACTTGGCTACAAGGTGAGGCATATTGCCAATATTCCGAAGAGATTCACGAAGGAGCCGTTGGACCTATTCGAGGTTGAGCTAGAGCCTCAGGAGATCAACAATAGCATCTACGAGCTTACGGCAATCTGCAGCCAACGGATCAAAGTTGAGAAGCCCATACGCGCGCCAGGCGTTCCCCAGTGCCACAAATGCCAGATGTTTGGGCACTCCAAAAACTACTGCAACCGGGCAGTCATATGCCTGAAGTGTGGAGAGAAACATGACCCCAAGGACTGCCCCAAGAAGCGGGAGGACGTGCCGAAGTGTGCAAACTGCAACGGTCCCCATGTTGCCAGCTACCGTGGATGCATCAAGTACAAGGAGTACTGCAACAGAAGGAGAAATGGGTTAGAACAGACCAACAGGATGTTGAGCAAACTATCAATGCCTACCTTACCCGCCACTCAGGGTTTGCGTCGTCCCCGACAGCCACCCGTCACCAACCAGCAGGGCTTTCCAGCACTGCAGCAGCCGCGCCGCCGGCGATCGCGCTCAGGCGCAAGAGCTCCTGCTCCTCCAGCTCAGACGAGCACCTATGCCGATGCACTCCGCACAAGGCAGCCAGCGAGTCATCCCCAGCCCCTTTCAGGGAGGCAAGTATGGCAGACTACTCCAACCACAGCGACCGCAGCTGGACTCCAGCCCACGGTGAGCAACCAGAACGAGCGTCCTAGCGATGAGCTCAGCCAGAAACTGGACTATCTCATCACCCTGCTGACTCAGGAGCGGATCCAGCATGCGGCCGCCGCTGCTGAAGCCACCCAGAAACTGGAAGAGAAAGTTGATGTACTAATTGCCCAAATGACCAGGCTGACAGATTGTCTGTACGCTGGCATACAGGCGAGTTCCCATGCCGGGAATGTGTAGTGCTGGTGCAGCCAAGCCAACGAAAGCGCGCACATACAGAAACAAACAAGCAATAGCTCTGGCTGCCCCGGAACAGCGGGCAGAAGAGAAACAAAACAAGACGAAAAAATGAACAAGAAGACAACAATTAGAATAAATAACATGTACATATATATAATCGCCCTTTCTGCCAATGCAAGGCAACCAAAATGTCTCCCCTTATTTGATAATCTACATTTAAAACTAATCTAAGTCAAGAGTATTATGCTTTAGCTCTGCCCCCTCCCCCTCCCCCCCCTCTGGCTAACGGACTGTTGCCAAGGTGGAGAGATTTCCACACGATGACTGCGCCGGCAGCACTGCCGGCAGATGAGATTTCGTGCTGTTCAAAGCATCGTATTTGCTGCCTACGGCTGCTAACAACAGCCCGTAGACAGCTATTTACATACATTTTAAACTACAGCCCCAACAATTTGTACTAGAAATGCTCTATAGTATAGGTACAATAAAGTCCCCATAGCGCAACGTAACTCTGGCTCCCCTAACCTGCTGGATCAGGCCAAGGCGTGAGCTGGGTTACGTTGCGTTATGTTAATTGCGTATTGCCGCCGTGCATACGACAAACAAAAAAACGTTCCGCAAAAATTAAAAATTAAAATATCAAAAAGCGCCAAAAAATTACCAGAATTATTGCACATGTATAAATATACATTGTGCAATATTCTGCAAATACATTCCGGGCAACGCGAAGTGTTGTGCCGTGTAGAAGCTGTTCAATACCCGAACATAACCTAGTGCTGATAGTGAAAAAACGTGGGGTAGGCTGCAGCCGCTGCTGTCCCCCCCCCCTCCAACATTCTCACGCTTGTGTAAAAGTGCGCCAATAAAGCCACAAACAATAAACAATGGTGCGAAAACCGTGCCCAAAGTCAAAAAAGAAGACCAATTTGGCCTCGTGTGCTCCCTGTTCGGACAGCGAAGATGACCAGCATCCCTCCCCGCAACTAATGCGCCCCCTCTCCTGTCGTTCGGCCTCATTGGCGGATCTGACAAGCGACATGCCATCAACTTCAGCTGCCGCTGCAGCCAAGATGATGCAGGCCCCGTCCTCCGCACTGTCTACCAAGCCATTGCTATCCCCCCTCGCTACCATGGTAACCAGAGCCTCTGCTGCAGCTGCCCGTGCTGCCATCCCTGCTGCTGCCAAAGCCACCGCCCCTACTCGCGTAGCTGCCGCCGCAGCCAATCGCCCTTCAGCTGCAACAGCTCCCACTACCGATAGCGCTGCTCGTGTAGCCGCCCACGCCGCTCAACGACCCCCAGTTTCTGCTGGTGCCCTTGCAGCACCTGTGCAGAGCCAGCCGACCCTGCACGAGATCCTCAAGGAGCAGCGGAAGAAACTCGAAATGGAGAGGAAAGCAACTGCTAAGCTGATGGCAGAGTTTGAGGCCCGAAACAGAAAGCGGACGACCACCTTGGGCTCGTCAATTATAAAGGCGTCGGCCAAGACGAATAAGCGGACAGCAATCACCAAGGAGAAGCCTGAGTCCTGCCAGAGGAGTATTACTAACTACTTTGAGATACTCTCGGATGCCGACGAGGTAGCCAATGACGACATGGAGGTTGACGCTGACTGCAGCGAGGGTGAGATGGAAGCCGAGGAACCTGTTCCCACAAGCAGGTCCTCCACTCCTCACACCACCCCCCCGCCTGCCCCTACCACTGCGGACGCACCCAACGCTGCTGCCACTGCTGACGCCAGAACTGTGCGGCCAGCCCCTATATCCATCCCCAACGTCACCGAAATCGTTCCCCTGCTCCAATGCATCGACAATGCCATTGGCGCAGGTACATATGACACCAAGACCGCCAACAATGGATCACTGAAAGTCATGTGCCACACAATTGATGGCTACAGGGCCCTAATCCGGCTCCTATCCGAGGGGGAAGGTGTGGAATACCACACGTATCGCCTGCGTAGCGAAAGGGGAATGCGTATTGTAATACGTCACCTGCATCGCTCCACACCCACAGACTGGGTGCGCGAACAGCTCGACAGACTTGGCTACAAGGTGAGGCATATTGCCAATATTCCGAAGCGATTCACGAAGGAGCCGTTGGACTTATTCGAGGTCGAGCTTGAGCCCCAGGAGAATAACAGCAGTATATACGAGCTAACGGCAATTTGCAGCCAACGAGTCAAGGTAGAGAAGCCCATACGTGCGCCAGGCGTTCCTCAGTGCCACAAATGCCAAATGTTTGGGCACTCCAAGAACTACTGCAGCCGTGCAGTTGTATGTCTCAAGTGTGGGGAGAAGCATGACCCCAAGGACTGCCCCAAGAAGCGGGAGGACGTGCCGAAATGTGCAAACTGCAACGGTCCCCATGTTGCCAGCTACCGTGGATGCATCAAGTACAAGGAGTACTGCAACAAAAGGAGAAACGGGTTAGAACAGACCAACAACATGCTGAGAAGACTTTCGATGCCAACCTTACCCGCCACCCAGGGTTTGCGGCGTCCCCGCCAGCCACCCGTCATGAACCAGCAGGGCTTCCCAGCACTGCAGCAGCCGCGCCGCCGGCGATCGCGCTCAGGCGCAAGAGCTCCTGCTCCTCCAGCTCAGATGAGCACCTATGCCGATGCACTCCGCACAAGGCAGCCAGCGAGTCATCCCCAGCCCCTCCCAGGGAGGCAAGTATGGCAGTCAACTCTACCCACAGCGACCGCAGCTGGACTCCAGCCCACGTCGAGCATCCAGAACGCCCTTCCCAGCGACGAACTCAGCCAGAAGCTGGACTACCTCATAACTCTGCTGACGCAGGAGCGGATCCAGCATGCGGCCGCCGCTGCTGAAGCCACCCAGAAGCTGGAAAAGAAAATGGATCTACTAATCACGCAAATGACCAAGCTGACAGATTGCCTATACGCTGGCATTCAGGCGAGTTCCCATGCCGGGAATGTATAGTGCTGGTACAGCCAAGCCAACAAAAGCGCATACATACAGAAACAAATAAGCAATAGCTCTGGCTGCCCCGGACCAGTGGGCAGAGGAGAAACAAAAACAAGACAAAAATGAATAAGATGACATTAATTAGAATAAATAACATGTATATATAATCTCCCTTTCTGCCAATGTAAGGCAACCAAAATGTTACCCCCTATTTGATAGTCTACATTTAAATCTAATCTAAGTCAAGAGAATTATGCTTTAGCTCTACCCACTCCCCCTCCCCCCTCTGGCAAACGGACTGTTTCCAAAGCGGAGAGATTTTCCCATAAGATGATTGCGCCGGCAGCGCTGCCGGCAGAGGAGAATTCGTGCTGTTCAAAGCATCGTATTTGCTGCCTACGGCTGCTATCAGCAGTTCGTAGACAGCTATTTACATATACTTATACACTACAGCCCTAATAATATGTACTAGAAATGCTAAGAAAGTATAGGTACAATAAAGTCCCCATAGCGCAACGCAACTCTGGCTCCCCTAACCTGCTGGATCAGGCCAAGGCGCGAGCCGGGTTACGTTGCGTTATGTTAATTGCGTATTGCCGCCGTGCATACGACAAACAAAAACAGACACATCAAAAAACATATAAAAAGTTCCGCTAAAATTAATAATTAAAATATCAAAAATCGCCAAAAAATCCCCAGAATTTATTGCACATGTATAAATATACATTGTGCAATATTCTGCAAATACATTCCGGGCAACGCGAAGTGTTGTGCCGTGTAGAAATTGTTCAATAGCGAACATAACCCAAGTGCCGATTGTGAAAAAACGTGGGGTAGGCTGCAGCCGCTGCTGTCCCCCCCCCCCCTCCAACATTCTCACACGTGTGTTAATTTGTGCTAATAAAGACACAAAAGATAAACAATGGTGCGCAAACCGTGTCCCAAATCGAAGAAGAAGCCCAGTGCGGCCTCACATGCTCCCTCTTCGGACAGCGAAGACGACCTCCATTCCTCCCCGCAGCTAATGCGCCCCCTCTCCTGTCGCTCGAGCTCATTGGCAGACTTGACTAGCGACATGCCATCAACTTCAGCTGCCGCTGCAGCCAAGATGATGCAGGCCCCGTCCGCTGCGCTGTCAACCAAGCCAATGCCAGCCCCCCTCGCTGCCATGCTAACCAGATCCTCTGCTGCAGCTGCTCGTGCTGCCATTCCTGCTGCTGTCAAAGCCGCCGCCCCTACTCGCGTAGCTGCCGCCGCAGCTAAACGCCCTCCAGCTGCAACAGCTCCCACTACCGATAGCGCTGCTCGTGTAGCCGCCCACGCCGCCCAACGACCCCCAGTTTCTGCTGGTGCCCTTGCAGCACCTGTGCAGAGCCAGCCGACTCTGCACGAGATCCTCAAGAAGCAGCGGGAGCAACTGGAAAGGGAGAAGAAAGCAACTGCCAAGCTGATGGCAGAGTATGAGGCCCGGAATAAGAAGCGGACGACCACCTTGGGCTCGCCGATCATAAAGGCGTCGGCCAAGAAGAACAAGCGGACAGCAATCCCCAAGGAGAAGCCTGACTCTAGCCAGAGGAGTATAACGAATTACTTCGATATACTCTCGGATGCTGACGACGTAGCCAATGACGAGATGGATGTGGACACTGACTGCAGCGAGGGAGAGATGGAAGCCGAGGAACCTGTTCCCACAAACAGGCCCTCTACTCCACACACCACCCCCCCGCCTGCCCCTACCACCGCGGACGCACCCGATGCTGCTGCTACTGCTGACGCCAGAACTGTGCGGCCAGCCCCCATATTCATCCCCAACGTCACCGAAATCGTTCCCCTGCTCCAATGCATTGACAATGCCATTGGCGCAGGCACATATGACACCAAGACTGCCCACAACGGATCCCTAAAGGTCATGTGCCACACAATGGATGGCTACAGGGCCCTAATCCGGCTCCTATCCGAGGGCGAAGGTGTGGAATACCACACGTTTCGCCTGCGTAGCGAAAGGGGAATGCGTATTGTAATACGTCACCTGCATCGCTCCACACCCACAGATTGGGTGCGTGAACAGCTCGACAGACTTGGCTACAAGGTGAGGCATATTGCCAATATTCCGAAGAGATTCACGAAGGAGCCGTTGGACCTATTCGAGGTTGAGCTAGAGCCTCAGGAGATCAACAATAGCATCTACGAGCTTACGGCAATCTGCAGCCAACGGATCAAAGTTGAGAAGCCCATACGCGCGCCAGGCGTTCCCCAGTGCCACAAATGCCAGATGTTTGGGCACTCCAAAAACTACTGCAACCGGGCAGTCATATGCCTGAAGTGTGGAGAGAAACATGACCCCAAGGACTGCCCCAAGAAGCGGGAGGACGTGCCGAAGTGTGCAAACTGCAACGGTCCCCATGTTGCCAGCTACCGTGGATGCATCAAGTACAAGGAGTACTGCAACAGAAGGAGAAATGGGTTAGAACAGACCAACAGGATGTTGAGCAAACTATCAATGCCTACCTTACCCGCCACTCAGGGTTTGCGTCGTCCCCGACAGCCACCCGTCACCAACCAGCAGGGCTTTCCAGCACTGCAGCAGCCGCGCCGCCGGCGATCGCGCTCAGGCGCAAGAGCTCCTGCTCCTCCAGCTCAGACGAGCACCTATGCCGATGCACTCCGCACAAGGCAGCCAGCGAGTCATCCCCAGCCCCTTTCAGGGAGGCAAGTATGGCAGACTACTCCAACCACAGCGACCGCAGCTGGACTCCAGCCCACGGTGAGCAACCAGAACGAGCGTCCTAGCGATGAGCTCAGCCAGAAACTGGACTATCTCATCACCCTGCTGACTCAGGAGCGGATCCAGCATGCGGCCGCCGCTGCTGAAGCCACCCAGAAACTGGAAGAGAAAGTTGATGTACTAATTGCCCAAATGACCAGGCTGACAGATTGTCTGTACGCTGGCATACAGGCGAGTTCCCATGCCGGGAATGTGTAGTGCTGGTGCAGCCAAGCCAACGAAAGCGCGCACATACAGAAACAAACAAGCAATAGCTCTGGCTGCCCCGGAACAGCGGGCAGAAGAGAAACAAAACAAGACGAAAAAATGAACAAGAAGACAACAATTAGAATAAATAACATGTACATATATATAATCGCCCTTTCTGCCAATGCAAGGCAACCAAAATGTCTCCCCTTATTTGATAATCTACATTTAAAACTAATCTAAGTCAAGAGTATTATGCTTTAGCTCTGCCCCCTCCCCCTCCCCCCCCTCTGGCTAACGGACTGTTGCCAAGGTGGAGAGATTTCCACACGATGACTGCGCCGGCAGCACTGCCGGCAGATGAGATTTCGTGCTGTTCAAAGCATCGTATTTGCTGCCTACGGCTGCTAACAACAGCCCGTAGACAGCTATTTACATACATTTTAAACTACAGCCCCAACAATTTGTACTAGAAATGCTCTATAGTATAGGTACAATAAAGTCCCCATAGCGCAACGTAACTCTGGCTCCCCTAACCTGCTGGATCAGGCCAAGGCGTGAGCTGGGTTACGTTGCGTTATGTTAATTGCGTATTGCCGCCGTGCATACGACAAACAAAAGGTTATACGGGAGCAGGCATTTTCCCCTTCCCATCCCATCCCCTTACAACAGAGCAGCCAATACAAAAAGCACAGAGAAACATAAGACATGAGCCATTTGCAAACAACAACACACACAGCCACTAAAGCAAACAGCCAAAAAAATTTTCATTGCCTACTTGTCGGTGCTGCTGCCCTCGGACCATTTTCATCTCACTCAATATTGGGGTGTGTGAAAGTGGAACCGGGGGTGAGAGCACCGGTAAATGACGATCGGCGATCGGGTCTCTCGAGTGTGGAGAGCATGGGAGTTGGCGGACACATGAGTGTTCCACCATGAACCTCGTCCAGGCCACTCTCATCTCATCCGCCCGCTCGAGAGGTCGCGATCGTCGGACGCAAATTAATTGAATAAATCGCCGACGCCAATAAAATTTAGACTCTCATCTCATCCGCCCGCTCGAGAGGTTGTGATCGTCGGACGTGCCATCACCGTTTTTTCGTGTCGTCTTTGCCGTGTCGCCATTTCCGTTGTGTTTTCTGTGTTGCGCCCTGTTTTTCTTTTTGTGCTGTCTGTCGTGTGCCGTGCCGTGCTGTGCCGTGCCCCCTCCGCTGACATGACAAAAAGTCCCCTCCCCCCCACCACCACCGCTACTACTACTACCGACAAGCTTTCTGCTCCCCAATAAAAATTAACAATAATTTAGATACACAAACTAAATAGAAATATACACAAACTAAATAGAATATACACAAACTAAATAGAGAGAGAATACATTTAATAATCAGCCAAAACACAAATCAATTCACTTACTACGATAGCCATCAAACAAACCAATCAAAACCTGCAAATAAAATACAATCAAAATCAGCCAAAACAGAAATAGACTCGCTTACCAAATACAACGCAAAACTCCAAATAAACCAATTGAACCTGCAAATAGAATACATTTTATAATCAGCCAAAACACAAATTAATTCACTTACTACGATAGCTTCCAAACAAACCAATCGAAACCTGCAAATAAAATACAAACAAAACTTAAACCTGAAAATAAAATAATATTAAAATCAGCCAGGAGTTTCATATTCATCCACAGAAAGAAGCATATGCGTCCGTTCTTCTTAGAGTTGCATCGATTGGACTCGGCCAGGAAAAGAGGGACGAGGCGATGCCGCGCTTGCGTTGCTGATGCTTGGAGGTCTCCCTGTCGTCCATGCCTCCGTTTCGCACCGGATGAGGGGTCCAGGAGCGGCGTTACAAAAATTTTATGCCTAAGTCAAAAAAAAAGAAGAAAACAAAAGCCAATCTTAACTTTGTTTACAAAAGCCAATAATCGATAACTGTATAGTATTTTTCTGTATATTTTTATCAATGTTACCGTAATGTTAAAAAAATACCTAAATGTTAAAAAATTTGTAAGTTTCCATAAATAATGTTATATGTTGCTAATAGTAATAAGAACATTAATAAAGATTGCGTCAGGGTCACACTAAGTGCCCTGAGCAAGTTTACACATTAAAATTAAAAAAAAAAAATTACACATTAAACATTAAAAATCAAAAAAATGGAAAAAAAATCAAATTAAATTATACACAAGTAAAGGCCATTGAAAGTATTAAAGAAAAGCAAATAAAAGCAAAGAAAGTAGTGGTACCGAGGAATTGGAAAACTGACTACATGGAAGAAAAAATGGGGGACCAAAGACCAAAGTGCATGAAGGAAGAGAAGGAAGAGAAGAAAATGGAGACCAGCCACCAAATAGACAAGACAACCATTGCTCAACTGGATCTGACAGGTGCGTGGACAACACTTTCTTCCAGCTCTAGCTCGGAGCTCGATGGGTGCTCCCCCCAGAGAACTGGGCTGAGACAGGCACGGGGAGATCCATCTCCTCTCCACGAAATGTCCGTTGATCCATCTTGTTCCTGGGAGTCACTCAATGAGGACGGCACTTTCCCTGAAATGGTGCCTGATCGGCGAGCCTGCCACCTTCCTGCGGTAGATGTCCAGGGAATCGGCTCCAAAACCAAGCTCCAGAAAACTCTCCAAAATGGAGCACGATATCATCTCTCTCTCTCCACCCGACAGCGACACGGCCAGCAACATGTTGCGGCGAGAGAGCTTACTGACCCGCTTCTCATTAATGTTGCTGATACAGATAATAGACATGTTGCTGTCAATGTTGCTGACGATGTTGCTGACGATGTTGCTGCTGATGATCAAATACATGCAGCCACTAATAAAACCATTGACAATTCATATCTATATATTGACAAAAATAAAAACAATTCTAAACCTAAAACAAACAATTCCAAAAATAAAAATAAGTCTCCTAAAACGAATATCAAAGCAAAAAAGAGTCTATTAGGATCCCTGACCCCGGCATCCCGTACGAGTATGACTATCACCCAATCCCCTCCTCTGACTGAGCTAGAAAATAGTAACGAAATTATAAATAATTGGCTTAGAGATATGCCAGCAACCACGCTCCCTAACATGGCTGTCTTCTCAGCCCCCAACTATACCCCGGGAAAAAGGCAAAACAGAGAAATGGACACAACAGACGAGGACCAATCCTTTCATGAATTTCCAAAACAAGATCTTGATTTCAACACCCCTAAATTCAAGAGTGACACTGCCAAAAGATTTGCCTCAGAATTCAATAAAATTAAAATTCGTAACCCTACAAAGACAAATCAGCCATTAACACAACCTTCCAATATGAAAAATCTTGACACAGGGGAATTCCAAGACAGTTCTGGGCCAAACAATCTTCAACGACAGCCACTTCCCCCAATTAGCATGCACAGCGAAATGCTCACTGCCAACAATACTGATCAGATTGACCAGCCTGACCTATTCCCATGGCAGGAAGTGCCAAGGAGTAAGAGGGTACCTTCCATTTACATCTCAGGAGTAAAAACAATAGTACCTCTTTTGGAAAAACTAAACTACACAGCAGGAATAGGTAGATTTACAACCAAAAGTACCCCTGGGAATGGGATCAGAATACAATGTGCTGACATGGATGCCCATAAAAAGATCACCACACTCCTCAACGACCAAAAAGTACCAATGCACACGCATCAGCAGATTGGGCAGCGAGGTGTTCGATATATACTTCGACACTTGCATTACTCAACAACAAGGGAGTGGATTTCCTCTGAGCTTAAAAAAAGGCACTACATCGTGAGATACACCAGCAATATGAAACATAGGTCTACAGGTCAGCCTATAAATATGTTCGAAATTGAAATTGAGCATAAACAGGACGGTTCTCATGATGAAATCTTAAAAATCTCCGAGCTAGGTGGACAGGCAGTGGCTTTTGAGAGGAAATGGGTGACTAGGGACCCGCTTCAGTGTCATAGATGTCAGGCCTACGGACACACAAGGAATTACTGTAAAAACGCACCCAAGTGCATGAAGTGCGCCAGTGACCATCTCTCAACTACATGCACCAAACCCAGATACACCCCTGCCAAATGTGTTAACTGCGGCGGAGAGCATGTCAGTTGTTTTAAGGGTTGCCCGGCCTTCAAAGCTGCCAGAAGCAAGCTCAAAATCGACAAAATTGTCAATATGGACAGGCGCATAGGGAAGGCATTAGGAAAGCCGAGTGTATGGGAGGAGATCTCCAGGCACCCCAAACCAAACAGATGGGGCCCCACTACTGCAGGTGACCAATCAAAGGATGAAGGCGACTATGTTGAAGGGCGGAAAATTCCAGGGAGGGGCTTCACTAACCCTTTCTCAGGCAGAACTGTCCAACCCAAGCCTAGCTTTCACAGCACTGAAATAAAAAAAAGGCTCTCTAAGATGAGAAACCGAGAAAGGAGCAAACAAACATCCAGCCACATGAAGGACAGAATAGGGAAGGGACGGGCTCCAAAAACCGGTTTCACGAATGTCAACCCAGCCGCCAGCCACCTAGAGAAGTTCCAGAGTAGACTGAGGGAGGAGCAGATGGCGCTCTCGCAGTCTGCAAAAGTAATGACAGAGGGCCCCGCTGAACAGGAGAACAAGCGGTTTGAAGACAGGCTCAATGTAATTGAGCTCAGTATTAAGGACATCATGGCGTCAATTAGCCAAATTCACACTCTACTGCAAAACCTTCCCCCCAAAAATACTGACAATATAAATAACACTACAAACAATTCTGAACATCACAAAACAACAAATATCCTCAATCAAATAGAAAACAAACAATAAAACAACTCATTGCTATACATTACATCTAACTAAACTACCGAATAATTTACAGACATGAACACAAACAATAATAACGCAAGCCATTTCCCACATTCCAATCGCTTTCCGCCACAAACTCTTGACACGACCGGGGCTAACCTGCCCAACTCCAATAGGCTTAAAACAACTTTCTTGAACGCCTGCGGGATCAAAAATAAAATGGCTGAACTTTGGATTGGAGATTGAAGAAAAGGCTAAAATGGACAATAAGAGCCCGTAGAAAGAAAAAAAAAAACAAAACAAACACACGGACAGATTCTGCGAACTGCAAATGAACATGTACAGAGGAATGTATGCTCAAGGGAAATGCACTAGGGAGACAATACTTGAAGGAATCAGGGGCCAGCCATTGGGTATACAAGAAATTATGGTGCCAGACCACAGAGGGGATGAAAAGGAAGGCGTCCTCCAGCCGAGTGGTTAAGACTTGGTCCAATGGTTACGGCGAGGATTGACGCATTATCACCAAGTCCAGAAAGTATAAACCTACAAATAAAACTTATTAAAAGCAGCCAAAACATAAATTAAACCGCTTACCAAATCACCTTCAAGCAAACCAATCAAAACCTGCAAATATAATACAATCAAAATCAGCCAAAACAGAAATAAACTCGCTTACCAAATTCAACGCACACCTCCAAATAAACCAATTGAACCTGCAAATAAAATACAATTAAAATCAGTCAAAACACAAATTAATTTACTTACCACGCTAGCTTCCAAACAAACCAATCACAATCTGCAAATAAAATACAATTAAAATCAGCCAAAACAGAAATAAACTCGCTTACCAATTTCAACGCACACCTCCAAATAAACCAATTGAACCTGCAAATAAAATACAATTAAAATCAGTCAAAACACAAATTAATTTACTTACCACGCTAGCTTCCAAACGAACCAATCAATATCTGCAAATAAAATACAATCAAAATCAGCCAAAACATAAATAGACTCGCTTACCAAATACAACGCAAACCTCCAAATAAATCAATTGAACCTGCAAATAGAATACATTTAATAATCAGCCAAAACACAAATCAATTCACTTACTACGATAGCCATCAAACAAACCAATCAAAACCTGCAAATAAAATACAATCAAAATCAGCCAAAACAGAAATAGACTCGCTTACCAAATACAACGCAAAACTCCAAATAAACCAATTGAACCTGCAAATAGAATACATTTTATAATCAGCCAAAACACAAATTAATTCACTTACTACGATAGCTTCCAAACAAACCAATCGAAACCTGCAAATAAAATACAAACAAAACTTAAACCTGAAAATAAAATAATATTAAAATCAGCCAGGAGTTTCATATTCATCCACAGAAAGAAGCATATGCGTCCGTTCTTCTTAGAGTTGCATCGATTGGACTCGGCCAGGAAAAGAGGGACGAGGCGATGCCGCGCTTGCGTTGCTGATGCTTGGAGGTCTCCCTGTCGTCCATGCCTCCGTTTCGCACCGGATGAGGGGTCCAGGAGCGGCGTTACAAAAATTTTATGCCTAAGTCAAAAAAAAAGAAGAAAACAAAAGCCAATCTTAACTTTGTTTACAAAAGCCAATAATCGATAACTGTATAGTATTTTTCTGTATATTTTTATCAATGTTACCGTAATGTTAAAAAAATACCTAAATGTTAAAAAATTTGTAAGTTTCCATAAATAATGTTATATGTTGCTAATAGTAATAAGAACATTAATAAAGATTGCGTCAGGGTCACACTAAGTGCCCTGAGCAAGTTTACACATTAAAAATGGCAGTATGCCATGCCAGTCTGGGGGCCACTGACTTCAAGCATGCAAATGGCCAAGCTCCAGACGATCCAAAACAAAGCTCTCAGAGCAATGACGAATGCTCCCTGGTATGTGAGCAACAATGCACTGCATGCGGATCTCCAAGTAGCAACTGTGGAAGAAGTTTTTAACAGACTCTGCAGGAACTACTACACTCGACTAATGCAGCACACAAACTTACTTGCCTGTGAGATCGCAACGCATCCATACATTCCAAGAAGGCTGGCCAGGCCAAGGTATACCGCAATGATTGAAGAGCACAATCCAAACAGCAACAGAAGCCTGACAGCCATCCAAACAATACTGCTCCAAGTCAGACGCGAGAACTGGCTGCGCAATCCATTTGCAACACACAACATGGAAATCAGCCGCAGTAGCGCAAATGCAGCTGCTACGCAGGCAAATGACGGCCCCAGCAGAGAACCTGATGATGAACAGCGGCAGCTCCAGAATCCAGATGATGGCGGCGGCTGAAAAGAAACTAAAACCCCTTTTATTCTTCCACAGATACGAATCCACTCACCTTCACAGAAAATCGAAATCCACATCCAGAATGACGATGCACTGGACCTCGGCCAGCTTCAGCCCTGTTGATGCTGTCCTGCAGTCCCAGTTTAGCGCCGACACTCGCAAGGATTCCACTTCGCAGCTGATGACGAGACCAATAGACGTAGTGATGTTCTCCACGGCTGCATACTCCACCTGAAATCAAAATAAAAACAATTAAAAATAATGTAAACAAAGTAGCAATAAGTATAGTGTTACCCTAGCATTTAGATAAACTATCGATACCTACTAAAAAATACCAAATAAGCCAATATCGTAACAAATGTTACCCTGTCAATTAACAGCCACCTCTGCAACTACATGTAATGTAGATAAGCAGCCGGCGCGAAACTATTTGTAAAATATGCTAATTTTAAGAGTATAATCAAATAAAACGGTTCTCTCTTCATGTCAGCCTCCCTCCCCCCCTGCTAATGCAGGTGGCGATGGGATTGGTTCGACATGAAGAGAGACTGCCAATTTAGTTCGCTAGACGAACACAACAGAAAAAACCAATCAACAGCCACTTCTGCAACTACATGTAATGTAGATAAGCAGCCGGCGCGAAACAATTTGTAAAATATGCTAATTTTAAGAGTATAATCAAATAAAACGGTTCTCTCTTCATGTCAGCCTCCCTCCCCCCCTGCTAATGCAGGTGGCGATGGGATTGGTTTGACATGAAGAGAGACGGCCAATTTAGTTCGCAAGACGAACACAACCAAAAAAAAAAAAAAAAAAAAATCACCTCGCTCATCCAATCCCAGGCAGTGACGGCAACTCCAGCAGTTCCAGTGACATCGGAAAATCCACCAACAATGACAGCAGCAACTGTGGCTGCCCCAGCTCCACAGCCACCACAAAAAACGCCAACGCCAGCCGCCACTCCAGAGACGGATCCTGAAACGGATGAAGAAAACGATGACGATGAGATGTGGACAGATGACGACTCCATGGATGGCATTAAGGCCTACGCCCGCAACATGAGGTACCTTCTTGACAACCAGATATCCTGGAACGCTGTGTACTAACTGGACACATCTCTGCCACTGAAATGGATTAAATGACAAATGCATATCAATCGCATGCCACAACAAAAATTAACAACGGACGCTGCCGCCATCAAAGCAATTAAATACTTACCGCCTGCCATTCAGACACACACACACACAAACATCCATTACACTTGGGCGGCCGGACCTGTGCCGCTCCAGTAGATGTGTGTCGTGTCCGCCATCGTCCTTAGTTGGTGGCCGGATCCAGTGCCATGGCATTCAGAGTGCCCTATGGACCTGGAAAAGGAAAAATCCATCAGCCACAAATACGATTAAAAAGGGCTCTCAAAATACTTAATGCCAGCCATTCAGACACACACACACACAAACATCCATTACACTTGGGCGGCCGGACCTGTGCCGTTTGAGTAGGCGTGTGTCGTGTCCGCCATCGTCCTTAGTTGGTGGCCGGATCCAGTGCCATGGCATTCAGAGTGCCCTATGGTCCTGGAAAAGGAAAAATCCATCAGCCACAAATACGATTCAAAAAGGGCTCTGAAAATACTTACCGCCAGCCATTCAGACACACACACACACAAACATCCATTACACTTGGGCGGCCGGACCTGTGCCGTTCGAGTAATGTGTGTCATTGTCCACCATTGCCCACAGCTGGTGGCCGGAACAGTGCCACTCGCTCTACATCAGGGCCAAAATTACCGACGCACACACACACTCACATCCATTTCACTTTGGCGGCCGGACCCGTGTCGCCACAGTACTATGTGTGCCGTCTACTCCTGGCTCCCAGCTGGTGGCCGGACCAGTGCCACTGGTTCTCCAAGAGGGCAGCCACAGCCACAACGACGACGAGGTGCTAATTGCAGCTACCTCTGACGACTCCGGATGACGCCAATTTCGACGACCAGGGGGGACGACGGGGTCGGCCGGTATGCAACGCAATGTCTTTACAAGCATTGTGTTTTGCTATGCCGGCCGATGCTTCTAGTCTTCCCTGTAGCTATAAAAAAAAGATATAGACATTATTTTAAATTGTTATGTTTATTGTAATATTGTAAACGTAAATCAATTGTACCTGTTTTGTCTCGTCTTTGTTCCAGTGTAGTATCTCTTTTATTACCTGTTTTTCCGTCGTCTCCACTCCAGTCTACTACTTACCTGTATTGTTATTACTGCAAGTGCTTGTCTCTTTTTTATTTAGTGTCTTTCCACGCAAAGCACATGCATTGTTTACCTTTTCTCTTTATCTATTCCCCAATTGACTACGTGTTGCAACACTGCACTTTCTGAATTTTCGATCTCATTTCTTTAACCCCTTCTTCCCCCCCCCATTATTATTATCGTAATTAGTGCGGTTCTCCGACACCCCACTACAAAATTATCACAATCTGTGATAAAACTTCGGCGGCAACGGTGCTGAGAATTGATTATCGGTTTCGTAATCGACTTTCAAATCAGCATCAGTTGCCGCCACACCCCACCACTACGGCCTAAATTGAGCCAAATTTGCTAGTCTTCGCATAATTCCACTACGTTCCCTATAAACTGCCCGCCCACATGTACATGATACATTCCTAGTCGTCTGCCCTCAGCAGGCGGCAAGGGTAGTAGAGGGGACTGAAGACCACATACCGCATAACAGCCAACAAAACATCAAGTTGACAAACTCACAGGGGATTGCAAATCAAATTTCAAGTTGGGGAGAATTGCAAGGAAGAGACAGCATACTTTCGAGCGTGGCCCCACTTATCTTTCTTGACTTTCACACCGCACACACACACTTGACACCCTCTTGACGATTCCCTCTTTTGGAGCCTTTTGCCCCGATCGTGGAATCGTCTCGAGTCTGGATCTGTGTCCCAACGAGGAAGGTCGTGTCGTGAGCGTTGTGGAGTCGAGTCGTGTTTGAGGTTTAGTTCCTCCGTCAAAGTGCCGAATGTTTTGTCTCTCTCTTGTTTTCTTTTTCCCTTGCCCCCCCGCCCCCTGCTGACTGCGGGCCTAGTCGAGGTTACAAGTGTTTCGTTGCTGCAGTTTATATGTTTGTAAATTATTATTGTGCCATTAAATGTACTAGTGTGTTTGAGTGCCGTTTAAAAGTTGAATTGTAAAACAAGCAACAAAAAAATGTACATAAATTAATATTAAGACATATACTGCCCAAAAACTGAAACTAATAAAGCAACGCGCTTGGTTGCTGGCGGCTCACACCCCAGCCTCTCAGTTCCTCCCCCCCTGTAAGGTGGAGCACTGTTGAGCCCTCAACCCAAAGCGGGTATAAAATTTGGAATAATTCCAAATAAGCGAAAGAAAAAAATTACTCAGACCGCTCCCAGGTCACCTGAAATTTCACCGCCGTCCAGTGCGCCAATGGTGGAAAGGCGCACACCGAAAGACACGCCCTCTGGAAGCATATAAGCGAAGCAATCTATAAAAATCAAATACTTACTCACTTTATACTTCCCCTGAGGTTGCAGCAGCCTGATGAAATCACCGGGTCCATTGTTTTGACACCTGCTCAAGCCAACTTGTACAGACCCAATTCCATCCAGTGAGCTGATGATAGAGGTCCATACCTATATACATATACGTCCGCTGTAATTAAATGGGCAAAGAAATTAAAATTAATATAGCTTATATTTGTTAAATTTATAATTTTTAATACTTACCAAATGTAAACAAATGCACGTTGTTGCCAGAGTGTCTTGATTTCTTGTAATGTAAAGTTAAATGTCCCAACCATGTGTAATTAGTGGTTCAGCTGTTAAATAACAGCCGTTAAAAATATTTGTAAATGCGTTCAAATGTAAATTGCGAAAACAAATAAAATTAGCTGAGGGTCACTGTGGCCAATCAGTCTTATTGTGCTCGCGCCGTCGACACACAACCACAAAAAAAATGTAAATTGCGAAAACAAATAAAATTAGCTGAGGGTCACTGTGGCCAATCAGTCTTATTGTGCTCGCGCCGTCGACACACAACCACAAAACAAAACAAAAAAAAACAAACAAAACAAAAAACTAATAAATCTGAAAAATAACAAAAACTCTAAAAAACACACAATTAATAAAATCAATTATAATTAAATCGCCCTAATTGTCCACACAATTTGTTAACGTTTTTCAAAGCTGTTCGTACGTGAGCGTTTTTATTTTCTGACTAATTTTACCGTGGTAAAATTTTTTATGTAAAACCCGACGCGCATGTATAAGTATTGCGAGTGTTTGTTCCGTGTATGTAAACGTATACGCATTAACATACATTTGTATGCGCTGAATAGCTTAATACTTACAAGACTTTTCGCGCCAAATTACACACCAATACATCGTCTATGTAAACGTATACGCGTTAATATAAATCCGTGTGCGCTGAATAGCTCTAATACTCATAAGATTACTCGCGCCCTGTAATTTTACACCAATACCAATGAAACCCCGCCTTAAAACAAATACTATCAACATGGCATCAAACCGGGATATGTGTGAGAAAGAGAATCACTCAATTTCAAATGATTTATTTCCCCCTCAAACGCAGCCATCTCCCCCGCATACACCGGCTGCTGAGCCAAGTGCGGTAGGAAATTCAAATGCAAATGCAATTGATGCGCGGGTGGAAAGCGTGCAATATGAGGTTAAGGGGAAAAAAGTTGATCTAAATACCAACAAAGATGCAATTAGCATCTGCAACTCTGAATTTTCTTCGCCTAACGCCACTATGGACTGCTCTCCAATGGTATCCAGTATATCAACCCTCAGCGACGGGACCACTAATCATACCCAAATAAACGACAACAACAACAAGACCCCTGGCCAGAGTACAATGGACAAAATTAATAAAGTAGAAACCAGACTAAATCCTTTGACAACCACGCCACCGCACAGGCCGCGTGTGGCTTCAACTCCCAAATCTACTGCAAAGAACCCTATATCAAAGGCAGGCAATAACTACCGAGTAGGAGATGCCCGGCATAGTACAACTCCGGCCACAAAACCAGGCCCCCTATGCAGTAAAATAAGGAAAGTATTGCCCTTGACTCTGTCCCGACCCAAGCGTCCCCAATCTGTCACTGCTGCTATAGTGATGGAGGCGGTTAAAATGAATATTGGGCCCACTATTGCGGCCAAACTGGCCAAAACTCTTTCCAAAACTGCGACGGCAGCAACAGCCGATGCAGGAGAAAGCAGACATCCCAGCGAAGCTATGGAAATGGATCCATACACACGGGATGACGCTGCAGAGATACCAGGTGACTCAGCCTTGGGTCAGCAGCAACAACAGCAACAGCAGCAAACTCAGCAGAGCCACCTGCAGGATCAGGGTCAGTTGCCGCATCAGCAGCAACAATACAAGGCAGCAGACCAGAAGGAACCTCAACGGCCTATCACAGAAACTAAAATACCAGCCATCTATCTGCATGACGTATCTAACATACAGCCTTTAATAGAATCCCTTAACAACGCACCAGGGGAACAAAATAAATTTACCACTACCAGTGTAAGGGGTAACAAAATTAAACTGGACTGCGGCGATATGGAAACCTACAACAGAGTCATGGCCAAACTTGATGCAGACAATATAAATATGCATACACACCAGCTGCGCAAGGAACGTGGCTACCGTATCATCTTGAGAAATCTGCATCACTCTACTCCTTGCGATTGGATACGCAAATTAATTGGCGAGATGGGTCTTTCAGTGCGTTATGTAAATGTAATTAAACATAGGCGCAGCCGCAAGCCGTTAAACATGTTTGAAGTTGAATTGGAACCAACCTTAGACAATGGTAATGACAAAATCCTATCACTGACTACTATGGGAAACCAGGAAATTTCAGTTGAACGACAAATGAGACGCATTGACCCTGTTCAATGCCACCGCTGCCAATGCTTTGGCCACAGTAAAAATTACTGTCGCCGAGCTTTTGTTTGCCAAAAATGTGCCGGGGCACACCCATCCACAGCGTGCGCCGAGGCTAAGATCCCAAATCCTAAATGTGCCAATTGTGGGGAAGGACATGTTGCCAGCTATAGGGGCTGCAAGGCGTTTAAGCAAGCCCAGGCAACACTCAAATCCTACCGGGCGCACATTGCTATTGGAAAACAAAAGCGGACAAACTGGCAGCACCAGAAGAATATCAACTCCACTCGGCAGAATGCAGCTTACAGCGGGGAAATAAACAAAAGCTTGAGATGGCAGCAGCGAAAACAAAAACACCACCTACCTAAACCACACCAAAACACGCAGCAGCAGCACAACAACAACAGCTCCCAGCCGACCAACAGCCAGAACATTAACAAGGCCCCAAAACGCCAGCTTTTTAGTCAACTTTTCAGCAACAACAATAAACTGTCCGTTGGCCAGCAGGAAAGCAACATCAGCAGGGTCCCTCGCGGGCATCACCAGCAGCAGCGAAAGACACAAAAGCCTGCGCCGGCTAACCTGCAGCAACAACATAACAACTCCCAACAGCCCACCATCAGCCGGTACACTAATAAGACGCCAAACCTCCAGCCTTTTAGCAACAAAAATCAACCATCCGATGACCTTCAGGGCAACAGCATCAGCAGGCCACACTCCTCCTCTCGTGGGCATCAACAACAGCAGCGAGAGTCACAGAAGCACGCCCCCCAACCACAGCTATACCAGCAGCCTGGGGCCCCATATGTGAATGACCAGCTAATGCAGGTAGTGCACCAAAATCTTCTCCTTGTAAGTGAAATGGGCAAAAAAATGGATGCCCTTATAGATCTATTGCATACTTTTATTATCTCAAATAAAGGACAAACTATTTCCACCGCTAATGACATTGTAAATGAATAATTACGCCGAAATACCGTATACTACAAACACTATTTCGGCCAACAATACAGCCAACTCTCTAGCTACTACCACCATAAATGTAAATACAAATAACTTAGCTCATACCACTACTGCTACTACAGGCGCCCAGTACAACAGCTCTCTCAAAATCGTTTATTGGAACGCCTGTGGTCTAAAAAACAAAATTTTGGAGTTAGAACTATTTATGCAGCGTAATAACGTGGACATAATGATGGTTATTGAAACCCGCATAACCACAAGTGACCCTACTACCACAATAACAGACAATCTAACCATAAAAGACTACGTACTGTATACTGCCTCACACCCTTCCTCCAGAAGGAAAGGTGGAGTAGCCATTTATGTCAAAACTGGTCTCAAGCACATTGCACTTGAACCAATTACAGAAAATTTCTTGCAGTGTGCTCCCATCGCATTAACCACTAACAATAATGAGGTCATTGCTCTAGCGCCAATATATTGCCCGCCAACTATCACCTGGACGGAGCAGCACTTCAAAAGGTTATTCAAGTACATGAGCGAACTCTGTTATGGCTCCAAATTTATAGTTTGCGGGGACTGGAACGCTAAGCACCCATGGTGGGGAAATGTGCGATCCTGTAAAAGAGGCAGAGTTTTAATGAACACGATCCATGCAAACACCTGCTTAAATGTGTTGGCCACTGGGGGAGCCACACACTACCCATTTGATCAAAGAAAAAGGCCCTCCGCTATCGATTTGGCAGTATATGCTGGCATAAACTATGACAGAATTCACACCTATTCAGCAGTTGACCTGCAATCAGACCATCTTCCTATCTTCATTGACCTGGGCATCAATGGCTCAACGACAGTCCCGGTAACAAAGCGCCGACTTCTACCAAGCAAAGCAAATGTCAAAAAATTCCAAGATTTCCTATCGCAGCGTATCAATCTCAACATGGAAATAAACTCAGGAGAAGACATTGAGGATGCGATCGACATTCTAAATCAAAACATCTACAATGCAGCGGCGGCTGCAACTTCACTAATAAATCCGCGTTCTCACCCACGCACAGGGCAACTACCACTAGATAGGAAAACACAGAAACTATTAAGGCTCAAATGGCAGCATAAAAGGGAGCACATGCGCAGACCCACCTTGGAGACGCGAAGGTTATACAACGCAGCAAATCATCGGCTAAAAAAGGCCCTTCGTAAGGCTAAAAATAACCAGATCAATAACCTTTTCAAAAAAGTAGACGCTCAAGATCGTTACAGAATGCAAAAACTATGGCGCTTAACAAACACTTTAAAGAGGCAGCCAGAACCAAACTGGCCATTGAAAATTCCCAGCAGTAGTGGTAGTAGAGAAGGCTATAGGTGGACAAAGAGTAGCGAGGAGAAAGCTGAAGCTTTTGTTTCACATTTAGAAGAAAGATTCACACCAAAACTAATAAACTCTGACGAATTTAGAAATAGCGTAGTTATGGAGTGTAATGAAATAGCGCAGCTCAAACGCTTAACAACTAAACCTGCCTGGCTTCAGAGGCAACAATTTGGGCGGGAATACGATGTAAATAGACTCCCGTTCAGGCCTATTTCCCCCAATGAAGTTATGATGGAAATCAAATCTCTGCAAAACAAAAAGGCTCCTGGCATGGACCAAATAAACAACAGAGTCATTAAAGCGCTACCTCAAAAGGTAATTATTCATTTGACAAATATTTACAATTGCATCTTGAGACATGGCCATTTCCCCAAACAATGGAAATGTGCTGCTATTACAATGATTAAAAAACCGAGCAAAAATGCAAATGAAGTTGGCTCTTATCGACCGATTAGCCTTTTGGCTGGCTTCTCTAAAATCTTTGAAACCTTGCTCATGAAAAGGATGTTTGAATGCGAAGACTTTGAGAAGGCTATTCCCTCTCATCAGTTTGGATTCAGGAGAGAGCACAGCACGGAGCAACAACTGGCACGCGTTACACAGTATATTCTTGATGCATATGAGAAACAGTTATTTTGTTCTGCTGTATTTATCGACGTGAGCGAAGCCTTTGACCGAGTTTGGCATAATGGTCTACTACTTAAGCTAGCGAAGCTACTCCCGTTTACATATTACAACGTTTTAAAAAGTTACTTAGCAGATAGAACATTTATTGTAAACGGAAACAATGGAATACGCTCGAGACCTGGAAGGATCTGCGCAGGAGTGCCCCAGGGTAGCGTCCTCGGCCCTGTACTCTACACAGTCTTCACGTCGGATATGCCGCTACCGCACCTGTCAGAACAAAATGAAAGAATTGAGTCGAATATATACAACAACATGATGCTTTCTACTTACGCAGATGACACAATCATCCTATGTGCTAAAAAAGAAGCCAGTACAGCGGTTAGAACAAATCAGCGCTATCTTGAACACTTCACTGCCTGGGCTTCCAAATGGTGCATCAGCCTTAATACCAGCAAAACGGTCCATGTCCTCTACACAAGGCGATCGATTGCAAATGGCATAGGTGAGCTATCGCCAAAAATGTACAACGAAGCAATCAAAAGTAAGCCAAGGCATCGCTATCTAGGCTTGATAATGGACAGGAAACTTGTGCTACATGCCCATACCACCCAGTTAGCAATTCGAGTGAGAGCAGCAGCCATGAGACTGAACTGGATCATTGGTCATCAGAGCCGGCTATCTAAAAGATGCAAAATGGTTATTTATAAACAATTAATCGCCCCAATATGGCAATATGCCTTACCTGTATGGGGAGCATTGGTATGCGAATCACAATTTTGCAGGGTAGAAAGCGCACAGAACCAACTCCTACGGAAAATCGTGAAGGCTAGCAGGTACACAAGAAATCAAGTTATCCGAGATGCACACAACATTGACTCTGCAGAAGAAACCTTTGATAAAGCCAGCGGCAGACTAGCAGCTTCACTATTTCGCCATCCAAATCTGGAAGCAAAAAGACTCATCATGCAGCCATTCATTCCTCAAAGGCTTGACCGGCCAAGATACACAAAGCAGCTGGAAACTCACTTTCGGCCTCTCCAACAACAACTCTTGCAGCAGGCAGCACAACAACAACTACTGCTGCCAACTTTAATCAGGCACGAGCAGCTTGAAATTGAACAACAGCGCCAACTCCGGGAGTCCCAAGCCAAGGAAGCACTTGTCGAACGGAAACGCCTTGAACAAGAGCGTTGCATAGCCCTTGGTATCCCGCAGGAGAGACCCTCAATAATCTGGGTTAATTGTATGGCGCAATGTCTCAGAAGAGGAGAAATGAATCGATTAGAAATGGCACAGAAGATTCGTTTTGAACCTGAATACATACAAAGGCTCATAATGACTCCGCTTGAACCGCACGAACTCCCTCCGCCTACTCCAGAGCAGCTTCTCGAAGAGCAGATGCAGTCCCTGCAGCAGCAGCTTGAGAAGGAACTCGACGACGAGATGGACGCAGCATTTGCCGCCGAAGAAAGCCGAGCCCGCACAAATCCGCACCAGGAAGCCTCATCTGTGTGTGTAGAAGCTGCACAACCAAAAGCTATGGCCACTCCAAAACCTGAAAGAAGACAAAACATCATCAATGCCAACCTGGATGGCAATAATTCTGCTTACCTTTATTTACAGGCAAATATCACAGCTACTGACGGCCTCTTGGTGCATCCAAGGCAAATCTGGCGCCCAGCAGTCCATCCGTTGGCCTGCCATCCTGCTGTAATCCCTATGGCTGCCTGCAGCGAGCGGCCTCCCACGCCATCTTCTATAAGGGCCTCGCCTACTGCCGGGATTGACCTGCGTATCCGGAATGACTCTCTGGCAACTTCTCCGAATCCGCTTCGCAGCCTGCAGCAGCCTATCTCTACTCCAAAACCTGAAAGAAGACGACAAATCATCAATGCCAATCTGGATGGCAATAACTCTGCTTACTTCTATCTACAGGCAAACGGCACAGATACTGACGGCCTCCTGGTGAATCCACGACGAAAGCGGAGGCGAGTAGTCCATCCGGTGGCCAGCTATCCTGTTGCGAATCCTCTGGCTGGGCGCAGCGAGCCGGCTGCAATGCTCCCTTCTGCACGGGCCTCGTCCATTGCCGGTGCACATTTCCGTCCCTGGAATCGCCTTTTGACTGGCTCGCCAAATCCGCACCGCAGTATATCCAGCATCCAACGAAGGCCTGTCCGACAGTTACAGCAGCCACTGGTGAATCTTCTTCTCATTGGCCTAATGCTCGACCCATGGCAGTTGCAGCAGTCCAATGACGTCACGTGGCATTTACTCAGACCGCTCCCAGGTCACCTGAAATTTCACCGCCGTCCAGTGCGCCAATGGTGGAAAGGCGCACACCGAAAGACACGCCCTCTGGAAGCATATAAGCGAAGCAATCTATAAAAATCAAATACTTACTCACTTTATACTTCCCCTGAGGTTGCAGCAGCCTGATGAAATCACCGGGTCCATTGTTTTGACACCTGCTCAAGCCAACTTGTACAGACCCAATTCCATCCAGTGAGCTGATGATAGAGGTCCATACCTATATACATATACGTCCGCTGTAATTAAATGGGCAAAGAAATTAAAATTAATATAGCTTATATTTGTTAAATTTATAATTTTTAATACTTACCAAATGTAAACAAATGCACGTTGTTGCCAGAGTGTCTTGATTTCTTGTAATGTAAAGTTAAATGTCCCAACCATGTGTAATTAGTGGTTCAGCTGTTAAATAACAGCCGTTAAAAATATTTGTAAATGCGTTCAAATGTAAATTGCGAAAACAAATAAAATTAGCTGAGGGTCACTGTGGCCAATCAGTCTTATTGTGCTCGCGCCGTCGACACACAACCACAAATTGAACACAGAATATACACACGCACGAAGGAAAACACAGAAGTATATGCGAGCGCGACAAATAGCCGTTACGGAACGATCACTCTGACAAACATCTTCCTAAACCGAGCAACTAACGACATAGTAATGGACAACTGCAAATATAAAAAGAGTAGAAGACTCATGCGACCGACTGCCAAAAAAAACGCGTCCGACCAAGGCGCTGCTGTTCAAAACTATGAGCGTTAGCATTTCTGCTGCGCAATTTCTGTTTCTCCTTCTCCTACAGATCTCGAATTGCCGCCAGAGAAGTCCCTGAGAGGAAGAGAGAGGACAACAACTACTGGAAGGTGGTGGATTTCTGCCATCTCCACTGCCGAGACAACTGACTGCTGCGCACAACCGCATACACACACACACCCACACATCCACACAGACACTCAACCCAATGCTGGCTGCCCCGGACCAGAGGGCGGAACAACAAGGAAAGAAAAACGAAGATGTAAACAAAAGAAGCAATAGCTCTGGCTGCCCCGGACCAGTGGGCAGAGGAGTATCGAAAACAAACAAAAAACGAATAGAAGACTAGATACAGAATAAGGAAAACATGTACATATATGTATATATATAGTCGCCCTTTGTGCCAATGGCAACCAAATGTTCCCCTTAATTGGTAGTTTAAATTTTAAATCTAAGTTAAGAGTATTATGCTTTAGCTCTACCCACTTCCCCTCCCCCCTTTGGCAAACGGACTGTTTACCGAAGTGGAGAGAGGTTCCCAAAAGATGATTGCGCCGGCAGAACTGCCGGCAGAAGAGAATTCGTGCTGCCTAAAGCATTGTATATGCTGCCTACAGCTGCTAATAGCAGTTCGTAGACAGCTACTTACATATATTTATAAATGCAGCCCCAACAAATTGTACCCAAAATGCTAATAGTAGTATTAGTACAATAAAGTCCACATAGCGTAACGTAGCCCTGGCTCCCCTAACCTGCTGGTCAGGCCAAGGCTCGAGCCGGGTTACGTTGCGTTATGTTAGTTACGTATCGCCTCCGTTGCATACGACACATCAAAAAAGGTGGCAGCAGCAGAAACGGACAACTCCAGCCATTACCAATACAGTTGCTGATGCTGCCACTCCGCCACTACAAACACAGCCAATTCATGCCCCTGCCCCTTCTCACACCCCTGCCACGCCCACTGTCCCCATGGTTGGGAAGGCCAATCGGCTGGGCGGTGGTTCATCCACCGCACCCAGCTAAAACTGCGGCGGTTTAACAACTTCTTTTAACGCGGCTTCGTCTGTGTAAAGTGCGGTGGTTGGTCCACTGCACCCAGCTAAATGCGAAAGTTGCGGCGGTTTAACAACTTCTGTCAACGCGGCTTCGTCTGTTTAAAGTGCGGTGGTTGGTCCACTGCACCCAGCCAACTACAAGCCCTACGCTGATGCTGATATGAGGATCAGATGGAGCCCGCTCCGAGGACAGGAACGGACTGAGGATCGCAAGCCATTGTAAATGTTAATGTTAAGTCTAGTGTTACCTTAACTTTCCTTACTCAAAATACTTGCATGAAAAAATACCGAATACCTACAACTAGTGTTGGCTTCCAATTGCTAAGCTAAAAACATTGCAACTACATGTAAAATATGTTATGTATTATTTGAATTTACTACATATACAAATAAGTAGATGGCGTATAGGAGCGGTGGCGCTAGAGTTGCTCATGCATCTGCCTGGCCTCTGGATGTTGCCGGCTTTCACACGTTTTTCCCCAGCAACACCAATACCACCCTCAACCACCCCCCCACATGCCCCTCCCTGTCTACAGCCAATGGTGCTGCCCCCCAGCGTACTGCACACATACCACCAGTAGTGCTACCAGCGATTCCGGCGATCATGCCGGTCCTGGAGAAGCAGCAAAGGGATCCAAGGGTGGGAAGGTTCAGCACCAGGGTAGTAGGCAGGGAGGGCCTAAAAATACAGGCACTGGATAGGGCCTCCCGGGATGCAATAGTGGAGATCCTGGGAGATGAGGAGGAGGGCCTCTCGACAGCAGCCGCAGCAGCAGCCACAGAGACACCACTATTGGGAGAAGCCCCAACGGCATCTCCAACAGCAGCGGCAACAGCGGTGGCAGCAGCAGAAACGGACAACTCCAGCCATTACCAATACAGTTGCTGATGCTGCCACTCCGCCACTACAAACACAGCCAATTCATGCCCCTGCCCCTTCTCACACCCCTGCCACGCCCACTGTCCCCATGGTTGGGAAGGCCAATCGGCTGGGCGGTGGTTCATCCACCGCACCCAGCTAAAACTGCGGCGGTTTAACAACTTCTTTCAACGCGGCTTCGTCTGTGTAAAGTGCGGTGGTTGGTCCACTGCACCCAGCTAAATGCGAAAGTTGCGGCGGTTTAACAACTTCTGTCAACGCGGCTTCGTCTGTTTAAAGTGCGGTGGTTGGTCCACTGCACCCAGCCAACTACAAGCCCTACGCTGATGCTGATATGAGGATCAGATGGAGCCCGCTCCGAGGACAGGAACGGACTGAGGATCGCAAGCCATTGTAAATGTTAATGTTAAGTCTAGTGTTACCTTAACTTTCCTTACTCAAAATACTTGCATGAAAAAATACCGAATACCTACAACTAGTGTTGGCTTCCAATTGCTAAGCTAAAAACATTGCAACTACATGTAAAATATGTTATGTATTATTTGAATTTACTACATATACAAATAAGTAGATGGCGTATAGGAGCGGTGGCGCTAGAGTTGCTCATGCATCTGCCTGGCCTCTGGATGTTGCCGGCTTTCACACGTTTTTCCCCAGCAACACCAATACCACCCTCAACCACCCCCCCACATGCCCCTCCCTGTCTACAGCCAATGGTGCTGCCCCCCAGCGTACTGCACACATACCACAAGTAGTGCTACCAGCGATTCCGGCGATCATGCCGGTCCTGGAGAAGCAGCAAAGGGATCCAAGGGTGGGAAGGTTCAGCACCAGGGTAGTAGGCAGGGAGGGCCTAAAAATACAGGCACTGGATAGGGCCTCCCGGGATGCAATAGTGGAGATCCTGGGAGATGAGGAGGAGGGCCTCTCGACAGCAGCCGCAGCAGCAGCCACAGAGACACCACTATTGGGAGAAGCCCCAACGGCATCTCCAACAGCAGCGGCAACAGCGGTGGCAGCAGCAGAAACGGACAACTCCAGCCATTACCAATACAGTTGCTGATGCTGCCACTCCGCCACTACAAACACAGCCAATTCATGCCCCTGCCCCTTCTCACACCCCTGCCACGCCCACTGTCCCCATGGTTGGGAAGGCCAATCGGCTGGGCGGTGGTTCATCCACCGCACCCAGCTAAAACTGCGGCGGTTTAACAACTTCTTTCAACGCGGCTTCGTTTGTGTAAAGTGCGGTGGTTGGTCCACTGCACCCAGCTAAATGCGAAAGTTGCGGCGGTTTAACAACTTCTGTCAACGCGGCTTCGTCTGTTTAAAGTGCGGTGGTTGGTCCACTGCACCCAGCCAACTACAAGCCCTACGCTGATGCTGATATGAGGATCAGATGGAGCCCGCTCCGAGGACAGGAACGGACTGAGGATCGCAAGCCATTGTAAATGTTAATGTTAAGTCTAGTGTTACCTTAACTTTCCTTACTCAAAATACTTGCATGAAAAAATACCGAATACCTACAACTAGTGTTGGCTTCCAATTGCTAAGCTAAAAACATTGCAACTACATGTAAAATATGTTATGTATTATTTGAATTTACTACATATACAAATAAGTAGATGGCGTATAGGAGCGGTGGCGCTAGAGTTGCTCATGCATCTGCCTGGCCTCTGGATGTTGCCGGCTTTCACACGTTTTTCCCCAGCAACACCAATACCACCCTCAACCACCCCCCCACATGCCCCTCCCTGTCTACAGCCAATGGTGCTGCCCCCCAGCGTACTGCACACATACCACCAGTAGTGCTACCAGCGATTCCGGCGATCATGCCGGTCCTGGAGAAGCAGCAAAGGGATCCAAGGGTGGGAAGGTTCAGCACCAGGGTAGTAGGCAGGGAGGGCCTAAAAATACAGGCACTGGATAGGGCCTCCCGGGATGCAATAGTGGAGATCCTGGGAGATGAGGAGGAGGGCCTCTCGACAGCAGCCGCAGCAGCAGCCACAGAGACACCACTATTGGGAGAAGCCCCAACGGCATCTCCAACAGCAGCGGCAACAGCGGTGGCAGCAGCAGAAACGGACAACTCCAGCCATTACCAATACAGTTGCTGATGCTGCCACTCCGCCACTACAAACACAGCCAATTCATGCCCCTGCCCCTTCTCACACCCCTGCCACGCCCACTGTCCCCATGGTTGGGAAGGCCAATCGGCTGGGCGGTGGTTCATCCACCGCACCCAGCTAAAACTGCGGCGGTTTAACAACTTCTTTCAACGCGGCTTCGTCTGTGTAAAGTGCGGTGGTTGGTCCACTGCACCCAGCTAAATGCGAAAGTTGCGGCGGTTTAACAACTTCTGTCAACGCGGCTTCGTCTGTTTAAAGTGCGGTGGTTGGTCCACTGCACCCAGCCAACTACAAGCCCTACGCTGATGCTGATATGAGGATCAGATGGAGCCCGCTCCGAGGACAGGAACGGACTGAGGATCGCAAGCCATTGTAAATGTTAATGTTAAGTCTAGTGTTACCTTAACTTTCCTTACTCAAAATACTTGCATGAAAAAATACCGAATACCTACAACTAGTGTTGGCTTCCAATTGCTAAGCTAAAAACATTGCAACTACATGTAAAATATGTTATGTATTATTTGAATTTACTACATATACAAATAAGTAGATGGCGTATAGGAGCGGTGGCGCTAGAGTTGCTCATGCATCTGCCTGGCCTCTGGATGTTGCCGGCTTTCACACGTTTTTCCCCAGCAACACCAATACCACCCTCAACCACCCCCCCACATGCCCCTCCCTGTCTACAGCCAATGGTGCTGCCCCCCAGCGTACTGCACACATACCACCAGTAGTGCTACCAGCGATTCCGGCGATCATGCCGGTCCTGGAGAAGCAGCAAAGGGATCCAAGGGTGGGAAGGTTCAGCACCAGGGTAGTAGGCAGGGAGGGCCTAAAAATACAGGCACTGGATAGGGCCTCCCGGGATGCAATAGTGGAGATCCTGGGAGATGAGGAGGAGGGCCTCTCGACAGCAGCCGCAGCAGCAGCCACAGAGACACCACTATTGGGAGAAGCCCCAACGGCATCTCCAACAGCAGCGGCAACAGCGGTGGCAGCAGCAGAAACGGACAACTCCAGCCATTACCAATACAGTTGCTGATGCTGCCACTCCGCCACTACAAACACAGCCAATTCATGCCCCTGCCCCTTCTCACACCCCTGCCACGCCCACTGTCCCCATGGTTGGGAAGGCCAATCGGCTGGGCGGTGGTTCATCCACCGCACCCAGCTAAAACTGCGGCGGTTTAACAACTTCTTTCAACGCGGCTTCGTCTGTGTAAAGTGCGGTGGTTGGTCCACTGCACCCAGCTAAATGCGAAAGTTGCGGCGGTTTAACAACTTCTGTCAACGCGGCTTCGTCTGTTTAAAGTGCGGTGGTTGGTCCACTGCACCCAGCCAACTACAAGCCCTACGCTGATGCTGATATGAGGATCAGATGGAGCCCGCTCCGAGGACAGGAACGGACTGAGGATCGCAAGCCATTGTAAATGTTAATGTTAAGTCTAGTGTTACCTTAACTTTCCTTACTCAAAATACTTGCATGAAAAAATACCGAATACCTACAACTAGTGTTGGCTTCCAATTGCTAAGCTAAAAACATTGCAACTACATGTAAAATATGTTATGTATTATTTGAATTTACTACATATACAAATAAGTAGATGGCGTATAGGAGCGGTGGCGCTAGAGTTGCTCATGCATCTGCCTGGCCTCTGGATGTTGCCGGCTGTCACCCGTTTGTCCCTCAACATCACCGGGCCCTTAGGCTACCGTCGCCGACTTGGACTCTCACTCTGAAATTAAGAAAATAAAAAAAAAGAAAGCATAATAAGAAGTTAATTCCTACTTGTAAATAAAGCTTCAGCAACATATTTTTGTCCAGTATTTTTGTATATTAATGTTACCTTAGCTCCCATGTAATGTAAAATGTATAATGTAAAAACTGTTAAAGATAAAACTATCGTCTGTAAGGCAACACAATAGCCCTTACAAAACACATGTTAATGTTAAGTCCTAGTGTTACCAAACCTTTTTTCACTCAAAATGCTTACATGGAAAAATACCAAATACCTACCCTTACTGCAACTAGTGTTAGCATCCCATTTTTCAGCTAAAAACATTGCAACTACATGGAAAATGTAAAGTAAGTAGTTGGCGCCAAGAAATTTTGTTAAATACGCTAATTTAAGAGTATAAATGCAAATAAAACGGATATTTCTTATTGACGGCCCCTTTCCCCCCTTGCTAATGCAAGGTGTGTAAAAACTGGTCTCCTTCAGGAAGTTAGTCTTCCAATAATGCTCACACGACAAACACACTTCCAAAAAAAATCGAACAAACGAGCCTTAAAAAAAAAAAATATCCAGCCAGTTTCTACACATTACTTATCTCATTCTCGGAATCACGGCAGATCTAGAAGACAGGGAGGAAATTGAATCAGTGCTGCAAAGTAGCGATAGACCAGACGAACAAAAAATCAGACCTGTTACCATCAACGAATTAAAATCTGAAATCAAAAAACTTGAGTCAACAAAGTCATCTGGGTTTGATAATATTGATAGCAGTGTCATAAAAGTCTTACCGTTATCTGCCGTTTCCTACCTTATGCTAATATTCAATTCTGCGATGCAGATTGCGTATTTCCCGAAAGCTTGGAAATGTGTCAAAATTACAATGATACAGAAGCCAGGAAAGCCGCCGGATAAACTTCAATCATACAGGCCTATCAGTCTTCTAAAAGAATTCTCAAAAATATTCGAGCGCCTTATTCAAACACGTCTCTTCGAAGAACATTTTGCCATGGCCATACCAAATCATCAATTTGGCTTTAAAAGTCAGCACTCCGCAGAGACAGAACCACAAATAAGCAATACTCAAACGCAAATGCTAGCAACTTATGCAGACGACTCGGTCTACCTGGTTTCTGCTTTTTTACCCACGACATGGCAACGAATCCATGGAGAGGCTTCTAGCTGACGCTCACTCCTGGTCAAAAAATAGGGAATTACCATTAGTCTCACAAAAACTGCACATGTTTTGCATTCACTCTCACCTGCGCAACAACAGACTCCAGCACCTAGGCTAGCTGGGCAACACCTACCCAAAAAAACGGTTCTACCATACCTTGGCGTGCAGATGGCCGAGAAGCTCAACTTCACCAAACATGCTGTAGCTGCTGTAGTCACCAAAACAAGGGCCCGACTAAAAAAGATAGACTGGTTAATCGGGAGAAGAAGCAATCTTACCCTGCACCTGAAAGTCCTCTTCAAGCAACTGGTTGTCCCAATATGGCAGAATGCCATGCCAGTCTGGGGACCCATAACATCTAGCACGCAAATGGACAAACTGTAAACATTACAAAACAAAGCACTCTGAAGAAGCACTAATGCAATCACTAATTTCAACTGTTAAATAAATCTACAATGGGGTCTGCAGTAATTACAACACCCGAAAAACACCCTTGCCTGTGAAATCGCAACACATCCGTACATCCCCAGGTGGCTGGCAAGACCAAGGTACGCCTGAAGCCTGACCGCCATCCACATGACAGTACTCCAGGCTAGACGCGAAAACTGGAGAAGAAATCACTTCTCAACTCATATTATGGAGATCAGCCGCAATAGCAACAACGCACCAAATCCCCTTTCAAATTAAAACATTGTAGGCAATCTTCACAAAACACGGAGCAGCTGATTATGGCCAACATCGAGATTATGAGCCGGGTAGAGCAGCGTGCTTTGCCGCGGCTCATAACGTTGCCATCGTTTTCACAAATTATTATGAACTATTGCTTGTGTTATGTTTTTAAGATACTGGCAGCGAAGCCGCCTGCGAAGTACCGAAGTCATAGCTGCTATTCGCCTTTGCAGTGAATGTGAATGTGTATTAATTATAGTATGGGCAAGGTTTAGGTTGAAATCCCATCGCTAATGCACATAAAGGGCGAGGACAGTTTGGAGAGTTACAAAAAAAAAAGCTAGTTGATGTAGTTGTAAGAAATCTCTAGCGTGGTCCATTGCCCCGTCGATAAAAGGCGGCTACTTTGAACTCAAAACAATCGGCTTATTTTTTGTTTCTATCCAAATGGCTCTTTTAATTTTCTTGTACAATGTGAAGAATTTGGAACGTGCTGTCGGTAGAAAACTAAATTAAGACTAACTTGTGTATAGTAATTAAAATAAATATAGAGGGGGGGGAACTCCTCTCGTGTCTAGTAGACGGCATTGCGATAGTTATCCACGAAATGCTGCACCAAGCCGGGCAGCTCGGGCGCCCGGCACAGATACTTGTGGCCGTACCGCTTGCTCCGGTCAAAGCGGTGGAACTCTACGGGTCCCCACGCCCTACTCCGGCTGTCGAGGGCGATGCGGTACAGCTGGTAGCCCAGGTGGAAGGGCACTACCACGTCGTCCTCGGCGTGGATGATCATAATGGGCTGCGGGAACTCATGCACGTGGATGTCCGACTCGAAGCGCAGCCGGTTGCTGTACATGGGTCGCGAGATCGCGAAGTCGAACCAGGGCAGGTGCTTGAAGATCCTTGAAAAGGGGTGGAGCCGGATCTCGTCTCGGATGTTGGTGAACGGGCTCTCTAGGATGACGCCGCGTGGCGCCCGCTCTTTCAGATGGGCCAGCCTGGCGCACATGTGCGTGGCCACGCCCGTGCCCAAAGAGTGACCCCATATGATGACCGGATTGGAGGTCACATTCGCTATGTACTCGTACACCATCATGGCGTCCCGGACCACACCCTCCTCCGTGGGCGAGACGGGATCCGAGTCGGCGTAGCCGCGATAGTCGAAAGACAAGACATGGTAGTTGAGGTTCCGCAGCAGCTTGTACACCTCCGAGCGGTGGCCGCTGCCCCGGGTGGCCGTGTTGCCGTGCAGATAGATGACTACGGTACCGCCGGGCATCCGTAGTAGACGCTCGAAGAAAAGCTGCTGGTTCTCGGGCACGATCGAGGGGAACTCCGACTTGATGGCCGGAGCCAGGCGCCTGAGCTCCTGCTCGTAGTCGTCGTCCCTGCGCTCATCTGTTACGATGTCCTGGTCGAAGGCCTCCTCCACTTTCAGCTCCCGCTTGAAGCGGCGAACCGCGTTCCTCGGCAGCACGTGCCACACTCCAATGCGCACCCCATCCTCGTCCGATTCATTATCCTTGACGGTTATGTAGAAGTTCCGTGTCGCGTAGAGTCCGATGCCGGCAGGATTGGTGAGGTCGAGGCCCTTCGGGTAGGTGACTGCAATAAAGAGTATTGGCTTAGGATTGTCTCCTGGGGTGTGGTGGGTAGTAGTCTCTACTTACTGAATGTGAGGAAGAGGATGCCGCGCTGGAGCGTCACCGAGTAGCGGAAAACCAGTGGCAGCACCACCAACACCAAGATGAAGAACAGCAGGCATACTTGCAGGCAGCGCAGGCCCACCCTGTGGAGGAAGAGGTGTCAGTGTGCTCCCGTGTGATCTCAGCTTGCTGTCATTTCATGATGGAAGGACGGGGTGATTGGGATGACTACAAAGGGGGAATATTACCACAAGACGAGATACATAAAGTGAAGATGAAAGTTGACAATGTGGATGAGAGATGGAGTTGGTACAGTGGGAACCAGCGAAAACAGAATACGGAAGCGGAGCAGAGTCGGCGGTTCCCGAAATGTCAAACGTCACGATGACAAATATAAATAACGAGAAATCAGGAGGTTTTGTTTATACAAATGGAAGAGGGATACGATACGTTTACAACATCTAATCGAGCCGGGGGGGGGACTCAAAATCGGTGCGAGGAGCTCGATGATACTTACAGCCCAATTAGCCAACTAATGAAGATCGCTCCGGGAATGATTGTAGCATAGAATATTGTGTTTATAGTACTATAAAGCCCACTCATTGCTTTCGGTCACTTTTGCTCTAATGCTTATGGGAATTTAGATATGTTTTGCTCGATTCGATTCGGTTCGATCGGGAGTTAACGGATTCGAATGATTCTCACCGGTTGCGTACTTGAATTATTATCGTGTAATTATTTTGACGCGTGGGGAGAGAGAAGCAAACAGATTTATAGATTATTAGTTTGTTATTTGTGGGGTTGTTGTTTAGGGAGGTTGTCCAAGGTCGTCCGAAAGCGAGAGGCATGCATGGCGCACCGTGTTAACCGAACCGCACCCGTGCGTAGCACAAACTGATCCCCATTCTTTTGCCAAAAATCCTTTAAGGCCAACCTTTGTACCCGATTTGATACTGCTGATAATGGCAATGGGTGTCGACGCGGGTATACGTAGTGTGGTGCATGTTGGAAATGTATGTACTTAAACGATTATGTATATATGTATGTTTGTTCATATGAGGTTAATGAGGCAGTGAGTAAGTGGTGAGGCAATTTGATAATAACAGTCAAAGAAGCCGAGATATCAACGAAATACGAGCGTGACTAATGACACTACTACGGATCGGCTGCCGCGCGAGAGCAGGTTGAAATCATAAGAGAACACAAACGGATTTCGTACGGCTACAAGCAAACTACGGAAACAAATTAATCGGGGGTCGGTTAGTGGGGACAACACACACAGGGATTCACCTCTTGAAGAAATGCCGCCTACGCGTAAAAAGCATAGCTGCAACGAGTGAACAAGAGAGTAGAGAGAGAGAGAAAGAGAGAGCGTTAGAAGTTTGCCAGTTCTGAAATTCAAATTCAAACAGCCGCCAAGAGCGCAAGCGATATCCACAGCCGATTGGCATGTCTGTCAACTGTCAATCGAGTGATCGAGAGAGGGAGATGGAGGCACTAACGGATCTGCAAAAACTTTATTTTTGATTAAAAATAATAACTATTCGCACTCGCGTGAATGAAGCGCGTAGCGTTGTGTGTAGCGCGTCTGTTGATACTGGAGGAGAATGACGAGCGTGGGCCAGTCCCCCCCCAAACAATTTTAGAGCTGATCGCTTGCCTTCCCCGCGGCTGCTGTGGACTGGGATTGAATTGAACATGAATAACACATTTAGTTGGGATGCACTTGTGGCCAATTAATGCCTCAATTACCGCCAAGTGCCGGATAAGTGGGTATATGACGGCGACTCGATCTTACCGAGTTATATCTGTCCAGTCCGTGGAAATGAGTACTAAGAAAATGCAATCACTGCGGTGCGTTCGTCTGATTAGGTAATCCCTCTAATCCAGCAGCTGCATGGCGGCCTGCAAGTAAATGAAAAACTGTTTTCAACACTTTTGAAGCGTGGTGGGATGGGGGTGTGGTCGTGGTGCAGCAGCAGCTGCAGTCTATGTATCAAGAAACCCCACATTTTCGCCGGGCCAAGTGGAATCCGTTTATGTGGCAGGAGAAGGGGGGGAGTGGCTTTCACTACGCCACCCATTGATGGGGTTAAGGGCTTTACGACATTGTCTTTTCAAGGACTCTTAATGTGCACTGCCTTTTCACTCAATTTATGTAATAAAATCAAAGGATAGCCGAAGCACTTCTGTTCTCACCACATACGCTCCAGGATTAGCCGAGATGTATTCCAATTGCCAGTTTGTGTCGATTCCAGGTTTTAAGCAATTAACTAATTAACATTTGATTTTCAGAACAGCTGAAGCGAGATGCTGCCTTTCAACAGCTGATGCCTAGAGATGTGTAAATTGCGATAACTGAGAAACGCAATATTAATCTAAATGGGGCTGCCACACTGCAGCTGTCTTTTGGCGCGCACCACTCGTATCCAGTCGATAGTATCGATAACCGAACTTGAATCCGGTAAGGCTCTCTTTTAACCGGTTGACAACAATGAGTCCCATTCCATGCACACATACCCTGGGGGAAATGGATGTTATATAATTGTGAATATGTTTGTCATCCCAGGCAACAACAATTTATTTTCAATATATTTTAATATTATTCAATATTATTTAATATTATTTTCAATATTTCAACGATATTGTCTTCTTGTAGGGACCAAGAATAGGTATCAGGATCGAGATATATATACAAAACACTCATCATATACGTATATATGAATATGTCTAAAAAATGTCAATTTGAGAAAAGGGTTTATTAGTTACGTTTTATCTTCATATCAATATTTATACTTTCATATACAATTAACAAAATAGGGTGTACAAAGGCCTATATACGGCTTACACGCAACATAGCAATCGTTTTTTTGTTGAACTTTTTCGTTTAAACCTTTTTTTACAATAAATACAATAAAAGCAAGGATTAAAAACTATCGAATATTGTAGAAAATTGATTCATCAATGGGATAAAACTATGTGGGCATTGCTGAGAGATTTAGTTAGTCAGCATATTCAATGGAATATCAAAATTGAGCAATATGAACGAATTTCCTTTTTCGTTTGTTTTGATTGACCTATTTCGCTACTTGTTTTTTGTTTGACTTATTTCGCTAAAACCTATTTTTACGCAAAATGCAATAAAAGCAAGTATTAAGAATACACCAGTTAAATAGAAAATTGATTCATCAATTGTATAAAATTATGTGGGCATGGCTAATCGATCTACATAGCTAGTAATATTCAACGGAATATCAAAAACGAGGAATATGTAAAATAGAACTTGAATTCGTCAGTATATTTACGGTATATTTTTTGAATGAGACGGTATATTTTGGTATATTTCTGAGGGTCGGACCATATAACGATAAATCCGCGGTCACTCTGAAGAACACATGTAAATATAAAAATAAAAACAATTGAAATATAATGCAAGGGCTGAAGTCCGGAAGCTGAAGCTGCACCATGTCTCTGGCCTTCGACCTGAGCAACTCCGGCGGTGCTTATCAACCACTGGACAGCGGAAGCGGCAAAGACGCGTCGGCAGCGGTCCCGCAGAGACACGCGATGAGCATGAGGGTCTCGTGGATCAGGCAATGGCGCCGCTATAAACTGCCCGCCTTGGTTCTCATGATGATGTTTCTGATGTCCTGCCTTGCGTACCGCATCATGGGTGTACGTATCTATTTCTCCTAGGTAGACTTGACTTATCAAACGTTTTATTTCAGCAAAGGCCGAGCAGGATGCTCCTCCCACGGACTTGCACCGCAGCTCCCCACTGCTGGATGCTTACGAGGATTTCAGCGCGATGCGGGCCGGCGACCTAAAGATGCGCATCGAGGAGATGGTAAGAATCAAGGTAAGTGCCAAACACATTGGAACCTAATTTGGATTAAACCGTATCCGACTTTTCCCAGAGCACTGTGTCAGCTACGCGAGCTAGAGTCTCGCCGCCAGAAACTGCAGTCGGACATCAGTCAGTACAATCAAAAAATTGAGGAGCTGAAGCAGGAGCTGCTCCGTGAGCAGACCGAGTTGGAGCGTCTCAAGATGTCCGTGGAGCAGGCGCAGGTGGCCCAGCGGGAGGCAGTGCAGCGCAACACTCCTGATCTTGCCCTGCCGCGCACCCTCCTGCCCAACTCCCTGCCCCGAAAGATGAATACTGTCTCGACGGGCGTAGCCGCCTCCTGTGCGATGCACAACTGCTTCGACCACTCCCGTTGCAGCCTCACCTCCGGCTTTCCAGTATACCTTTATGACCCCCACGAACACAACGTCCAGCGAACTGGCTACGATATCGATGGCTTCCTTAAGACAACTCTCAAACAAACGCTCGGCTACAACGCGCACATAGTGAGGGATCCAACGCAAGCCTGCATCTACCTGGTGCTGGTAGGCGAGGCTCTGCTGGAACAGGACCTGCTTCGAAACAACCGATATGCGGCCCAAGAGGTTGAGCAGCAACAGCCGACGGCTCCCAGCCAAACACACGACTGCCCCATCGAAATGCAGAAGCTGTACAACCTGCCCTACTGGGGAGGCGATGGCCGCAACCATGTGCTGCTAAACCTGGCACGTCGGGACCTCTGCTCCCGTAGGACGAATGCACTGCTCCAGCAGAACACCATGCGAGCCATTGTGGTGCAGAGCGCCTTCGAGCTGGACCAGTTCCGGCCCGGATACGATCTGATTGTGCCACCCATCCTCGGTCCTATCACTAAAAACTCTTCAAGCTGCGATAGCATCCACTTTCTTGAGAAAACATAATTTCGGAAAGCAAAGTAGGCTGCGGTGTGTAAGCGTCTGTGTCTGTGTGTGGGTGCTGTGAAGTGCTCCCCAACCATTGTTTGTTTACTGGCCAATCTCAAACAACTTCCGGAAACTGAAAGTTCGCCGCGTTATCTGCAAAAAATTTACTTCAGCAACAACGCCAGCATCAGCAACAATAACAACAACGAGAGACTGCAACAGATCCTGAAAGGTGCCAGAGCTACGCAAATCAATTGGCCACAACGCTCTAGGCAGGCCATACCCGACGTTAAGACTGATTTAGCAAATCTAAATACCAGTACGTGGCACTCCATTTTCCATTTAGTAAAAGTATCCCATGCCAATCCTCCAATAGTAATGTGGTCATCTTCCATCGGGTGGACCGCACCTGGGGACAGGACACTTTGGACAATAGTAATCAGTACCAGGAAAGATACAGCGGACCCATTCGAGAGCACTGTTCTGGCTCTGGAGCCTTCAACCGGCCGCGTGCAATACGATTGTGGAATTCCTTTGGCGGCGACCGGGCGAACGGACGCGTGCAGTGTTTCTACTCGAGCAACCGCACCTTTTACTCACAGTATCAAAATCAACTGATTGGCGATCGACTGTCCAGCATGGCTTATACCTCGGCAGCAGGTTAGTCTCCGTGCGCCGTCTGGATAATGGCTAAAAGAAAAACAGTTTACAATCTTTTCTTTCCCTTCCAGGTGGAGAACTGGTCATTGTCAATGGCCCCAACGCTGAGTTGTGTAGATGAATCCCTACGATGTGGCCGTAACAGCCTATGGTAATAAGATGTATGTGGCCGAATTGAATCCCATGCGTATCCACAAGAGCCCGTCGAGACACCGGCAGCGGGAGTGGACGCAAGCCAGACGACGAGTGGCAGGACCGTACTGGTGGCCTCATTAATGCTGATATTTGCACGCTCCACCTTTACGCTGACCCTGCTCATGGCCAGGCGGCGAAAACGAGGTAGCCATCAGTAACGCTGCCGCGTCGAGCGGTCTGGTCTACCGCAAGCTCACTGCGTCCAACTAGAGTCTAATCTAACCATCTCAGTATCTTAATTGTCGTGTTAATTATACTCGCGCAATGTCCTACATCTAGTTGTGTCCTATTATGTTCCGGTGTTATTTCGTTACCGATTTTTGCATATCCATTTGCATATTTGTACACGTGTTACTACTATCATATATTGATAATTCTAATTTTTAGTACATATCATTTTAAGTTGATTTCCGGTCACATTCCCTTTCGCCCAGATATTTGAATGCTTATACAAAGTATATACACAGCAGACAAACCCATTTATACAATATACAATACATTTTCTAAATTTAAGTGTGTCCTGTTTTTTGTTTATGGTTTGTTTCAGTGCAAATTTTTAACAACTACTCATTAGAGAGCATGTAAGAGCGTGTCGCGTGTCGCATACATTATTTGTTGAGTGAATCTAATCATTTTATACCCAGAAACTTATAGAAATCCACCGTAAAAACCATAAACGTTCTATATCGGCATCGAGATATATTTATACAGAAACCCAATCAATAGCATGAATATGTAAAAACACGTAAATATGTGAAAAAGACATTCCTAATTACGTTTTAAAGCAACTTGTAGCGGTATTTCAATATTGAATTAACGAAATAGGTATACAAATGTCCATACAGCGGTTGACAAGCAACAAGTCTTCAAATACCAGCAGCATGTGAGAAATGACATGACATTCCATACTCACTTATCATAAAACATAAATTAAAGATATCATTTTAAATTAGCCAATCTTGTAGAAAATTGAATCATCAATGGGTAAAAATTATGTGTTTAGGGCTGAGGGCCCTAGCTAGATAGTAATATTAAGCCGAATATCAAAATCGTCGAATATTATATTCGTTCGTGGACAGAGAGAGATTAACCCATTGCCGACCAGTGGGTATTGAAATACTCTTTACGAAAATGATTAAATCTGAAGAATTGTACCGCAGTTCACGTGAAAGATATCGAAGTCTTTTTTTTAAGAAAATATAAAGGATAGGATGGACCTACAAGAGTAGTTATTATTAATATTATTGGTATTATTTTTCCGCGGTTGAACTCAAGTATTTATACTGCTCAAATAAAGGGTGTTTAAGTGGGCTAAGTTCGTTTTTTCATCGGTATATTTACGGTATTTTTTCATATTTGTGACGTATATCAGCCCTGTAAAACAAAAGAAATTGCGAATTAGAAAGAAAACGCGAGAGGGGATTGCAATAGCAACGGCAGGGCCGAGACTTGGAAGACATGAAGAGCTTGGACGAAATCAAGGTGGAGTATCCGCTCCACTGGCACATCTGGAACGGAGACGTGGAGCAGCTTCAGACCGAGCTACAAATTGACCAGGTAAATGGTGGGTGTGGTTGTGGCTGGGCTGTGATTCTGGCAGAAGGAAAAGCCGGACAGGTGTGTGTGCGCACTAATTGAATTAGCGCATTTCCCGACAAACAACGGACGGCAGAGAAATAAATTGTTATTGAACCATAAATGGCACAATTCGTCAACTTTCAGAATGATAAGGAAAAAATCGATCCACGGGGACGCACCCCCCTGATGCTGGCGGTGCGATTGGCGAATTTTCCCTGCGTCAAGTGTCTTCTAGCAGCCAAGTGCAACGCGACCTATGAGCACGAAGGGTGGTCAAGTGAGTGCACCATTAGATAAGCTCTGGCTGATAAAGATGTAACACTCTGCCGCACATCTCCCCCCGCAGTTGTACAGGAGGCCGTGTGCACTGGCGAAGTAGACATACTGACTGCCATCATCGAGGTGCGTGACCTACAGCGGCACGTCCAGCGCGTGACGCACGTGCCCAAGCTCCTGCAGCACCTCCTGGACGCCCCCGACTTTTACATTGAGATGAAATGGGAGTTCACATCGTGGGTGCCGCTGATGTCGCGTCTCTGCCCCAGCGACACCTACAAAGTCTATAAGCGGGGCGCCAATGTGCGCATAGACACCACCCTGCTGGGATTCGACAACAACACCTGGCAGAGGGGGAATCGCTCGTACATCTTCAAGGGCGCCAGTAAGACTCCTACTTCCGAACCCAAGCAATGTCCTCAATCTTTTCTTTTTCCCGCAGAAGAGACTGCCACAATGATCGAGATCGACCACGACACGAACGAAGTGATGGTGGAGCAGATGAGCAGCGATATCGGGGATATTGTGGCCATTCCCCCCGCCCTGGGCACTGTGCGCGCCCGCCTTAATGCGCCCGTCATCACCAACAATATCGAGATGGAAAAGATTAGTTTCGAGCGCAACAAGTGCGGCATTTGGGGCTGGCGCAGCGAGAAGTCTGAGGCCATCAATGGCTACAACTGCAAGGTGTATGGAGCCAGCAATGTGGAGTTTGTCACAAAGACCCGGATGGACCACCTGAGCGAGGAGCAAATCAAGGTAAAGGCTTTCCCTGTCCAATCTCCATTGAATCTCTGGCAACTTCAACCCCCGCAGAACAAAACAGCACGGACGCCCCTTCACAGTCTGCTGGGCATTGCCGATGAGGAATACGTGCCCCCCACAGACGTAGCCGCGGGATTCAAAGAGCGCGTAAGTAGAAGCCATCTATCGTATGGTACATATTTCGGTTTTGGTTAACCGACTGTTACTGCAGACACCCTCGCCGCGACCTGGAGAGACAGCCTCCCTTTTGGCGGGCACCGAAAGCGGTGGGCGCTCCTCACCCGCCGTTTCCCAGAGCAATGGCGGCTCTGGCTGTGCATCGGGAGCAAGCACGCCCAGGTCATTGGTCACGCCAGAGGAGTACTTCAGCGGCGAGGACCTGCATGGCCGGGACGTGGGCAAGCCCAAAAATCTGAGCACAAAGGTGCAGCGTTTCAAGGCCAACCTATGGCTGGCCGAGGAACATCCGATACGACTGCAGGAGCAGGTGCTTCCGATTTTGGACCTCATGTCTACCATGGCTAGTCCCCATGTGTCAAAACTTAAAGACTTTATAACTATGCAGCTGCCAGCCGGCTTCCCGGTCAAGGTGGAGATACCGCTCTTTCACGTCCTCAACGCCTGCATCACGTTCGGCAACGTGTTCGCCATGACCACGCCTGTAGAGTACGTGGCCACCTTGGAGGAGCAGGACCGCGTCACCTGCCTGGTGGACGACCGCTGTTTCGATATACCCAATCACTACACAAACCGGGGCGGCGATTCCCGGCGCCAGATCCCACTGGACGAGGACGACATGCTGCAGTACGCCATCGAGCAGAGTCTGGTGGAAAGCAGCGGCGCCTGCGGAGCCGAGGCCGACGATAAGGTTGACATTTGGGAGGTGCTGCGCGGACAGAGTGTTGTTGGATCGGACATGCTGCCCGAGGACGACGAGCAACTGCAGCGGTAGGTTATGATTGGCAGTTGGTCTTTTTACAGGATGCTAACCGGTGCAAACTACCACCGCTAGTCACCCTCGCTTCTCCTCGCACCTGCTTTCACCTCACCACCATTACGGACGATACTCGCCGTCTCCCCACTCTCTCCTAGAGCCGCAGCCCCGTGGCCGCTCTGCTTCGGCGGGGGCTCAGTTCAAGAACGAACTCAGCTACATGAAGAAGATCTTCAAATAGTCCTCCCCCACACCCTTTCACTTATCCCCTCCGCCTGTACTGCTAGATCGCATCTTATCCGAGCTTTGTGTGTTTCCGTTTTCCATTTCGTCCGCAGGGTGCTGCACGAGTCGCTGCTTGGGGCCCATGCTAACGCCAGTGGCTCTCCCGCCTCCGAAGACGATGACGATGGGGGCTTCCGTTACGTGGACCCCGACCTGGCCATGGCCATGCGTTTATCGCAGCAGGACCAAAAGAAGTACGAGCTGGAGCGACAGCGCGAGCAAGAGATGATCGAGCAGGCGCTCAAGCTCAGCCTGCAGGAACACTAGCCAATCAATCATACCAGGAAGCAACCAATCACCACTCGACGAAATCAATTACGAACTGGCACTCGCTTTTCCGTTTGTGGCGCAATCGATTCCAAAACAAAATTCAAGTTATATTTTCTAGTGTAACACTTTCGTCTAAGTTGTATAAATATTATTTAAGTTGCCTAATTTAGTTCCTCCCTGTCCTCTGGTTCTCCTGGATCCTTGTTTGAATTGTGATACAAGCAGCATCAGCAGGATTCGCCTGATCCGCTTTTTCTGTTCTGGTCTCAACTCGTCCACTCGCGTGCGAATCCCATCCCCCACATTACACAGAACATACACAGAATCCACAGCTATACGATTTGTACACCAAACACCTCTATACTATACTATTCTATCATATATATATATATATATATATATATATGTACATCGTATGTATGGAATGTACGATAGATACGCATTCATATTCATGTATGTGTGTAGATCTTGTAGTCATAGTTTTTGCTATCTATTAAGTGCGTGTGGGAATGAACAAATGTCACATATCCTCTAATATTCACATTTTCCTATTTTCGCTCAGTTTGAAGATCGTTGGCTGACACCTACTAGTATCTATAAATATACACCCACTATATATCTGTATTTACTAATCAGCATTATCACTAAATTGTACTAACGAATCACACACATTCATTCTCTGTGCAAATGAGGTAAATACATACATATATACTATATGAAGTGAAGTACACGAAATCAATACGAATTGTATAATCCATCTCCATCTCTGGAGATGCCTTTACTAGATCTAAATGTACTTGAAACACTTTTGCTTGTCGTGCGGAATGCGAGTCTTGAACAGTACCGATTCCGCCCGATACTGGGTGTTTAGCAGGGGCGTGTAGCCGAACACCTGGCTGAAGAAATTGATGCATTTGTTGCGGTTCTGAAGGTGTTTGGCTCTTTGGCTGAGCGCAGCCTTCATGCCACGGCGGCGAAAGTTCCACCGAGAAGTGATCTTCACCGGCGGACGGCGGGTGATGTGTGAGACGAGGAAGTTCATGGCGATGTCCTCGCAGTTCATGAACTCGTCCACCTTTTCGCGGATGGCTTGTGGCAGGTGATAGGTGTACAGGTACATGTAGTATTTGTGCAGGAAGGCTGCTCCGGTGAGCACCATGCTCAGCTCGCAGCTGCAGCTGTGATTGTATCGCCACTTGCTGCTGTCCACATCCCAGGCATGGTAGCGGCCAGGCAATCCCACAATACGGTCGCGGTGCTCGCGCCATACCCGGAAGCCGAACACAATCTCGTCTTGTCCGATTTGAACGTCGTCATCCACCGAAAGGACCGCCTCCGTCTCGATTACGTCCAACGGCAGGAAGCGGTTGTTAAGGGAGTTGCGCGGGCCGCGTACTACATCCACTGGCACGCCAATTTCCGGCCAGAGAAGCTCGATCCGCGGCAACTTTCGAGAGTTCCATACCACGACCACCTTGTGCAGATATGGCAGCCCGTAAAGGCGACGAAGCAAGCCGCACAGTACGGGCTCCCGCTCGTAGGTCAAAATGACGATGGTGAACTGCTCCTTGGGGTAGTTTCCGCCGAGAGCTTCGCTAAACTCCTTACCGGCACCGCCAATGCCCTTACCAATAGGCCGGAATTCGGTGTAGGATCCAATGAACTTGGCATCGGAGGGAAGGGCCGGGTCGAAGGGCAGCTGGGGATACATGTAGAAGGGATCTACCCAGTCGTTCCAGGCCTCTTTGGACTGCATTCGTAAGATCGTGTAGTTTCTGCGGAAGGTGGGACTCGGATATGGTGGCTCCATGGGGCCCAGAAACTCCTCTGGTAAAATGGTTAATCTAATCTTTGCCTTCAATGGCGCAAAAGTATTGTTGAAAACGCGTTGGGCCACTACTGGTGGAACCGGGCGCGGTGGTATCCCCAGGCGGTCGCGTAGGCTGGCTATCACCGTGTCCACAGTGGCCTGAACGGAACTGAGGTACCGCTCCCAGATTAGTCGGCCCTGGCGCCGAAGAAGAAGCAAGTCCGCGTCCTGGACTGCTTGAAGGAGGAAGTGCAGCTCCGTGATGCGAGCCTTGGGCATGAGGAGTGCCGCCCGACGCCAATCCAGAGTCTCCGCATACGGGAGACGAAGCTCATCTGCTCCGAGGATGACGGGAACGGCCCCGGAGCGCAGCGCCTCATATAGTCGGGCTAGCATGAGGGTGGAAGCCACACGTCCGTTCAACGGGGGAAGGATCAGCGCGAAGGTAGAGTCCTTCAGCAGCTGCTTGCGGGACGAATCGGATCCACAAAGCGTCCAGTCGGACACGGAGTCCACCTCCTGCTGCTCCGTGGCGGGGACGCACTGGAACTGTAGCTCGAACTGATCCTGAGTTGGTCCCTTGGACATATCCGTCAAGTGTTCCAGTATGAAGTCGTCCAGCGGGTTGGAGCCTTGGGGGTCTGTTTTCGGTCTCATCTCTCCCTGGAACGAGAGCAGGTACTTGCGGCGGGCGGGCACCATACTGGCACACTCCTGCCAAACGTCTCCTCCTGGCGGACCGAGGATGGGGGGCACAATCAGATCGTATCTGGGCCGGAACTGGTCCAGCTCGAAGGCGCTCTGCACCACAATGGCTCGCATGGTGTTCTGCTGGAGCAGTGCATTCGTCCTGCGGGAGCAGAGGTCCCGGCGTGCCAGGTTTAGCAGCACATGGTTGCGGCCATCGCCTCCCCAGTAGGGCAGGTTGTACAGTTTCTGCATGTCGATGGGGCAGTGGTGTGTGTGGCTGGCTGCGTATCGGTTGTTTCGAAGCAGGTCCTGTTCCAGCAGAGCCTCGCCTACCAGCACCAGGTAGATGCAGGCTTGCGTTGGATCCCTCACTATGTGCGCGTTGTAGCCGAGCGTTTGTTTGAGAGTTGTCTTAAGGAAGCCATCGATATCGTAGCCAGTTCGCTGGATGTTGTGTTCGTCGGGGTCATAAAGGTATACTGGAAAGCCGGAGGTGAGGCTGCAACGGGAGTGGTCGAAGCAGTTGTGCATCGCACAGGAGGCGGCTATGCCCGTCGAGACAGTATTCATCTTTTGGGGCAGGGAGTTGGGCAGGAGAGTGGGCGGGAGGCTAATTTTAGGAGTGTTTCGCACTGCCTCTTGCTGGGCCTTTTGCGCTTGCTTCACGCCGATTTTAAGCAGCTCCAGTATCTTCTGCTCTCGCAATCGCTCTCTTTGGAGCTCCACGAGATCCTTTTGGTACTTTCCAATTGCCCACTGCAGCTTATAGATGGACTGCAGCCTTGTCTCGGCCTCGGCCTCGGCAGTCAGATCCAGGTTTAGTTGGTGAACTCTACTCATGCGGTACGCCATACAGCACACTAAAAACACCAGCATAAGAAGCAGTGCGATAATATTGCAGCGCCAGTGTGGTAGCCAGGCAGTATTAGCAACAACCGGCGCTCCGTTCTCTTCGCTACTGCTGCGGGAGGTGGCCATGTCGAAGGAACGAGCGATTGTTACTTATCCTCTGATATACTCGTATGTATTATATACATAAATACTACTTTCGTTCGATTTCGAAACATCTACTGAAATTCCATACCTACTATATAGCATTATTTATTCTATACATATATTTCTCTCTCAAAAATAACTGGAATTCCTTTGTGTAAGTAAACCAAATACTAGACAATAGCAAGATTTTGCATGAAAGTGGGGTTGTTCTATAGTGGGGTTTTTTCATGACACAAACGCGTGCGTGGTCTGTGAATTCTCTTTTAGGCTATCCTTTGTCTCTGACCGTGTATTCATATTTGGGTCCGGGTATCTATCGGAACATAACTCCCTGTATCTACTACTGAGTCGCTTAAAAACGAATATTATATTAGTCTTAATATTTGTAGCTTTAGCTCTATTTGTTCAGTTTACTTATAATTTGTCTCGATCATTAGTCTAGCATCTATATTTGCTGCCAAGCGGTAGCGCCCTTCGGTTGGGAAATCGCGCGTAGTTAGCATCGTCTTAGTATCGCTTGGCATGCATGAAGTGGGTGGTATGGTAAGGTCAACGTCCTGATACATCAAGATAAAACGTGATGAACGGATATACATACAAGGAAAAGGATTCGTCTAATTGATCATCCTTTATTGATACAGATTGTAGATGCCTTTATCAGGCGCTATATACAGAGTAGTCAAGTGGGGTACATACATACATACATAAATACACATTAACATAGGATAATTAGGCGAACGTAGACACACATAAGTAAAAGACTTACGATCTGTTTTGGTATCTGAAAGCATCTCCGGCAGGCCGAAGTAGACAAAGGTACATCCATAGGCACATATAAGTAAGCACAGGATGAACATTCGCGTGGTTAAGCGGTCTCGGTAATCTCATATTGCTTTTCAGTAGCTACGCTTTGAGTGAAAGTCCAGTGCTGTCCGTAGGCTACGTAGTATATACTACTTTGTGCTTAGAACTAGGAGTGGAGTCTGACTGGGAGTCGGGCCGGAGTCCAGCGCAGTAAGTGTAGCGGCCGTTACCACCGTTGTGGTTCATCGTTTCTGGATGGATACAGGTGTGGATGCCCCGATTAGATCTAGATGTACTTGAAGCACTTCTGCTTGTCGTGCGGAATGCGAGTCTTGAACAGGATCGAGTCCGCCCGGTACTGAGTGTTCAGCAGAGGCGTGTAGCCGAACACCTGGCTGAAGAAATTTATGCATTTATGGCGCTCCTGGAAGTGGGTGTCGTCCTCGCTGAGCGAAACCGGGCAGCCTGGGCACCGGAACGTCCACCGAGAAGTCACCTTCACCGGGGGTCGGCGGGTGATGTGCGAGACGAGGAAGTTCATGGCAATGTCCTCGCAGTTCATATACTCGTCCACCTTGTCGCGGATGGCCTGTGGCAGGTGATAGGTGTACAGGTACATGTAGTACTTGTGCAGGAAGGCTGCTCCGGTGAGCACCATGCTGAGCTCGCAGCTGTAGTTGGAGTTATAGTGCCACATGTTGTTGCTGCTCACATCCCAAGCGTGGTAGCGACCGGGGAAACCGACGACGCGGTCGCGGTGCTCGCGCCACACACGGAAACCAAATAAAATCTCATCATGCCGTAGGTGGGCGTCGTCATCGACTGAGAGCACCGCCTCTGTCTCGATTACATCGAAAGGCAGGAAGCGGTTGTTGAGGGAGTTGCGCGGGGCGCGCAGAACCGCCACTGGCACCCCGATGTCTGGCCAGCGAAGGTCGTCCAACGGCGGCTTTGGTGAGTTCCATACAACAACCACCTTGTGCAGATACGGTAGCCCGTAAAGGCGACCCAGCGAGTCCATCAGCACCTGCTCCCGCTCGTAGGTCAATATGACAATGGTGAACTGTTCTCTGGGGTAGTTTCCGCCGAGGGCTTCGCTGAACTCCTTACCGGCTCCTCCAATGCCCTTACCGATTGGCCGGAATCCTGTGTGGGATCCAATGAACTTGGCATCGGAGGGAAGGGCCGGGTCGAAGGGCAGCTGGGGATACATGTAGAAGGGATCTACCCAGTCGTTCCAGGCCTCCTTGGACTGCATTCGCAGGATCGTGTAGTTTCTGCGGAAGGCGGGACTCGGATATGGCGGCTCAATGGGACCAAGAGACTCTTCCGGTTCCGTGTCCAGTCCCACTGGTGGATCGGACTTTAACGGTATAAATGTGCTGTTGAAGACGCTCTGTGCTACTACTGGTGGAACCGGGCGCGGTGGTATCCCCAGGCGGTCGCGTAGGCTGGCTATCACCGTGTCCACAGTGGCCTGAACGGAACTGAGGTAGCGCTCCCAGATTAGTCGGCCCTGGCGCCGAAGAAGAAGCAAGTCTGCGTCCTGGACGGCTCGAAGGAGGAAGTGCAGCTCCGTGATGCGAGCCTTGGGCATGAGGAGTGCCGCCCGACGCCAATCCAGAGTCTCCGCATACGGGAGACGAAGCTCATCTGCTCCGAGGATGACGGGAACGGCCCCGGAGCGCAGCGCCTCATATAGTCGGGCTAGCATGAGGGTGGAAGCCACACGTCCGTTCAGCGGGGGAAGGATCAGCGCGAAGGTAGAGTCCTTCAGCAGCTGCTTGCGGGACGAATCCGATCCACAAAGCGTCCAGTCGGACACGGAGTCCACCTCCTGCTGCTCCGTGGCGGGGACGCACTGGAACTGTAGCTCGAACTGATCCTGAGTTGGTCCCTTGGACATATCCGTCAAGTGTTCCAGTATGAAGTCGTCCAGCGGGTTGGAGCCTTGGGGGTCTGTTTTCGGTCTCATCTCTCCCTGGAACGAGAGCAGGTACTTGCGGCGGGCGGGCACCATACTGGCACACTCCTGCCAAACGTCTCCTCCTGGCGGACCGAGGATGGGGGGCACAATCAGATCGTATCCGGGTCGGAACTGGTCCAGCTCGAAGGCGCTCTGCACCACAATGGCTCGCATGGTGTTCTGCTGGAGCAGTGCATTCGTCCTGCGGGAGCAGAGGTCCCGGCGTGCCAGGTTTAGCAGCACATGGTTGCGGCCATCGCCTCCCCAGTAGGGCAGGTTGTACAGCTTCTGCATTTCGATGGGGCAGTCGTGTGTTTGGCTGGGAGCCGTCGGCTGTTGCTGCTCAGCCTCTTGGGCCGCATATCGGTTGTTTCGAAGCAGGTCCTGTTCCAGCAGAGCCTCGCCTACCAGCACCAGGTAGATGCAGGCTTGCGTTGGATCCCTCACTATGTGCGCGTTGTAGCCGAGCGTTTGTTTGAGAGTTGTCTTAAGGAAGCCATCGATATCGTAGCCAGTTCGCTGGACGTTGTGTTCGTCGGGGTCATAAAGGTATACTGGAAAGCCGGAGGTGAGGCTGCAACGGGAGTGGTCGAAGCAGTTGTGCATCGCACAGGAGGCGGCTACGCCCGTCGAGACAGTATTCATCTTTTGGGGCAGGGAGTTGGGCAGGAGGGTGCGCGGCAGGGCAAGATCAGGAGTGTTGCGCTGCACTGCCTCCCGCTGGGCCACCTGCGCCTGCTCCACGGACATCTTGAGACGCTCCAACTCGGTCTGCTCACGGAGCAGCTCCTGCTTCAGCTCCTCAATTTTTTGATTGTACTGACTGATGTCCGACTGCAGTTTCTGGCGGCGGGACTCTAGCTCGCGCAGCTCCACTGACACAGTGCTCTGGGAAAAGTCGGATACGGTTTAATCTAAATTAGGTTCCAATGTGTTTGGCACTTACCTTGATTCTTACCATCTCCTCGATGCGCATCTTTAGGTCGCCGGCCCGCATCGCGCTGAAATCCTCGTAAGCATCCAGCAGCGGGGAGCTGCGGTGCAAGTCCGTGGGAGGAGCATCCTGCTCGGCCTTTGCGGAAATAAAACGTTTGATAAGTCAAGTCTACCTAGGAGAAATAGATACGTACACCCATGATGCGGTACGCAAGGCAGGACATCAGAAACATCATCATGAGAACCAAGGCGGGCAGTTTATAGCGGCGCCATTGCCTGATCCACGAGACCCTCATGCTCATCGCGTGTCTCTGCGGGACCGCTGCCGACGCGTCTTTGCCGCTTCCGCTGTCCAGTGGTTGATAAGCACCGCCGGAGTTGCTCAGGTCGAAGGCCAGAGACATGGTGCAGCTTCAGCTTCCGGACTTCAGCCCTTGCATTATATTTCAATTGTTTTTATTTTTATATTTACATGTGTTCTTCAGAGTGACCGCGGATTTATCGTTATATGGTCCGACCCTCAGAAATATACCAAAATATACCGTCTCATTCAAAAAATATACCGTAAATATACTGACGAATTCAAGTTCTATTTTACATATTCCTCGTTTTTGATATTCCGTTGAATATTACTAGCTATATAGATCGATTAGCCATGCCCACATAATTTTATACAATTGATGAATCAATTTTCTATTTAACTGGTGTATTCTTAATACTTGCTTTTATTGCATTTTGCGTAAAAATAGGTTTTAGCGAAATAAGTCAAACAAAAAACAAGTAGCGAAATAGGTCAATCAAAACAAACGAAAAAGGAAATTCGTTCATATTGCTCAATTTTGATATTCCATTGAATATGCTGACTAACTAAATCTCTCAGCAATGCCCACATAGTTTTATCCCATTGATGAATCAATTTTCTACAATATTCGATAGTTTTTAATCCTTGCTTTTATTGTATTTATTCAACAAAAAAACGATCGCCATATTGCGTGTAAGCCGTATATAGGCCTTTGTACACCCTATTTTGTTAATTTTATATGAAAGTATAAATATTGATATGAATATAAAATGTAACTAATAAAGATCTTTTCTCAAATTGACATTTCTTAGACATATTCATGTATATGATGAGTGTTTTGTATATATATCTCGATCCTGATACCTATTCATGGTCCCTACAAGAAGACAAAAAGCGTTAAAATATCGTTGAAATAATGAAAATAATATTGAATTATATTAAAATATATTGAAAATAAATTGTTGTTGCCTGGGATGACAAACATATTCACAATTCTATAACATCCATTTCCCCCAGGGTATGTGCATGGAGTTAGCAACATGTTTGTGTATTGAATGAGTCTCATTGTTGTCATTCAAAACGGTGCTGCCAACCTGCATATTTGTTTACATGAACATATTTGCTGCTGCCAGGGCTGCCATGAAAACAGCCGCAAATATCGAAATTCAAATGATAGTTTATAACGCACACCGGCAGCGCAGCTGTTCCGCAGTAAATAGAAACTTTAGAAAGTCAATTAACACCCACCGGCCAGCAGACTAGCAGCAACTAGCCGGTCCTGTCCAAAGATCAACAGTGCAGCACAGATTTCAGCTCACTTGGCTAGCGAGCGACCGCTGGCCGTTGTGTTTTTGCAGTACTCTCCATCGCGTCGTCGTTCGTGCTGTGGTGCGAGTGTGGCGGGCTTGGTCTTGTGAATGGATGGCTTTGGTGGCTCTGTGCTCATCACCGTGTTAAATTAATTACATGGAGAACGTTTTAGACGATTACTAATAGCAGCGAGATGACTAAAGGCGCCTAACAAGTCGAGTCGGATCTTTAGTCTTAACGGAAAGTGTTCCTATGTGCACTATAGTATAGCACTCTCGCGTCCATATCCACTGCCATAGAGAAAGGAGACTCTTCGAACACCACATCGCGATCCTGCTGCGACCAATTGACTGGAAATGGGTAAACTATTCTATTAATATTCGCAGCAATTTACTTTGACTGACATTTTCACTTTCTTGTGCGCTCTTTCATTGATTCTTTCACTTTGGTTGGGGCTCGGGCTGGGGCTGGGTCAGCTGCGTCTGCTCTGGGCCGCGGTGGGGTGGGTGCGGCCGGCCTTGAAAGTGAAAGCAGCATAAAGGAAAATACCATTAGCACACCAAAGATTCGATACCCTAACCCCCGTTCCTCAGTGGGAGTCCACAGCAGAGATAAGAGATCGATCCTAGGCGGAAACGTGACGGTGATAAAGTTGCCAGTTTATTGGACTTCTAAGGCAGAGGAGGTCAAAGACCTGATAACCTTTCTGGCATCGGGGTCCAAACAGCCAAGCAGACGATTGATGAGCCCCCGATTCGATGTGATTCCCAATATAGGGAGCCTCTGTGCTTGCACATTGATGGACTCTCCCGGAGATTAGAATGAGATGGCAGGGTGAAAGGCTGAAGAAATTTAGAGTTCCCATTTGGAGCAAGAAGTTCCGCATTTCGCTCGCAATCAACACTAATTAATCTACAGTCTATGTCTGAGGCAGAAACGCTTAATTGGAAATTTATTCCTGCCCTGCTACCCCCCACCCTCGCTTCTAGCAACGGCACCACGGCATAGGAGTTGCTTCCACTCGTTTTCTAGCCGTTGACCCCAAATGAGGCAACACAGTGGCTTCTGGATTTGGGACGCCGTTGTTTATCGGAGGGCGGTAGGGGTTGGGCTGGGGCAGGGCTTAATTAGGGGCACATTTATTGCACTGAGATCCGTTGGCTTTGGCTTTAGCTCTGGCGGTGCGTGCGTGCTCTAAGCTGGAGCTTCCGCCCATGCGCCTAAACCCCCAAACACCCACAGGCCAGCAAAGACGCAGAGCAAGACGACCTTTGTGTGCTGTGCCCCAAAGAGAACCTGAAACAGAGCTGCAGTACAGTTTACAATTACCTTTCCTAATGACATCCGCTTGGGTAGACGCGGATCCGTGTGACTGAAGCCGCAAGAGACTGGCAAAGGCCCAGGCCCGGGTCACCGGCAGACAACTGCGGATAATTCAAATTTAGTAGCCACTTGCCCACCATCGCATGAGCAGCAGCAGTTTAGTCGCCAGTGCCCTGAATGCACCTATGCCTTGTGGCCAACATGCATCTCAAGATCCACCTCAAGTGTCGCAAATATGAAATTTGGGGTAAGCTCCGCCACATTCCTGTTGTCATTGATACACCCCACCCGTCGTTATGCTAATATCGCACCGAACGGTACACCTGCGGTGCCTTTTGGCATTTCAATTGGAGCCGAACCTCCCACCCACTCCCCCTCTGCACGGACTGAAGTCGGAGCCAGAGCCAAAACCCAGAGCCAGAACCCAAAGCCAGAACACAGAACCAAGCCGCTTTAAAAGCGGGAACCCGCCACAAGTGCAATCTCAGTTGAGGCCGCAGAGCAGTGGTAGTCGCAACCGGAGTCCGAAATGAGTAAGCCAATCGTATCCCGTGCATTTACTTTAAAGGAAGGAACCCATGTCAATTTTGTCAAAATCCCTTGAGATATTCACATCCCACTCTCCTCTCCAATGCTGGGAATAACGCCGTCACTATTGTGGAAGATATCAATTCAAATGAGTAAGAAGGCCCAAATCAAATCGATCGACAGCTTTTCCTTTTGAGCTTTCGTCTAATCAGACGATAACGTGCACTCTAGCGGTAGATAAATAATAAATAGAGGAAGCGAGTGCTGCACAGTGTGCCTCCGACGGGCGAACGTGAGAGAGAGGCAAAGTTCAGCTTGCCGCACTCCGCAATAAAAATATTATGGGATTGTGGAGATTTCTGAAATGTAATGTTGGTGCCCCTCGATATTCATTGTGTCGCGATGCTAAACGTGATTTATTAGCGAAACAAAGTGCACAACAATGCGTTCATTAAATTAACATTAATGAATCGCAACAAAAACAAAACCAAAACTGAATCTAAACAGATTCGCTATCATCTGCCTGATGACACATTCAGCGAGAGAAACATTGCGCGCGAGAGAGAGAAAGCTTTTAGAAACAGCTGTTTTGGCCAGGTGCTTGGTTTGGCCCTTGAAATGCTTTCCCTCTCTCACACTCTCTTGGCTTTAGTTTTGGCGTTGTTTGGCAATTGTTCTATCTGTTGCATTGTTGCATGCAACTGTTAACCCACAATAATGTAGAATATACAATTTCATTTCCGTTTCCTTTTGATGCGCTGCGTATCGTTCCGTTCCGTTTCGCACGCCGACTTTGAGAAATAACAAAAACAATTCATTTCAATGTGAGTATGCACACCTCTTTAGCAATACCGTTACAACAGAGATGAGATAAACAGTGGAAAGCTTTGACCCTAAAATAATTTTAAAAGAAGACTAGAGAAGGGCTCTGTCAAACGTCCCTCCGACGACCTCGTGCCGATCGATTTCTGTCAGGTATTCCGTCTTATCAACTATTGGAAACCACAGATAGACGCTGTTATCTTTATATGAACTCCAGATACCACAAGTACTCATTTCTCTCTGAATATTGACTTTGGTTGTATTTGCAGCTCTCTGGTTATTCTCATTTGTCTCTGGGCTGGTTTTGCTGCACTTCTCCATAGCTCTGATTCTGATCAACAAGGAAGTACCACAGTCGCGCGGAATGCTTTATCCTCGGGAGTCGGAGACGCGGGAGGTGCGTTCCCTGGACGGAATCTGGAACTTTGTGCGCTCCGACCAGACGAACCCAACGCAGGGTGTGCGTGAAGAGTGGTACGGCAAGGACCTGAGCAGGAGCAGGCCCACCATTCCGATGCCCGTGCCCGCTTCCTACAATGATATAACCACCGACAATCTGCGCGACCACGTGGGCACCGTGTGGTACGACCGCAAGTTCTTTGCCCCACGCTCCTGGGCCGTGGATCAGCGGGTCTGGCTGAGATTCGGGAGCGTCCACTACGAGGCCTATGTGGTAAGCACGAGATGAGGTAATCAACATCAATATGGCATCTATAAAGTTCTGTCTTTCTCGCAGTGGGTCAACGGCCAGAAGGTGGTCAAGCACGAGATCGGGCACCTGCCGTTTGAGGCGGAGGTCACGCATCTGCTGAACTACGGCGCAGAGAACCGAATCACGGTGATGTGCGATAACGCACTGATACAGACTACTGTGCCACAGGGTAGGATAACAGAGCTGCCCAACGACGACGGCATGACGATAGTCCAGAGCTACACGTTCGACTTCTTCAACTATGCCGGAATTCATCGCTCCGTCCACCTGTACACCACGCCCAAGACGTTCATCGAGGAGGTAGTGATAACCACAAACCTGTCCAAGGACAATGTCGGTAAGAGAAAGCGTCCATGATCTTGTCAGTCACCAGTTACCTCCTGGGCTTAATCCGCTTCCTAGGTGGGGAAGTCATCTATAGCGTCAAATTTAATGGAAGCGCCGTCAATGAAGCAGACAATTCCCTGTACGTACGAGCCCAGCTGTACGACCGGGAGGGCAAGTTGGTGGCCAATGGCACCTCGGATGAGGAACTTTGTGGAAGTCTGCAGGTGGACAATGTGAACCCATGGTGGCCGTACCTCATGCACCCGGAACCGGGCTATCTCTACCAGTTGGAGGTAAAGCTACACGCCTCCAACGATGATCTACTCGACGTCTATCGCTTGAAGGTGGGCGTTCGTACCCTCAGCTGGAGCAACGCTACATTCCAGATCAATGGCAGGCCGGTCTACTTCCGCGGCTTCGGTCGACACGAGGATGCCGATGTCCGAGGCAAGGGCCTGGACAATGCCCTGATGGTGCGGGACTTCAACCTGCTTAAGTGGATCGGTGCCAATGCCTACCGTACCTCGCACTACCCCTACTCTGAGGAGTCGATGCAGTTTGCGGACGAACACGGGATCATGATTGTTGACGAGTGTCCTAGCGTCGATGCGGAGTGAGTCTGTTGTGTGATGAGTTCCCTGCAAAGGCAGAGTGTAATTGTGATTGCTCTCGCCTTTCAGGAACTACAACCAGGAGTTGCTGGGCAAACACAAATCGTCGCTGGAGCAGCTCATCCACCGAGACCGCAACCATCCCAGCGTGGTCATGTGGTCCATAGCCAACGAGCCGCGCACCCGCGAAATGAATGCGGATTCGTACTTCCAGTGGGTGACTCACTGGGTCTTCTCCGCCCGATTTCTTAATTTTGTATCTTCACAGACTTGTTGCCAACCTGACACGGTCCCTCGACAAGACACGGCCAATCACGGCCGCCATTGCCACTCCCTGGACCGATGACAAGGCGGTATGTATAGGGCCCTCCGGATTCCCCTTGATCCGTGTAACAGAGCTTTCTTTGCAGGGACGCTTTTTGGATATAATCAGTTTCAATCGCTACAATGCGTGGTACTCCAACACAGGTCGGCTGGACATGGTCACGAAGAAGGTGGTTGAGGAGGCCGTTGCTTGGAACAAACACTACAACAAACCCGTAATCATGGCGGAGTACGGAGCCGATACCCTGGAAGGACTGCACCTGGTAATTTGTGGGGCATCTTCGCTGGGACTATTGTTTTTCATTTCCCTCTCTCGCCTGCAGCAACCGGCTTACGTCTGGTCAGAGGAGTTTCAGACAGAGGTATTCGCACGTCACTTCAAGGCGTTCGATATCCTGCGGAAGAAGGGCTGGTTCATCGGCGAGTTTGTATGGAACTTTGCCGACTTCAAGACGGCCCAGAGTGGGTGTCATCGTTTTCTCTAATAAACTGCATCATGACTGAAGCTGTTTCCATATCCTTTCAGGCTACACCCGCGTAGGCGGCAATAAGAAGGGAGTCTTCACTCGTGCCCGACAGCCGAAAGCCTCGGCTCACCTGCTGCGCAAGCGATACTTTGCCCTTGCCCGGGAACTAGACGATTCCAGCTTCCCGGAAGATCTCTTTACCTACATCGCCGACATGGGCAAGGTAGAGGAGAATACGTAGTAGCCGGACACTTGGCTACTGTAAATATATTTGTATACGTGTGATCCTTGATCTGCCATCGTTGCATTTTTCATTCCGTTGTATTGAATTGTACAATCTAAAATTTATAGTTTTAGTGCATTGTACTTTTATAGGTACTGATAAGCTAAACTAAATTAAAGATAAAGTGCGTTATGGTTTTTTTGTCTAATACACAAATGGCTTGCTGTCATAGTTTTTAAAAATAGGGATTGGAAATTATGAGGGTATTGCAGTTTTTTTCTTCCATTTTTATTTAATTTAATCCTTAATCCTTTCCGTTCTGAACGTGACCGAGTTCAAAGCTCGGATGATAATATGAATGTCGAGGAGATCGTACCCGACAAGGAGCTGCTAGTAGCGATTTGAAATATTTCTTCATTTTCATAATAAAATAAAATATTTTAAAATTATCTATGTGTGTTAAAATACAATCCACAAGAATTATGAAATTTTAATAATTCTGTCTCAGCTTAGGTGAAAGATATCGTGGGGTATTTGGTATAGGATGGATTTACAAGTTTTACAAGTAGTATTATACTACTTTATATTACAAACCTCATTACTAATTCAAGCAGTTCAACTATTTAAATAGAGGGGGCTTAAGTGGGCTAAGCTCGATTTTTCATCATACGAGAAGCTATATTGCTATTGAGGAACTGAAATTGACGCAAAAACGTTCAAAGTCAAGTATTTAAAATGAATCAGTCAAGTAGAAAATAGGTTCATTAATTGGATAAAATTATGTGGGTAGGGCTGAAAGATCTAGATAGCTAGTAATATTTGATGGAAGATCAAAAACAAGAAATTCGTCGTAATAACCGGTTGACAACAATGCTGCTGTCACCACTAATTTTCATACCCTAGGGAAAAGGATATGATGGAGTTGAGAAAATGTTTGTCATCCCAGGCTCCGTAGGTTACAACATACTAATCATATGCATGAATATGTCTAAAACATATCAATTTGAGAACATTTCTTTATAAATCCGTTTTAAAAACAGTTTGAAAAACAAGATCTTCATATAAAATTAACGAAATAGAGTACACAAAGGCCTATACACGCGTCAACTATAACTTTTTTGTTGAACTGTTCTGTTCAAACCTTATTCTAGCCAAAATACAATAACTAGAAACTAATATCAATTGAAACAAAGAGAGTTTTTCCAGCTGGACAACCTATCATGCAAGGGCAAGCTTGGCCTTCGATGTGGCTTCTGTTCGGCCTTCTCCTGGTCCTGGCTGTCACTGGCCACGGAGAAAACAACGAACACGATGGGACGGAGCTGCACCCAGTGTTTCTGCACGAAAATTGGACAGCGCCCATCGCCACCACTGGATTGCTGTATCCACGCGAATCGGAGACGCGGGAGGTGCGCAGCCTGGACGGAATGTGGCGCCTGCTTATGAGCCAACCTAATGATCCGCTCCAGGGGATTCGGGAGAAGTGGTACGAGAACAGTCTGCAGAAGACTGGTCAGGAGATTATCCCAATGCCAGTCCCGGCCTCCTACAACGACATAACCACGGACAATAACCTACGCGACCACGTCGGCACCGTCTGGTACGAACGAACTTTCTTCGTACCCCGCTACTGGATAGAAAAACGCCGAACCTGGTTGCGTTTCGGCAGTGTCCACTATGCGGCGGTCGTGTGGATCAACGGAAGAAATGCCATGCGCCACAGCATTGGGCATCTGCCATTTGAGGCGGAGATCACCAACCTCCTGAATTTTGGTGGCGAGAATCGGATCACGGTTATGTGCAACAACCGCCTGACCAACCGCACTGTTCCCCAAGGGCAGGTATCTACAGTGAAGACGGATAATGGCGAGACTCCTATCCAGAGCTATACCTTCGACTTCTTCAACTACGCCGGAATACACCGCTCCGTCCACCTTTACACTACACCCGTGGTTCACATTAGCGATATTGCCATCAGCACGCAGCTATCCTCCGACCAAGTGGGACGCATTGACTACCGCATTTGGTTAGATGGAACCACGGAAGATTCTACGGTGCAGCCAACGCATGTTCTCGTTCAGCTGCGGGATAGGGATGGAGTTGTAGCGGCCCAGCAATTCAACCGCGCTGTCTACAATGGAACTCTCCTGGTGCCAGGCCCGAAACTCTGGTGGCCCTACCTTATGCACCCCGACCCAGGATACCTCTACAGTCTGGAGTTCGAACTATTCATGTCCAGGAACGACGGCGATGATGGGAAGGAGCTTCTAGACGCCTACAGACTGCCCGTGGGTATCCGCACCCTTAGCTGGACGACTACGAGCCTGCTCCTGAATGAGAAACCTCTGTACCTCCGAGGATTTGGCCGTCACGAGGATTCTGATGTGAGTCACATTATTACCCATGTCTATCCTTTCAATCTAATTTGCATTTTGCAGATTCGGGGCAAGGGTCTGGACAATGCACTCCTCGCACGGGACATTAACCTAATTAAGTGGGTAGGGGCCAACGCCTACCGAACCTCGCATTACCCCTACTCGGAAGAATCGATGCAGTTCGCGGACGAGCATGGGATCATGGTCATAGACGAATGCGCCGCCGTCAACATAGACCTTTTCGAGCCGGAACTGCTGAGCAATCACATGTCCGCGCTGGAACAGCTCATCCACAGGGACCGCAACCACGCTAGTGTCATCGCCTGGTCGGTGGCCAACGAACCGCGCTCCTTCAAGATGGGGGCCCTCGGCTACTTCCAGTAAGTGGCATCGCCTTTGTAGAGCAGGGTTAATCGGTATCTGTCGACCCAGGGCCCTGGTAAATTACACTAGGAGTATAGCCCACGGACGACCTCTAACGGCAGCTATAAATGCCAGCCCCGATCCACCCAAGCAGTGCCATTTGGCTCCTTTCCTGGACATCGTCGGATTCAATCGATACAACGCTTGGTACCAGAACTCGGGACGCACGGACATGATCGTCAATCTGCTGACAGAGGAGGCCCAGCGCTGGCACCAGAACTTCGGGAAGCCCGTGATCCTCTTCGAATACGGTGCCGACACCATGGAGGGCCTACACTCGGTAGGAAAATGACTCCAGAATTATTTTAATATGCTCTGATTGATCCCTTGCAGCTCCCAGCCTACATCTGGTCCGAGGACTATCAAGTGGCACTTTTCTCCCAGCACTTTAAGGCTTTTGACAAGCTGCGAAAGCAGAAGTGGTTCATCGGGGAGTTTGTGTGGAACTTTGCCGACTTCAAGACGGCCCAGAGTGGGTGCCATAGGAGCCTATTCTCGAGCATCTCAAGATCTCTTATGCTCTCCCTTTTCTCTTTCAGCCTACACCCGAGTGGGTGGTAATAAAAAGGGCGTCTTTACGCGTGCCCGACAGCCGAAGGAGGTTGCCCATATTCTGCCCATATTGCCCTCGCAAAGGAGTTGGACAGGGTACCCGTGCCTAAGCATCTAAATGTGTACATTTCCAGCCAGACCGGGCAGGCACACATTGAGCTATAGAGGTCATTATTTAGGAAACGAAGCTTTAGCTTGCCAAAACATTGGCCAAAGTGATTTTAAAACTATTTGCAATATAGATAGAAAATATCTATATCTTTAAGTATATCCCGACTGTATCCACTTAATCCACTTGTATTCCTGCAACTACATAGATCTCGGATCCATGCTTTCATGGGATGTATCTTGTTTATAGCACACATTAGCCACAAATATACGGATGTATTAACATTACATAAAGATTTATTAATTACACAGACACGAAATCACTTGAAATTTTAAGAGCATAGTTCGTATTCGTTACGCTCCGCTAGAGACATGGGCTCCACGACCTGCATGCACGCGTCAGCGAACTCGAGGAAGAGCGGCTCGTGCATGGCCGCTGTCATGGCCAAATGAACGTTGTGCGCCACGTCGATCTGTTTGAGCAAACCCCGTAGGTGGGGATTGTTGAGCAGCTGGCGTAGGGGCTCGCAGGTATCTGCGGAAAGGAAAATGTTACCGGAAATGATAGTCGGATGCGTTGCGCGACTCACTTAGCTCCTGCAGCTTCTCTGGCGGCACAGTGTCATCGCTGGGGAAGGGGGCATGCAGTGTGGGTTCTTCCTCGACAATGTCCTGTGAGTCTTCGTTTTTCAAAGACGCTGCTTGTTGAGCTGTCGTACATTCCATAGAGTCCACGTGAACCTTGTAGCACTTCACTGAACAGCTGCGGATACACAATTTGTTCAAACTGAAGAACTACAGCTAGATAGTTACTTACTAGGGAGCCACACACTTGTTGCATTTGTATTTCCTTGGGGCTTGCGCGCAAATTGCACATTCCATTCTGCAGCTTTGTTGTTTTTTTGCCTCCACAACAATATAGTCAAAAACAATGTATAGCCCACTTAAGCCCCCTATGTTTACTACTTCAGGTAAATAGCGGAAAATATTAACGATTGTACATTTTTCTTGTAGATCCATGCCATTTTCCCTCTGGACTTAAAAAAAAAACACTATATTTTTTCCCTGAACTGCGCTAACATTATTAAATTTTCATTACTTTCGGTGGAAAATTGAAGTACCCCTTGGCTTATAATAGGTTAATCGTCCTCAGTCAAGGATTGCAAACCATATTGCGCAATTATGATCTTCCGTCGAATATTACTAGCTATATAGAACATTTAGCCATGCCCATATAATTTTATCCGATTAATGAATCAATTTTTTATCAAAATGGCTTATTCTTAATACTTGCTTTTATTGGATTTTGCCTGAAAAAAGGTTTTAGCGAAAAAGGTTAAACTAAATAAAACGTAATAGCGTAATAAAAAGTAAGAGAAAAATCGTTTGGGAACAGGTCTACCCTATTTCGTTAATATTATATGAAGAAACTTTTTTCAAAGCTGTTTTAAAACGTAATTAATAAAGAAAATATCTCAAATTGATATGTTTTAGACGTAAATATATCTCGATCCCGATTCCCATTCTTGGTTTCTGTAAGAAGGTAGTCCCCTTCCAAATTTCGTTGAAATACCTTTAAAACAGAGACTGACCAGTTTTGGCCTTTATTGGTGCAATGGATGACAAACATATTCTCAATTCTAGATCATCCATTTCCCCAGGGTATGCAAAATGTTGCCCAGTGCTTCTAGATTTCTCGGCACATGAGTCTGGCCCATTCAAATTTAATGTTGCCAGCAACATAAACGTAAGAAAACGTAAGTGAGTATGGAATGTAAGGACATTGTTGAGCGGAAAAATCCCATCAGAAAAAATCCCAAAAAAGTCCCACCAAACTTGAGCGCCAAATAGAAATTGTTTGAATGTGAATGCACGTCGAGTATTTAGATGCAATCCAGTGGAATAAATGATGCACGGAAGCACGATTTGAAATAGCGAAAATTCAAAAAAGGTATTCGAGGCGGCTCCCATATTGTCGTTTGTGCTAACATTAAATTTTTATATATTTCTGCAGCTTACTTGTTCCGCAATTGAGATGGCAGTGCTTCGATATATCGCAACAGTTGATCGCTGGTGGTGGCAGTAGATAATTGCATTTCTAAATTATGCCCTTGATGGCGCTATACCAACTTCAGTTAGCGCCATTTCGGTTTTGGGCGGCGTTTTTTCGGCGGTAGAGTAGGAAAAAGTTGAACGCGAAGCGCATCGCGAAAAACAGTAAAATACGGAGAATATCGGCCGGTCGCATTGAAATTTTGTGTTTAAATTAAATGAACAGACTAGTTAACGTGTGTGTATGTTTCTGAATCGCTTAATTCTAATATTTTTGACATTAAAATTTGGATTTTAAGTTCTACGCACACTATGGCGCTAGTGGGGCTGTACATGTAGTTAATGTGTAGTCATTGGTTGTTTTCTACGTACGTGTGTAAAAATTGTCAAGCTTCGAAAATTTTAGGAAAACTCAAACGAATTAGATAAAAAAAGGCGTTTCCTCCTGTCTTCTGGGACTCGTTTTCGCTCCTATGTGGCATGTTTGCTTTAGTCAGTCTCATTTATGGCCAATCCAAGGCACGTCATCTTCCGTGCCGTTCCTGAGCAAACAAACGAGTGGGGTATGCCGAAGGGCCATGAAATGCTGGGGATGGCTGGGGTTCCCCAATCATCAAAGCAATGCGCAGTTTCGGGCCACCTGGCGAATTAACGGAGGAATCGGGTGTTGGGTGTGGGGGGGGGGGGGGGGGCAGGAATAGCGGCAGCGCGAAGGGAACAATCAAATGGCGGTCGGCGTGTCCACAAATTGTAAACACATCCTGCACACGGAACGGAACGGTCCGAGCCCGATCCCCAGCACGAGCTTCAGCTCCAGCTCTTGGTCAACCACCACTGGAGCAACTACAGTTTGAAGCAACAACAAAAAGCCAAACGAAACTTCTGGTGGCAATAAATGACTTCAATGGCTGACTGACCGGATGGTGGAGTAGGAACGGGTGGCACGGTAGGGGAAGATGGTACTCGTTTCGCCATATTTTTTGGGGACTTGTAGCAGGAGGCACAGCAACGTGCAACTTGTTTTGCTTTGTTCGCTGCCAATTGGATTGCACAAAGAAAAAGGCAGTAAAAAAGCTGAAAACAAAGCAGAGAGCTGCAAAGAGGATGCCGGCAAACATGGGTGGGATGTGGATAGGAAGGGTGAGGGTGTGGGGCCAAGGGTAACATGATGTGGCGCCTCTGCCGCTTCCGCCGTTCGTGCAACACAAGCGCGATAATTGCCAGCGTTATCCGCTCGGCCTGCCAGTCAATAGGCGCAGTAGCGGCTGCCGCTAGAGGAAGAGCCTTCGTGTGACTCGCCTACTTTTGATTTACAACATTCGTGCAACATCAGCAGCAACAGCAGCACAGGCAGCGGCACAGCCAGCGGCAGAGGCAGCGTTGGGGCAGCGGCAACGACAGCAAATTCAGTGTATCGCAAAAAAGAATGGGGCAACCAATGCAAACAGCAAGAAGAAGCGGGACACACGCTACACGCCAGGGGCATATTCGGGGGGCAGGGTATTGCAGGAGCAGGACATGGCAAGTTCGTTCGCTCCGTGCAGGTGTCGTTTGTTAGGAGTTTTCAGCGTTTCCCATTCAACCCGTTTATCCCCCTTTCACCCCGCCAGCAAAAAGCCAAAAGCGATATTAATAGATAGCGGCACTTTTCGCTTCGCTTTTATCGCCCGAAAGGCCAAAGGAAAACTCGGCTCCTACTGCACCTGGAGCTTGACTCCTGCGGGTCAGATTGAGGTGGGGCATGGGCCTGGCAATTGGGCATATTGACAGATCATGCAATCATAATGGCAGCATATACCTACATATAATGAATATTAAATTACATGCTACAACAGAACTGCCATTAAATGTGCGCCAAGGAGAGAGGCAAGGCGATCCTTGTACGCTGGTACGCCACCTATTGGCGCTGGCTGGCATGCGAAAACGACATATGTCAGCTGGTTCAATGGAAGGGTGTACTGAATTAGTGGGTCATCAAATGGATTAAAATTCCGTTTGGGTTCATCCTGTTTCACTGCTTCTTATCTCGGGGAGCACTTGCGGCAGGGAAGGGGAAGGGGCAGGGACAGACAATGACTTGTAATTTAATGCAATCACGTGGCACATTCGAGGCCCGTTTCACAGAGCCACGGCGCAACAGAGCTCCGAAGGAACAGAGTAAAGGCGCCAAAAATATGAATATATATATGTGTATGAATGGATAGCGACTAAATAATTTGGAAATGATTTACAATATTGCCAGGAAGAGACCCCGGACCCCAAAAGTTAATAAATCTAGCTCCATGACGAAAAGATGAGTCTATTCGAGTGTGGTGGAGTTCGGTTTCTCGCCCCGAAAAATGTTGCAAAAATTACAGGCTGCAGCTTCGAATGATGCATGACTGGCAGGCAGACTCTCGATGGAACGGATAATGGGCCATGGGCACTCGAATTGTCCTATAAAAGTGCGACCCCGTGGTGCTAATTCAGTTTTGTATTGTCAGCGGGCCTAATCTAGCGGGAAATGGCCAGCCGATGGGGGCAGAAGGCGGGGGGCGGGGGGCAGAAGGCAGCTGACGCGATAATTGCAGTGCCTGCCATTTCAATTTACCCCCCATTCTACATTCTACATTCCCCGGGCTTTCTCTTTGATGGATGACGGCGGGGTGACGCAGTCCGACGCACTTGTCAAACATTTCGCGCCTTGGCATTTGTCTTTCTCTTTACGTTCTGCAGTTGATATTTGATAGTGCCTCCAGTACCCCAGCGGGATAGCACAGCTTTAGTGCAGAGTCTGTCAGGATTAGCCTTCTGGTAGCCACCGTTAGGGTATCTTCTAATCGTTGAATCGTTGCCCCGTGGATGGCTGCTCCTTTTGCTGCGCTTTTTTCTCTTTACGGCTATCCTTGTGCCTTAATTAAAAAAGCTGCATGCCGCTTTAGAAAGAGTCTCCCCAGAGGAGGCCGTGCAGTTGGGGGGTATTTATGACTTGGCACGCAACAGAGGCAGGAGCTGTGGCAGGGGCAGGGATATGAGCATGATTTACAGCTTATTGAGAGACGCCGCAGGCGGCGAGACAAAGGCAACGCCAAGAATTAGCCGCAATGCCCCATCAATCATGGACTGCCTGCCTGTCCATACCTTGGCGTAATCCTTTTGCTGCAAGTACTCAGGGCACAGAGTACTCATCTGCCCCCCAATCTGCCAGCCAATCTCCTTCACCTCCACCTCTCTGAAGCCCTGCATCCTGCCCTGCCTCTTCGCCGACCGGACCGACTGGCTCGATTGGCTCGAACGGCTTTATGGCCGCATTATGCTTAATAAAGCAGACAGTGAGTGCTTCTGCCACTCGCTTTTTATTTCTATGCATCTGGCGGAGGGTTTTATCTGCGAGTCATAATGGGCGCCGGCGATGCTTTTACAGCCCCGCTCACGATTCGAGATTTCGATTTTTGGATCCCCCCCTACCTCTCACTCTGCAGCGCTGCGTGATTTATGTGATTATTTCAATGCGGCGGGGTTGCGCAAAACCTCGAAAAAAATTAAGCCGTTTGGCCGGGCAAGGAAGATGGGGTATCGGAAACTGGAGTGGGAATCCCTGGATCCTCCCCCCACCCCATATTCATTGACTGCAAACATTCTGCGATACAGGAGGAAGCTGAAATAAATATGCATAAAATTATTGCTACAGTCTAAATTGCAATTAACATTTGCCAGACATAATGCCCCAAAAAGTAGGCTGCAGCAGCACTCTTGCAGCAGCACTTTCGCCGCTGACCGCTAATGAGCACCTGCCTGTCCGCAGTTGCCGCGCCATGCCACACAGCTGATATTCAATTTATATTTAAAAACAGAGAAAGAACTGCTCCATTATGAACACAGAACTGCCCTCCTCAGACCATATTTGTACACGCTGTTCTACATATACATATATAGTACTATTTGGTGTTGTTTTTTCGTACCCTGCTTCTCTTTTTTTTGCCGCAGTGGCACAAAATAATTTTCCCAATTGGGCATAAGTTCTGCGACTGACCTACCCCTGCCCCTGTCCCATCCCCTTTGTGTGTAAATTGAAACACTCACAGATCCTGTTGGTTGTCCTCGGCATTTATGCAGTCAACTGTCCACAATCCGACGGACGGAGAGGAGATTTCACTCATTCATGAATGCATTTACAAAGCACGGGCCTCGCCTTCACAGCCTGCAACGGGAGTTCTTCTGGGCGGCAGGAGGCAAGAGGCAGGAGCAGGAGAAGGGGCACGGCAATTTAACAGCATTTACTGTAACACGTGTAATTATTTCATGAGATTTATCTGCAGCAACAGCAGGAGCAGCAGCAGGAGCAGAGGCAGAAGAGCTCTCTTGCCACAAGCTGCCGTTGCTGTTGCACTTTGGTAAATGCGACAAAATTTCCAATTGGAAGGCGGCACCGAACAACCGCAGCGCAAACAAAGAGTGAGCGGAGGAGGGGGGTGGCATGCCACAAGTGACCGCAGGCCACTACTGCGAGTAGCATAAGCCAGGACCATCTTATGAGGCCAGTGCGCCCTTACTGCTGTGATAAGCTTCCATGTTACAGCCATGTGCCCAACGTATGCTTGTCTGTCCATCCGGGCTCCACTCTGCCACTAGCCCCTCCCAGCATCCCATCGCCAGTTAACGCGCTTACTCGTGCATCAACTTTCAAGAGGCACACGCATCGCCATCTGTTGTGTTAAAATGATTGGATTCACGTCATATCTACAGCGCAGTCCTCCAGTTCGAGGACCAGGACAAGCACTAGCCTCAGCCTCAACTCCTGGCCTGTCCTGTTCTCTGTCGTGTCCGTTGCCAGCCCGTAATTCTTTTACGGCGCCTGCGATAGGCTCAATTGTTGTTGCTGTTGCAGGTTCTGCTGCTGCTGCGTGTGTCGTGTTGTCGGTGTCGTTGCCGTGGCAGTCCCAGGTACTTTATGGCCTTGTCGTGGTTGAGCTGAGCTCTGCGCGTGCCTCCATTGCATATTTAATATGCAAAGCCATGAGGGCCACAGCCACAGTCCCACGGAGCCACATAGCCACAGATGGATGCACTGCCACATGGCGGAAGATGGTGCAGCAAAAAAAAAAAAACTCCAAAAGCAGGAACAGGAGCAACCGATGCGATGCTGTGGGCATTGTGTTATCAGTTTTCCGTAGTTTTTGTGGGTTTTATTTCCCTGTTTCTGGGCTATCCTGCAAAATGATAGGCTATATTCCCACCTGCTGTTGTGGCTGCTTCAGCGGCTCCTGCTGCTGCTGCTGTTTGATGGCTGATGGATCCTGCTGCATGGCCTCCTTGGGGACTGCTGCGTTGACAAAAGCCACACTGAGAGAATCAATATCGCATGGTTCCATTCCTAGGTCTCGTATGCTCTGCCCTTTCCAATCCTCTCTTCGCTCAGTGTAAACCCTATCTCCCCGTGTCCATCATGCGTTGTCATGCAAAATCTACACTCACCTCTAAGTTAGCCAACCAGTCCAGCCACCTGCCCTCTGCATCCCCCTCTGCAGTCCCACAATCTGCCGAGCAGCATGTCACCAAAAAGGCACAAGATACGAGTACCAGTGCCCACCCATTGCCCGTCTCTACGCTCCACACTGGGCACTGCTATGCCCGTGAGGATTTTCAATTTTACTGCATCATAAATTAAATTACCTCTTTCGATGCGATGTGCGAGAGAGCTGGGCCCATATTTTGCCCAGGACCATGAATAGGAGCAGGACCAACCTGTCTCCGTGGCTCCATTTTATTACCGCAAAAGAAACGCAACAAGAAAATGGTCAGAAGGGGGTTGGGGCTGGGCGATCTTTGACTTTGCCAAAATGCCAAAGGTATGCGCAAAAATGCAAACAGAACAGTCAGAGGGGAAAGGAGACGGAGACATGCAGTGGCACGGCGGGGCAGTCAAGGGCAGGATGGGGCAACCAATTCCCAAACTGCACCAAAAATGTACAACAGCAGCCGCAGACAACGTCGTCGTCGACGACTGCGACGATGACTGCGATGGGCACTAAAAATGCAACATTACGTATACGCAGTGGTGCACCACCAAAAGAGGAGAGGACAGAACAAAAAAAAAAAGAAGGTACACCACGAAAGCATTGAAGCACCGCCAGCAACAACAGAGGTACATGGATTCTAATGAAATCAGCAATAGTAATGTAGCTGTGGCAAAAAATCCAAATGGGGAAGTCCTCGACGTCCCCCTCGTCCTGCCGGGTGGGATGCATCCATCACTCTCAACCCCCTGTGACGCCCTACCACTGTGCGCATTGCAAACCCCCCTTTGGGGCTAGCCGTACATTTCTGGCCAGTCCTAAAAATATCCCCCACATGTGGCATTTTCTTTCTCTCGCGCTGACAGTGCGTCCTTTTGAAATCTCTTACACGGGAGACCATTAAATTTTGCAGCTTTGATTTTGGCGAGTGGCAGCTGAAAAACAAAAAATCCAAAAAACTGAAAAACCGAAAACTGAGTCGAAAAAAAGGCCGCTGCTAAATTATGTAATTTGGCTAAGAGGCAAACACAGACAGATCCAGTCCTGTAGCCCTTCCATCCCAATTTGGCGCGCATCCATAACGGCCCTGGCGGGAGCTGTAGTGGGTGGTGGCAACCTCATCATACTCAGCACTCCGCAGACGCAGAAGCACACGCTGGCGGCATGCTGATGAACCAAGGAAGACATCGACATCGATTGTACACGACTCCAATGTGGCCATAATTAAAATTACCTCGTTTACCTGTCACGTATGTGGATCTGCAACTCTCTGAGGGTTTTTGGCCTCTTTGTTGACGTATTTTTTTTGGTTTATTACCTTGCATTGCGGATGTGCTCGACAACTGCGCCGTCTGCCGAATTGTAATGTGCGTGTGTTTGTGTCGCCACAGGGAAGGCATGCCACATGCTATGTATGTACCTCTAATGGTACCCAGGTCTGTTCATCGTTTGTCGCCTGCGTGCGAGCCAATGAGCAATGCTTTATCTCTTCCGGTCTGTGTCTCGGGCCTTTGGCTCTTATATTATTGCTATCGTTTCGTCCTTTTGTTTGATGAAATATGACTGTGTTTGTTTCGCAAAGTGCCCCAAAAATAACTGCAGTGTCCTCCGCTGGGAGGGGATAGGACACGTTGGCTTCAAGTTTGGCCATTCCGCAGCATCTCGGAGTGCATGGGATATGCTGTGAGCACTTTTAATTGCCAGATCTCTGCTCATTCCAGTTTATACATATATTTTTGGAAGTATTTTGATTATTTCCATGCGTATGACAGGAATCTGGTTGGATCTGAATATATCCTATAGCAGCTAACCCATAAATCCAACGTTTTACCCTTCAAATGATATATTTAGCAAGCAAAAAATGTTACAAAACTTTAGGGACACTCCAGAGGTAACTGGATGTTAAAGTGTCAGCCAAGTATTTAGCTAGCCTTGGCCATGTGGTGGCTGTGCTCCCCCTCGTCCCTTCATCTTTCCAAATCTCATGGCGTTTACTTATTGCTGGGATTAGGAGGCATCCTCTGGAGGCATCCAAGGTGCGAGTGCCTTTTTCCTGTGCTTCTGATGCGGCTGCAGCGGGACATAACTCAAACCTAAATCGCCTTCCATGGCCTGCACGTGCAGCAGTCGCCGCTTGAGCCTGCCAACAGCTCCATAGCTCCACAGCTGTGGTTGATCGAAATGGAGGGGGCTAGAGGGGAGTGGTGTGGACCTGCTGCTGCATCGCCTGCTCGTGCTACTGCTCCTTCTGTGCTGCTGCTGCAGCGAGCTACTCGTATTTGCAGCAGAATGGAATGGAATATGGGTCAAAGTGCAGTTGAATGTCCTGAAACATCCGCAATGCTGTAGTTTGACTTTTTCCACACACACATGCATACTGTGGCACTGGTTTGCGTGTGTGTGTGTGTGTGTTGTTGGTTTGCATGGGAATTGCATTCAGGAAAATTTTACGATTTACGCTACGTTCCGGTCATTCAGATGTATGTGTGTGTACGAGGACTCTTATGTTACTTATTCGCAGTGGTGTCCTCTCGCTCCCGGGTCCTCTCCGGTTTTTATATGCCTGGGATTTTGCGATTTGGGGCTTGCAAAAGTTGTGTCGCCTGTCAGCCATTGGGTCTGAGCCGATCTGTCTGGATCGACCGATGGTGGTTTATGCATTTATTTTGCAAAGGGTTTATCTGCTCTCCCGCAGAGGTAGGAGGTCCTGGGGCGTGCCAAGTCAAACTCTGCTCAAGTCTGGCCTTCAATTAGTGTTTAAACTTTAAATACAAACAATTTGTACAACGAAATGGCCAGCGACATGTGCAGCAGCACTGCTCACGGCCTGCACGGCTGCACTTGGCCTTTGATCAAATCCAAACTAAAAATTAGCCGGACGGGCCGGAGACGGCTTCTAGGCGGGGACCACAGGAAGCAGTCCCAGGCAGTTCTCTGACTATTTTTGCCCATGTTCCGGGCCAGCCGATACATATTTTTGCTGTTTGGCTAATTTAAAAGTTTCACGGGTAATTTTAAAGATTTGTGTGCTGCAATCCATTAGCCAGAAAAAGGACGAAGGACACCGAACAGTACTTGACATGCTGTTGGCCGCAATGAAATGCGCAATAAATAAAACGTTAAATGAATAGTCCCGCGCCCTGGTCCTTGCTCCATCCCCAATAAACAAGCGCATAAATTTTGCTAACCAGAAGGAGCAGCTATCCTTTGGGCCGTGTGTCGCCTGTAATTTTCCACTCTCTCTTGAAGAAGAGAAAGGATGCCTCTTGGCAAATGAAAGGGATGTCCCAGAATAGATCGTTTGTGCAAATGGAAGGCAATTCCAATTTCAATTGATATGTTCAGGAAACAGCTTTGATCACACATGCACGGGTTGATTGACCGGAAAGGCATTGGGTATTGAGGCATCTCTTACTCCGCTCCTGCTACTGCAGCAAGGATGCAGGACACTGAGTCAGAGCTCCTTGCCTGAGCCCTAGAGATCACAAAACCTTCATCCAAAAAGCATAGCTTCCCTTTGAAGCAAAGAAGGAAGCAAAAATGCGCATCTCAGCTTTTCGTGCCGTTCTCTCTCTCTTCTCATTGTCTCTCTCTCGTGCCGCATTTGTCACAGCAGAAGGACGTGTGGGTGGATCTGGGGATGGATGTGGAGGGGCCTGTGGGTATTAGTGTCGGTCAGCTGGGTCTTGGCCATATGCAGCAGATTAAAAGTCGATTTGACAAGCTGTTGAGTGTCCGGCGGAGGCGGGCAAAGGATGCCCGAATAAGTGGAAGAGAAGTGGCTTGCCGCATGTGCGTGCGTGTGCGTGTGCAGGAGTGTGTGAGTTTTCTGGCTAGATTTATGTGGCCAAGGGCCGGGAGCAGGCTAGCAATTAAAAAGCAGTTAATGGAAATGCAAATTCAGGTCTTTGTCTCTGTCAAAGTTTTGTCGCTGCGCCAAAAATTACGCATACGCCATGTGACAACTGTCAACAACGTTGTCGCTTGGCGGGGCATAAAAAATGATGCAGGTGAGTCCGGAGGTGCGGGGACATGGACAAGAGCAGGTCGAAAGCCGCTTAAGGCAGTTACTTTTTGCACCTTTCTGGCGGCTTATGGCCACGCAGGGTGGGGGTCGAGGAAGCCAAGCCAGTGCCAAAACCGGGGCTCACTTGCCTGTCGTCTTGGCTCTTTGCTTGGTACGCATCCATCCAGCAGGAGGGCGGAGGGGTAACTTGGCAAGGGATGGCACGAGGCACAGAGACAGCAACGGCAGTGGCAGCAGCAGCAGCGGTGTGGCTGCACTTTAAGCCTTCGCTGAGTAATTGCGCGCAAAAAATGCGCAAATTGAGCGCAAGACCCAGAAAGACCCCGAAAGCCTTGCTTCGCTTTTCCACCATTTTCCACTACACTTCCACTGTGCACCCTTCCCTCACTTTTCCACTTCCCCGACCTGCAGGAGTTCTCTTTTCGGCAAGGAAAAACTTAGTTTTCGACTGTGTTTACTCTACGATTTGCGTTTTGCGTGAGAAAAGTTTTACTTACGACTTGCATAAATGCAGTCATTGCCATTCTGGCGCATCCCGCTTTCCACTTCCAGTCGTGCCCCGCCAGCCACCACTGTACTGACTCTGACTGCAGACGCAGTGCCCCAGAGATTGGCATGTAAAATATGCTAAAAGCATGCCACTTCCCAGTGGCAGTCGCAGGGCAAGGCGTCGCTTAGTCGCGTTGTCAGATTTGTCAAACGTTCTCTGTCTCTCTCTCTCACTGCATTGAACTATCAGCGAGGGGGATGTGGTGGGGTGAGCTACGATGGAGAGCATCTGGAATGCGTCGAATGCCAAATGCCTCATTGAACATTTAACAATCGCATAGCTGCTGGGCGCTGGAGAATTATTTCAGATATTTCTGCAGCATTTATCCCGGTTCCCGGTCGGTGTTTCTCTTTGAGATTCACATGATTCGTAGTAACCAGGCAGTATAACCGGTATTATCCCTTGATGAAGTGGAGGAACTTTATCCCCCATATCATTATTCCACTTTGCAGAACTTACACTATCAAAAGACAGTTTATAAGAGGATGGTTGGGCTTCAGCCATAAATTACTTTCCTCATTGCGTACATTTCTGCGCCAAATCTAATTTGCCAATAAATTCCTTTGTTCGTCTTCCCAGAACTGCCGGAGGGAGGGTTGAAAGTATATATATATTATGGGCAAAGTATCCAAAACTTTAAGGCAGATAATGCCTAAGCGGACAGCAGAGAAGGGTAGGACGAGGGCAGGGAGAGCAGGAGACGGCAGAACAGGGCAGGGGAGAAACTTTAAAACTAAACAAACTATTTATAAATTGCGCTAAACTCGAGACCAACTTAAACTTGCCACAATCGTGGTGGAAGCAACTGAAGTGGCGCGCGCCTGGAAATGAAGAGAGGATGGGGCTGGACAGTGCCGCGTAGGAAGATGCAGTGGCACCGAAACGCGGTCCAAGCCAAGTTGTTGCGGGCTGCGGCAATTCGTTTAAGCCGCTTTTGCAGCGCCCAACAATTTATGGGCCATGTCTGTCTTGCTAGAACTTCCTTAAAGTATGCAGCGTTGCCCTTCCCTCTATCACTCCCCTCCTCTGGTAAATGCGTTTGGCAGACGCCTTGGCATCGATGACGCCCCGAAAAAAAACTTGGCGCTAAATTGTGGCCGAGGCGCGTGTTCCACAAAAACTTAAGTGGCTTATGTGATGTGGTTGAGGGGTGGAGTGGGGCGCACAAACAAAAACATTTCTTGGTAACATAAAGAATGAACCGAGACCGGGGCTAGGGCCTGAAGGACGAAACCTGAATACCCTTGACCAAGTAACGGGGCAAACGGCAAACAGTAGAAAGCAGGCGGCAGCGGCCGCGCAAGCGGATATGCGGAAAAACTTCGATGATGGGTCCCGCAAACTGTTTGCCTTTCCAATTTGGTTTAGTATTTAGAATTTTGTGGGCTTATGCCACGAGAAGGGACACGACAGTCCTCTGTACAGGATGAGTGGAGGTCTCCATGTGGAGGAGGGCTGCCCCTCGAGAGGGTATAGCTGTGCATGAAAAATAATCATGGGCACCACACTCGTAGCGTCAGTAAGTCTGCGGCCAAGTCTTTGGCCGCAGCTTCGTCGGGCAGCCTGGGGAAGGGAAGAGAACGCCGGAGAGCTTCGGCATGAAGCTCACGCCAAGTGTCAATCAATCAAAAGCGGCAGCCGAGATCGATGCAGGCTCTGGCTTTGGCTCCACGTCGCCCGTCCCCCGTCGCCTGTCGACGGGTTCATAACATCAATTTCCATAAAAAACCGCTTTGGCAAATTGGGCGACAGATCGAAGGCAATGAATACTATACTCTCTATACGCTCTAGAGCAGATATATCCTGTAACCTGTGGCATCCTCGTTGGTCAGAGCAACTCCGTTGGCATTCCACAATCCGTGGATGGACAATCCATCCACAATAAAAAGCTGGGTCTGTGACTGGGACTGGCTTTGTTTGTGGCTCATTTGTTAGGGTCTGAATCGGAGTATGCCAGGAAGCACGTTCAAGTGTGATAATTAGCTGCAAGCTGTGCCACATCAGTGTTCTCTGTTCCATTCCGTTCTGTGCCTTGTGCCCTCCCATTGTTGCTGCAACATCCCATGTCCAGAGGTTGTCGTTGTTGTTGTTAATATGAGGAGGCTTTATTAGCTGGCCACAGCATCGGCATCAGCATCGGGGAGAATCATGGGAATAGCTTTAGCCTTTAGGCCAGTAACCCACACAGCCCCTCTCTGGCCCCGGGCTGGCTCTGGGTCCCTCCTGTGCATAGTTAATTGGCCAGGCATTGTAATTACTTAAGCATTAACCACGAAAGCAACACTTGAGCGGCGTTGGCGCCATGCAAACACCAACCCAAACAACGACGGGAGCTGGAGCAGTAACAGGAACAGTCATGGCAGGGGGAATGGATGGCCTGTCGTCTTCTCACTTCCAGGCTGAGGCTGCTATGGATTGGACTATCCTGGCTCCTGGCTTAATTAGGTTTTTGGGCAGCGGGAATTTGTCGTCATGGTTGTCGCTGGCTCAGAGTTTCGTGTATGATCCTTGGGACCAAAAGCAGAAGCATACATCCTGCCTCCCTTCCTCGGATCCCTTCCAGCTAATAATTTATGATCGAAAACGCGTCCTGGCTTCGGTTTTAGCTTCATCCTCAGCCTCATCCTGGACCCAAGTCTCGCAATAAAACCAATTGATTAATGCCACTCGTTGTTGGCTTCCTATGTCTCGCCTCAGACAGAGTTCGTCGATTCTATCTGGTTTCTGATTTAATCGACATCCGATGGAATTCTAGCAACTTCATCGATTTTTAACACACCATTTTTAGAGCCAGCATTCGTTGTACAAGCTATTCCTCCCTCAGCCTTCGTTCTGCTGAGCTTTCGCTCCTTTTAGGAAACTTTTGATAAAGTCAATTTTTCGATTCGAGCAAGTTTTCACAGCTTTTTCCAATTGCGATTGACTTTTGTTCTGGCTGCTGATTGATTTCAGGGCCCAGCCAGTCCTCTCCTTCGCATAAGCAAACAGTAAGTGGCAAGTCAAGTGTGGCACAGTTAACGAACACACAAATATCCAACTAAGAGATGATCCTTCACACAGATATATCCACAGTCAGTCAAGGCAGGCAGTCGGTGATTCCCTTGCAATCGCACACTTAAAACGCCAGCAGTTATAATTGTTACTCAGGTGACAGATTGATGAGTGGCAGCCAGCACTGGCAGGAGGAGAACGGCAGCATGGGAGCCAATAGCACGACGGATGAACGACCATCCTTGAGGACCCAAGGACCAAAGGGAAAACCAAAACAAGCCAACCCGAGCCGAGTCAAGCCTGCCCTGCCTTGCGCTGCCGTGGCCTCGCCTGGAAATCTCAGTCTCCTTGGAGACGAGGCGGTGGCGGTGGCATCAACGTAACGTCAGACAAATTATCACGTTACACTCGAGTGCGTGAAGCGGGCAACTATCATCCTCTCTTCTCTGCCTCTCATCTCACTTGCCCCTCCTCCTGCCGTGGCTGCTGTCTTGCAACTTGTCGGCTTGCGTCGTGTTCGTGGCAATTGCAACGGCAGTTGGATCTGAATCGGAGTCTGAGGCTGAGGCGGAAGCAGTAGCTGCAGCCAAAGCCGAAGCTGCAAATATAAATGCATTGCAGTATGGCAAAAGTCAATTTCGTGCATTCCCTACCTCTCTGCTTGTCTCTCCCTCTCGGTTCATGTCTGTGAGGAGAGGCAATATGCAAAATGTACCTCAGTATGAGGGTCGTCGCAAGAATGATAACCCTGCTCATGCCCCATGTCCGTGCTTGTGCTCCGGCTCCTGCGTGCGGCAGGTCGCTCCGAGCTTTGTGTACCCTCCTTTTGCTGCTGACACTCGGCTTCTCGCTTCTCTTGTCTACTTTATTATCTGCTTAAACATTGAGATTGACCCCCTTCCTACCTACTGCCTGGCTGCCTGCCTTCTCCCTGGCTTTATTTGCCGTTGATTGACACACCGAAGGCCCATCGTCCTTAATTACATTCTGCCCCATGATAACATCATTTAAAGGGAAAGCGGATACGGCAACGAGCCGCCAGGTGCTCCGGTGCTCCGATTGCCCGGCTTCATTTACGGCTCTGCTCTTCGGGAGCGAGGCTCTTCCAAGTGGCCCACTCTGCGTATGAGTAATTCCATATTTTTTCTCCTTCGTTTTTTGATTTGTTTACAATAAAAAACATAAAAGGAAAAGTAGCATAAGCGCATTCCCCAAAATTTTCGTGCTTTTTCTGCTGCTGACTGCTAACTGCTTTAATGGCGGGGAAAACTGACTAAAACTGCAATTGCTAAAACGATTTTCGCGCCAATTTCATTTGATAGCTGCCCCGCTCCCAACCTCCCGCTCTCCCACCGCTAAGCGCCCGCTGGAACCAATCACGGCTTGCCACCATCAATTAAGTGTCAGAGTTGCAACAGCAACGACAACAGCTCCGGCAACAGCAGTAGGTGGGAGTGGCACCAACAAATAAAAAGTTATAATAAAAGTTGACAACATTTTTTGGTGCCATGCAGCAGAGCAGCAGCAGCGGCGGCAGCGAAAAAAAACTTTTGTCGATTTTTATATTTGTGGAAAAATTTTTAATTTGCCCATGCTCCTGCCTGCCTGCCCCTCTGTCCCATCCTGTCCCTGCAACCAGCGTATAAATTGTTTTATTTGCCAGAGGGTGAAGGGTGGGCGGGACAGGAAAGCAAAGGGAGAGCGATGGGTAAACTAAAACTGAAATTAAACAAAACTGCTGTCATCATCTTCTGGCAAGTAAACAATTGACGGTCCCCGTGCCCATTCCCATCTCCACTCTCACCCGTTCAGGACCCGTTCTGGTGTCGCCTTCGCTGAACTGTCAGCTCATTCTCTGACAGCCAACAGCCAACCATCCCACCATCCAACATTCGGCAACAGCCACGATAAAGATTCCCAATTTCATGGTTATATGTAAATTGAATATTCTGCACAATTTTCGGTTTCGCTTTGTTTTCTATCTTGGCCGAAGGAGCAGTCGGTAGCAGTTGTAGTTATTGCAAAAGCCGGGTATCGCCTCTAAGTTGTCATTACATAATGAGAATCATTAACTTAACTGTCCCTAATAGATGTCTTTCTATAAAATAGTATAGCGGCATACCCTGCCAGCAAACAGGAGAGCTCTGTTATCTATATCTACAGCCTTTGGTACTGCACAAACCAAATGATAGGTCGGATATAGCCTTCGGATGGGACTGTAATTAGCATAATCAATTTGTTGGCTGCCTTCGTCTGCGTCTCGCTTGATAAATCGTTGCGGCAAGTCTTTGGTGGCGGCGCAGCAGCGCGGGCAGCAGCTCAGCGGGGACTAGTTTTTTTTTGGTAATGGACAACATCAGTCCGGAAGTTGGCCTTCAGTGCACCCCTCACCCTCTCTTACTGGCTGCGTGTATCCTTAACGCCTGACTGGGTCTGCTGTGTGCCTCAGGTCGTGTCGTGTCAGGGACTGGGGCTGGTGCTGGGACGAGAGAAGTGTACTGGAGTCGAGTGGAGTGAAGTGCAGTGTAGTAGAGTGTAGTGGAGTGCTGTCCTGTTGGGCGACGACCCACTTAACGCTGCAGATACGCCGCCAATTTCGCATGCAGCAAGGAGTTGCAGTTTCTCCATTTGCGTGACGCATGTTGCTCGTAGCAAAGTCGCAGGAGCCAGTGGGTGGGTAATGGGTATGGGGATGGATACGGAACTGGTGGGTGGTGGCTGGGGGCAACCCTTTTCTTTGCTTTACTTTCGTTTCGTTTAGTTTCGTTTCGTGTTTACTTTGCCATTTTTTAGTGCATCTGCAGCACATAACTAAAGGCGCAAAAAACAAAGCAACAAGCCAGGGCTAGTGCCAGTGCCTTAGCCGGTGCCTCAAAAGGCACAGGAACAAGAACTTGCAGCGGAGGCAGTCAAGAAAAAGTTGCCAACTGTTTGCCTCAGACACAGAAGCAGTTCCCCTGCCCTAAAGTGGTCAGTTGTTGCTGGTCTTGTTTATTCCTATGTTGCAAGTCGATTGTCGGCGTTTGCAGCAAATGCATTTTGTCACTTATGCAATTTATTGCTGTTCGGCTTTTGATGTTTCGGTGTTTGACAGGACGTTTGAGCTACACAAATGCTACGAACGGAAGTCTTTAAGTGCTGCCCCTGCCACTTCGACTTTCAACCATTTAAAGCCCATTCTCCAGGGGGGCACTTCCACAAACTTCATTTGCATAAATAACAAATATTACTCATACGCCGCAGTGCACGGACTCAGCTGCTGGTCTACGCCTGCTGCTGCTGATTCCTCCGGATGCGGCAACACACATTAAAAGGCATAACAAATTATGAAAAGTCGTGCTTCATCGGGGGCGACACAAAAGCTGTGCAATCGATATTCACTTGAAATGCCCCACCATGCCAGTATGCAATGCTCGAAAATTCCAATCAACATTTTTATAAATCACATGCGCGCCACCAAATTTACAACTGCGTTGCCATCGCAAAGAGTGGGGCAAGGGCTGAAAGCTGAGGACTGAGAAGATTGCGTCAGTGAATTTATGAACTTGCGGCATGTTTCCATTGAATGTTGCCTCCCGCCTCACATTTCCCGTTTCCTGTCCCGCGCAAAATGGCGCGACAATTTCGAGTTATGGCAAGATAAATTGTCTTTGGCAGTGTAAACAGCAAATGAGTTGCAGGCCAACTGCTTACTAATTGGAAAGAGACAGAGCCACTAAAAGAGGGAAAGGGAGAGAGGAAGAGAGAGAGAGAGAGAGAGAGAGAGAGAGCAGTGCAATTGTCATGGCAAACACGTGAACAATTGCCACTCATTATAAAAATGTTGACCAGCAAACGAAAACAACAGAAGGCCAGCATCAGACACACGCGTGAAAAACTTTTTAATAAATGAAACTTTTTGCCATATCTTTTTTCTCTTCCTACTCCCGCCCCTGCAACACACAATCTGCCACACCACACTTGCGGTTGACCACTGTGTTGTTAACCGCAATATTTTTGTGCCCTGGCCTGCCTTGCCCTATCCTCTTACCAAAAACAAAAGCCACACACACAATGGCAAATGCCAAAAGCTTAAACAAGCTGCCAATATTTTGGTGTCTATTTCCGCGTTCCCCCATCCTACTCCCATTCCCTTTTGAACCATTTTCGTTTTCCCATTGCCGTTACTTACACTTTATTGGGTTTCTGTCATGTTTCCACTTTTTTGCCTCTTGGTACAGTGCGTGGCAGGGCTGTAAGTCTCTCCTCCGGTACGACTAGAAAAGATATAAGATAGCTATTGTAGCGATAGTAACAATTGTAACAATACGCATATAAATAATACACAGCGCGAGTTTTTATCTATCACACCATCGGAACACTCTGTGGCAGTTCCCAATAGTATATAACGTAAAAGAAATATCGATACGAGAGAAGAGAGAGTGCCTATCGAATCGGACCCACTTTTTTAAAGGTTGAGAGAGAGAGAGAGAGAGAGAAAGATATCGAGTCTAAATAAACTGAAGAAAGAAAGATATACCTAAAACTATCGAGAGGCCTTTTTTCAGCCTGCAATAGGGTGTCCATATGGTCGGCTTTTCTTCTCGGGACTAGTCTTTGCTGCTTGTTTTATTTGATTGAAGCTCCTTTTCGGGGAATTGGCTAAAAAGGAGAGAAAAAGCATTTATGGCTCTCTTCATGCTTATTGTGGCACATAAAGAAGCCAAAGGACACGGGGAAGGATTCCCGTCTGGCCACGGATTGTGGCTTTTTTACGGCCAGTTGGCAAATGTGTCGCTGCTTGGCAGCTTTAAATTCTATTAAATCAAGCAGAAGAGGCTGAGGAGGTCAAGAAAGAAGGCTCCGCAGCAAAAAGAATTACACTTACGACAACAAGAAAAAACTCAACGAGGGGTAAAGTTGTGAATTGCTGCTGCGACCGCAACTCTACATTTATACCCGATACATACATAGTCCTTATGGCTACATTGAGCGACAGAGTGCGTGCGTGAGAGACAGAAAACATGTGTGAACATGTCGTCGGGCGCTGCGTAGCCACTGCAAATTGATTTCTTCCTTTTGGCTAAAAAAATGATCCGATTTGATCCATGTTCAGCAATCTGATAGATCTCTATAGTTGTGCGTTTTTAGTTTTCTCGTATCTTCAATATTGTGGATGCAACAGATTTTCGTTCTTTGTGGGGATGGAAGGTGGGGCGAAATTTTGAAATACACGATTTATAGTGAGATCTAACAGGAGTGCGGATACTAAACTTGGTTACTCTAGCCTTAATAGTCTCTTCGATTTGTAGATGCCCCAGATCATCGTCCTTTTGCGGGCGCAGAAAGGGGTGGGGCGAAATTTTTAACTAAACTTGTCAAGGTCCGATTTAACAGGAGTGTGGATACCAAATTTTTTTTCATTCTCTACGATTCTGCGTTTTTGTTTTTCTTGTATCTTTAAAATTGTGGATGCCACAGATTTTCGTCCTTTGTGGGGACGGAAGTGCGCGAGGCGATGTTTTGAAATATACTTGTAACAGTGATATATTACAGAAGTCTAGATACAAAATGTCGTTGTGCTAGCTCTTATAGGTTTTGAGCACTAGGCGCTCATAGGGACGGACAAACAGATATGGCTCAATCGACTCGGCTATTCATGCTGATCAGGAATATATACTTTATACAAAACGCGTCCTTCTGGACGTTACACACATCCAATTTCACCATAAATCTAATATACCCCTATACTCATTTTCAGTATCGGGTATAAAAAGCAACTTTCTGCCCGGAAAAGTCCAAACATGCACCCAATAAGGCGGCAATAGCAGCAGGACAACTACAAACAACAAAACAACTACAACAGAAGCAACAAAAGACAAACAATGATCTCCCTATCCCTCTCTCCCTCTCCCTGTCCCCGTCCAGCCCTTTGGTCTTGGCCATTTTTGTGCGCGCGTTGACAAAAAAATCGTTTAAACGTAGGCCAAGGCACGTTTCCTAAACACAATTGCTGGTGGGTAAACTTCATTAGAATGTGGCTGCAACAACACCAACAATCGCACGAGAGTGACATACAAGTCGCATGGAAAAGGATGGAGCACAGGCAGTGGAGCAGGGGATTGAGCAGGGGAGCCTGGGAGTCCAAGTTCCCCCAAGAACAAACAGAAACTCTAAAAAAAGAAGAGTAAAATTAATAACAATCCCAAAGCAAAACAAAACACAAAAAACGGGCCAAAAAAGCAGGATAAAAAGTAAGGAAAAAAGGTTAAAATGCTGTTGGGAATGTTCAGCGCCTATCCCTTACCCAGCCCCCTCACGTCTCCCTCTTCTGAAAAAGCCCAAAAAGAAACATCATGTGGGCCAAAAGTTGTTCTTGTTGCTGTTTCGGCGTTTCGCTTGACCAACGCGGAATGCGCGCGAATTTTAATTAGTGCGGAGCTTTTCCCTGCCCCTGCCCCTGCCCACGACCTAGCCACTGCCTTCGCACCTCTCCCTCTGGAAGATGGCAAGTGGCAGCTGCGACCCTTGAACTATGTCCCTGCCACTATTTGTGTGTGTTTGTGTGTGGCAGAGTGTCTCGTAACAAGCATACAGTTAAAAGTTTTTAGCCTTAATGCGGATATGTTTGTTAAATTGCCCACAAGAGTGGGGATCCAAGGATTTCGGTGGCTTGGGGTATAAGTGCCACCACGCACAACAGCTTGTCACAAGGAAAGATGAATTTGTAGCATACTTCCGGGCGTAGTCCGAAATAACTGTTTTGCCACTGTCAAGTCGGATCGGAGAAAAGTTATCGGTTATACAACCGACGGCCGCGTGGTGCTGCATGCTTTGCGCTGTCATCAAGCCGTACAAGTCAGAAATGCCAACAACCTATGCCGCAGGAGCCGCAAAGATGGGACAGCGGCGGCGGCAGCAGTCCAAACCACAATTAACCAGCGCACCACCCGACCGCAGTCGACGCTGCCGTTGCCGATGCCGTCAAAGTTAGTGGTGCATCAAATGTTCGAAAGTTAATCACATTTATCGGTCAATAATCCCGGCTGATGAGTAGGCGTGGCTGGGGCTGGAATTAATGGGTGGATGCACAAAGGTCTTTGCAGCAAACCACAAAAATGATGTGGAAAATAGTTTGAAAATCTGCAAATTGCTGCAGTTGCAATTAGCAGAATGGACAAAGGGGCAGATAATTTGTTGACAATTCATGTGGCCTCAAGGATTAAGAGGGGCATTAAAAAGCTATTCTGCTGCATTCGGTCAGCGGTTTCCTAATTTAATTCCATTTGCCCAAAAGGTACTATGGAAACAGGCTTTCTCCCTGGCCTGACAGATACTCTGCAGAGGTTGCTTTTGTCCCACTGGGACATCTAAGCATTGTCTAAGAATGCTCTGCAGCTGCTGCACCAGGCCGAATGATATTTTCGAAAACTGAGCTAAACTGTACGTCAAATAACCATCCAACAAGCAGAGTGTCGTCATTCCCCATTCGTCTTTTCTCATCCTCGTGCTCTCGTTTTTCATTAGAGAATGAGAACTTCACCGAAAGCCGGAGCCCAAAACTGAATGCAATTACAAAATCCCGAAGCCTGAAGCCTCTTATGTGATCTAAATGTAGTTGCCTGTGACCCGCCCTTCCCCGCTCGCTGCTCGATACCTGCCTCCAGCTTCCCTTGAGAGGCAGACAACCTGCAACAAATAAACACATCAAAATTGCATATTGCTTTAATTGTTTTGTTACCAGGTTTCAGGTTGCAGTTCGCTTGCTGCCAAAACTGTAGATTAACGCATTTACACTGCAAGTCCTGGGCTTCTGGCGTGTGGCTCCTGGCTACCAGGCAGGTCCCAGGTTCCTCTTCTTCTTCTGGTACTCCTCTACTCCCACAATCACACGACGCACACGACACATATGACATACACACACGACACACATGGATAGGGGAATATTCTGGATTCAGATTCTGGTTTGTGCATTTCCATGTCTGTTCTCAGTCGTGTGCGTTGCATGCCACGAAAAGGGAGGAAGAGCACATGCGGTTGTCGTGTATTTGGGATTCATATTTCGATAAACAATTATGCCAGCACTTCATTTAAGGTATCCTTCATTCAAGATATATTAGCTATAATGTGTGGCTGCTAGGCTCTGCCTTACCTCTTCCCAAAATATAAAATTCTTCGATCCAGTGGATGCTTTTTAAGGTGGCCTTTCGTTCGATTTAAGTGCGGGCAAATCGTTGAGGCTCCCCACTCTATTGTCCATTTTTATGGCCCTGTTGTTTCGCCTTTTGCTGGGTAATGGCGGCATGTGCATGGTGAGATAGAGAGGGAGGGGGGAGCTGCAATTGAAAATTTATTTTGTGTGCTCATTTTGCACCTAATTTCGAAGGAGGCCCCCGAGGAAATGAGTTGCAAAAGGAACAAAAATGAAAGGAAAGGAACTTCCAAAAAGTTATTTTCCGTGTCCGAACGTATTCTCCTTTCTTGTTGTTCCTGTTTTTTTGGGGCTGTCGTGTCCTATCCTTGAGTTCCTTCGTTGGTTGTATATTTATTTTAGATTTATTGTAATGTCCTGCAAAAAGATTGCCCAACTGGCCTACCCTTCTACACCCTTTCCTGCTCCACCGCTCTGTCCTGGTGCCTCTCCATTTGCTATTTGCTACCCTTTCTCTTTGCCATTTTTTTGCGACACACGCATTTGGTATGCAGTTTGCGTTTGTGGCCTGACAGGACATGCCATGGCAGTACAGGACCTGGCTCAGCTTTCATACGCTCGTTGCACAAGACCCCGCCTCTCGTCCCTCCCGGTTGACTGGATGGCACTGCCAGCCACTTTGGGCTCCAAATATTGAAAGTAATGTTTACGTTTCCGCTTCCGGCTTAAGTCCGTATCCGAGCCGTTCACCCAGAACGTTTGTATTTCATTTTAAATTTTTGTCATATTGTCTTGGTTCTCTGTCGCGCCTTCTCTCTATATCCCTCTAGACTTTTCTATCCATATATACATATATATGTATATATATATATATATCTATGCGTTGATTGCACAAAATGCAATTTGATTATGGGAGAAGGGAAAACTTTTGCCTTTTCTCTAAGTTTAATTTTTTCCATCTCCATCTCTATGTTTCTTTCTCCCTTCGTTTCTCTGTTCTGCCATTCTGCTGTATTCATCAAACCCGTTCATTAGCCTAAAGACTTGCCTCATCACCATCGTTGTAGTCGTCTCTTCGAGCGATAAAAACTTATGACAATCCGACAACACTCGTTTGTCAATCAGTCAGCCAGTTCGTCAGTCAGTCGGTCTTGTGTTCGGCTTTTAACTAATTAGAAAAATATTTGAAATCCACAAAAAAACAACAGCTCCAGCAGACCTTTCGGTCTCCGTTTCCGGAAGCGGGGAAAGCGACAAAAAAAAATATTATACTTACGCCTTATATGCCGAGCAGTCCCAAAAAAAATAAGAGAGCTACTGGTGTGAAAGAAAGGCTGTGGCCGTTCAGGTGGGCGTGGCCTGGTCTGGCCCGTTAGCCAGTGGCGCATACCAAAATTGCGCATTTAGCGAAAATGCAAAAGTGCAAATACGAACATCCGCTTCCGTTGCATCACCAAAGACCGACCCACAGCCAAAGCCAAAGTGGAGAGGGGAAAAGACCAAGATTGAAAGTGCCGATAGACGAAGGAGGGGAGCGATGTTGCGGGTGGCATCTATTTTGTCCATTTGTTTTGGCCTGTTATGCCGCCCACCCCTTTTTGGCTCTGTCTAAGTGTTGCCGTTTTCCAACACTCACCAAGAACTCGGAGGCATTCCCGCACCTTGCCCTTTATACCGCTCCTCGTTGATTTTTAGTCTGCCACCCAGTTTTTGTGGCACTACCCTCTCTCGCCCGTCCGCCCGTAACCCTTCTTCCTTCCCTTTTTTTTGTTGTTTTTCTCTGTTGGACATGTGCCAAAAAATTTGACATATGAACTGCAGCCGCCAACGCTGCCACGCCTCCCACCTTGCCCGACCGTGCTCTGGCCCGCTGCCGCTGCCGCCACTGGTTCCTCTCCTGCTGTTTGCTTACATCATGAGCGGGAGCCGCAAAAGAAATCGCACTGCATTATTATCAACTTCAATTTTGTTGTCGACGTACGTTGTTCGGTTGCTGCCGCAAAAAGTGGAAACCACAACAACAACAAGCAGCGGAAAAACCTGCGCTGCATACGTGATGTGCTGCAACAACAGCGACAACAACAACAACCACTGGGGCAACAACCACAAAAGGAAAGAACAAGAGCCACAAAATTGAAATTACATGTTTTACTTATAAGTTGGTTGGCCCGGCCACAAGGCGCAGGACGAAACAAGCCAACAGAACCAGTAGGAGCAGGAGGAAACTTGGGGGAGGAGATGGGTGATTGGGGGAGGCAAGTGCAGCCAAAGGGCACTGTGTGTCCCGTCCAGAAGGTGGCTCATTAATTTGCCAAAAGCCAAAGCCAGATAAGCACAGGGACTGCTGATGGCGCTGCTGCTGTTGTTCCACTTGCAGCATGCAAAAGTTGCTCCTCTCTGATTCCACTCCCCTATGCTCCCGCTGCTCCTGCTGGTCAGTCCTAGCCACAGATAAAATCCAATATGGCGCCAATTTTCTCACGTATGACATTTAATTAACACAACAATGTGTTCACTGCTGCCCGCGGAACAGGCAACAGCGAGGGAGTTGCAAGAGTGCCTGAACTCTGGCACGGCACGCACTTCCTTTTGTGTGTGTGTGTGGCCCTGTGCCATCACAGTGAGGCAGGCTGTTGTAAATGTTGTCATTAAAAACTATAAATTATAGACGAGATCAACTCCTTCTGTCTCTCTCTCTCTCTGTGTCTCTGAGTGATAGAGGGACATTGCTCTATTCTTTCTCCCTTTTTATCCCGATAATTGCAGAGAACAAGGGTATATCGCCTTCGTGTGAGACCGCAAACAGAGATACAAGCTACTAAGTCTAAAAAGAAGGGAGCACAGGGTAATGCATGGCAGATTTGCGTTCTCTTCTCTTGTATTTGCGTTCTTCTGAGTGGATATCGAGTGGATTGAAGGGGGCTTTATGTCCATAAGATGTTGCGCAGTCACTCTGTATGCGAATGACGTCACAATAGCTGGCGAGCTTGGTCACACTTTAATTATAGATCAGTGATCAGATAGAACTGAAAGGGGGAAACGAGCAGTGGGCAGTCCAGAGCCGGCTCTCTGGTTCACAACCTTCTGAGCGGCTCCAGACAGACATGGGACTGGAAGGTGGACCGCATGAGTAAGCGATTAACGGCCGCGCTTAACTGTAATTTCAAGTAGCAGCACCACCACCAGAAAAGTGCAGTTAAACAAGTTGCAGCCAGCTATAAAGAGAGAGAGAGAGAGGTGCCAGACTAGTGAAGACAGCAGATGAGAACAGAGAACGAAGAGAGAATACATATTCAAGTGCAAACGCCAAATAAATCAAACGGCACACATAAAGCGCCGCTGCCTGCGTCGACAGAGCTGCAGCTACACAGTCATTCGCTTAACCGTTTGAGCAGAGAGCTGTACGATCTATGAGCTCTCATCTGCCCACTACCGTCCGCTACCTCAATAAGCAGCAAAAACTGCGTCAGTATGTCAAGTTCGTTTGGTGCTCAAAGAGAGCGGCAGCGGAAGAGACCTTACTAAGAGAGATCATTGTCATTTACAGCTGCGAAAGCTCTCTTCAAACACTCTCTTTGCTGGCAGTGCCTGAAGCGGCCTATCTGTGGCTATCTGCGTTTAGTTTGGGGGACAACTTTCGAAAGGTGAACGAACTTCCGGTTCGCTTAAAATTTCATAACTGCGATAAAGAAAAGTTTTTGGGTGAATTGTCGATAGCCAATACCCCCTTTCCCACTCGCATTCCCTGTCTATCTCTCTCTCTTTCATGCTGGATGAAACGTGTGTGTCAAAGTCGACAATTGCAAAACGCAAATCTCTATACATATTTGTACAATCGGTTTCCCTACACACATTCTCAGCGGTACACAGACACACAGTCCTCACTCTTGAAGCAGTTGAAAACTTTAAGTTCTTTGTCTGTCTGCCATGTGAGTGGGTGGGTTGGTGGTGTGCAGGGAGCGGCAGTACGGGAGCCGGCTCTGCTCTCTCGCTGGGCTACTACGCAGCAACTACTACTACGGGGGAAGAGAAGGAAAAGTGCGGGCATGGGGAGAGGTATGTGAGCGTTCAAACAGAGTATAAAGAGTTTTTAAGCTTAAGCTTATCTTTGAATTCTCACGCGAATAATACACAGACTCTTAATAGGTCAGGGACTCGGAGAGAGCATTGCGAGTTCGTTCTTCCCGGTTCGATTGCCGTCTGCTGATTCTGTTTTGTTTGGCGAACTGCTGCGCAAATTCAATCCGCCGCGGCGGGGGCCTGACCAACGATAAAGATTCTGCTGATAGCCACACGCACACGCAGACTGTCGTCCATAATTATTTGCATATTCTAAGCGGAAATTTGGCAAACAAGGGCAGAGGGCCATACACTGCGAGACACCAAATGAAAGGCTGTAGTAACGCTCGTAAGGTGCTGTCTCATCTCTTTTTAGCCCTATCCCGACAGGGTCCGATCCGCCAGACTAATGGCCAAGACATTAGCTTTATGGCTGCAACAATGTTGCGCTAATAACTCAGACGTGCAACAACCTTGCCGCGTCATAGTCGGTGGCTAGAGCCTCTCTATCGCTGCCATCGCACCGCCTCAGACAGATTGAGACCAATTAGTGTGGCTCAGAAATCCGCTTGCAGCAAACGGAACTGCAACGGGTGGCTAACTGTTAGTCTGCCGCTGTGCCCCAACCCGCAGCCCCAGCCACAGCATCAGCTTCTGCTTCTGCTCTTGCTGTGGCATGGAATGTTGCATGCACGCGACAAGCTGAGTCGCGCTCTCAGAATGCCTGAGACCCGCCAGACCAGCCAGACGGAGGCAGTACCTAGACTCCGGACTTAAGCTCTGGCTCTGGCTGTGGCTCAACGATCGTGGCCTACTTTCTCCACATTCCGACGGCGATGGCCAAGTTGTGCAGCCAGCGCGGCAGCTCGAGCACAGCACCGCACCACCAGAGGAAAGGGATGGGAGAAGCGCGAAGAGCTGTGTTGCCGGCAAAACTAGACAAACCAGAAAACTGAGCCATTGAGGAAGTAAAGGTTGCAGCGACACAAACCGAGGCTCGGAGACAGGAGATAGGTGAGAGAAGAGATCGAACATTTTCTCCCAGTGTAGTAGAAAACTACCGCAAGTTCTCAGCTGGGGCGACCGAGGCATGCCACTATTCCCCCCTGTCCCGTCGAGACTCAGGCCACGCTTGAGGAGCCCGCCATCAGCTGCTGCTGTTGGTGCTTCGGCTTCTGCCGCTGATGCCGACGCTGGCCTCTGGGCAGAGTGTTTTTACCGTTTACAGTTTTAAAGCATTGCATAATCACAGACGCCGTCAGCAGCGGCGTACCGCAGACGCCGGCATCGCCAGCAGCGTCGACTGCTGTCAGCTGTTTAACGCTTTTTTTCGTTTTTCGTTTGTTTCTTTGATTGTTTGCTTGTTTGAGTGTCGTATGAATTAACTTGCGCCAGCGTCGACGCTGTTCATTCAAATGTGGTGATAAGCCCCCCGCCCCCACCTACCTACTTGTATATCTACCTATGTATCTTTCTACATCTCTGCTGTATTGCCCCCACCCCCCACCGTTCCCGCATGTTCTGGATTGGTCCGTTTCGAACCGAAAGTGTGGCAATCTCATTTCGCTCGCCGATCGTTTACTTTGTTACTGTTGCTGTCTCTGCACGCGCCGTACTTTTAGGTTATTTACCTGACGACATGCGGATCCGGAGTCAGAGCCGGACTAGCCTAACTGTTCATCATCTGCTTGGTAGGGTATACCCTGGCAGATGCCTCTTTTTTCGTGTTCTTAAAATAGCCTCGTGATTTATGTGTACTCGTATTTTCGCGGCTTCTCCACCACGAGCTGAGCGTGTCTTGCATGATTACCACAACCCTCTTCACTCGCCTGTTCCCTTTTCCCCCGCGGAATGAACGCTTTTCGCACTTTGATTTTCCAAAATTGAATTGGCTGTGTCTCTGGTAGGATTGACTTGGTCTGACTTCTCCACTCGAGGAAGGAGAGGAGGCAGAGAGAGTTCCCTAGCTGTTGATCTTTTGACGTCGAAGTGTGTCTGGGAGCTGCAGCCCCAACGATAAATGACAGCAAATTAATGCAAAATTAAGTAAGAGGAAACCAATTGATTTATTAATTGAGCAACTTGACAACTTTTCCTTGTCCAATGCACTGGCTCTGACCAGCCTGTCTAGGGGGATATCATGTTTGGCTTGGCATGGCTAGGCCAAAAGTCCCTGGCAGGAGACAACAGGAGAATCAAATTAAATTCAATTTGTTGCTGCTTGTTGTCCTGATCCTCAAGGAATTTCCACGCCCCAAAACTGGAACTTGTTGTTGCAGCTTCCGTTGATGTTTCTGTTGTCTGCTTCTGTTGCAAATTGGCTTTGCGGCTCTTTTGTAATTGTTATTGCGTAGTCCATGCTGGCCATGATGGCCTGTTCGGATGGCCGAGACCCTGGGGCCACTTTGTTTATTGGCTTCTGAACTGGGGCTAATAATCTTGCAATTTTGATGCGATTGGTGTTAAAATTTAAATCGGATTTGCAATTTTAAGCAGAAAGCAGGAAAACAGACAGCAGGCATGAGGCATCATCAGTGCTTTAATTGTCCTGAATAATCCCCTTTTTGGCCATAAATAAGAGGGGTAGATGAGTTACGATGCCAAGTCGGGGCATTTTTAATGCATTTCGTCGAGCACTCTTGATAATTAGCAAGCAGCTGTCCGGGATGGAGCAGAGTCCTTGCACAATTTATGATACTTTGAGAGGACATTCCTCAACCCGGGGTTGGGTTGTCGCAAATTGAATCCGAGAAGGGAAGTGGCAGCAGTGCGCCATTTGCTGACCAGAGTCATCCATAATGCAGAATGTTGCAGCACCTCCAAGAGCTGCCACTAGCTTCTTCCTCTGCTCAAGTGGCAACCAATCGACATTGCAAAGCCACCCCGTCCCCGTCCCCCTGGGGGACACTCTTGACAGCAATTCATCCTCTTACCTGGGTACAAAATTCATTGAATTTCAAATGTTCTGGCTCTGACTTTCTGTTCGATTGCTGGGACGTTTTTTTCCCGAGCAGCAGCCAGTTAGAGCTCAATTGGCCAGCTTAGAATTTGCCACTTCAATTTACATTCTCTTCTCTTCACTCCTCTCTTCTTATCTCCACCCCACTCTTCCTGTTCCGTCTATTCATGATTCATTCGCTTCTTCTTCTGTCGTTCTTTCCCACTCTCCCCTTTCTCACGAAAAGCACAAAAACTATTAATTGTTATACCCGATACTCAAAATGAGCGAAAATCTGTGGCATCCACAATTTCAAAGATACGAGAAAACAGGAAACGGAGAATCGTAGATAATGACTATATGTATCTGAACCAGATCGTATAATTATTATAGCCCGAATGATGAAAACAATTTCGTTCTTTCTCGCTCTGTCTCTCTGTAACCGCCTTCTGCCCCCACAAAGAACGAAAATCTGTGGGGGCATCCACAATATTGAAGATACGAGAAAACTAAAAACGCACAATCATAAAGAATGACCATATCTACTAGTTTGCTGAATCTGAATCAGATCGGATAATTTTTATAGCCAAAAGTAAAAAATCAATTTACAGTGGCTACGCAGCGTCCGACGACATGTTCAGACACGTTTTCTGTCTCTCCCGCACGCACTGACTATGTATGTATCGGGTATACATAAATGTAGAGTTGCGGTCGCAGCAGCAACTGTGGATCTTTTTGCATCTCGCTCCTGCTGTCAGAGCCGACGGATTTTCCTCCTATTTAGCGTGCTAAGTGTCACTATTTGTGTCATCTCTGAGTCTCTGAATCTGTGAATATCTAAGCGTGTACGCACTACATATGTACATATATGTACGTGGATTGCTGATGATGAGTGGTCGTCTTTGAATGCTAATCTAATCAGGATCGGGCATTTGTCATCATCTTCAGTGCATGCTTAAGCAGAAAATATGTACAAGGTGCAGGGACGGACCGAGAAAATTTAAAATATGATCTCTGGGTCTCGCATAGGTGTGTTCTGTCCTTCGGGTCCCTTCAATAATTCAAACTCACGGCAGTCACTTGTTAACAATTAAAGTCAAGAGCTGTAACCTTTGCCGGCGACACTAGAGAGAGCGAGAGCGAGCAAGATATAGAAGGGTCTGGAGGAAGGACCCAGAAGGAAGGAGCTGGCGAACAATAAATAAAAGATGCAAAGCAACGAAACAAGAAACTATGGAGGATGCCAGGCTGAAAGGCTGCTGGCTGGATGGCTGCTCCTTCAGTGGCCCCCTGGTTCCCTGGCTCCTTGTACTCATATTATTATGAGCGATGATGATGTTGCTGTTGCTATTGCCTGCTCCTGCCACACTCTTGCTCCTTGCTCTCTGCCCCGTCTGCTGCTGCATTCTCCCGTTGACAGCGCAGAGTTGAATTGTTTATTTGACTTTTAGTTGTTTTCTTGCTGTTGAAATGCGAGATGCCACGCCGGGTCCCAAGGAGCAGCAGGAGCAGCAGCAGAAACTGCCACAGAAGATGGCAAGTTTCTGCCCTTTGGCTTCGAAGAGTTGTGTGTGTCGTGCGGCGCTGCGAGAGGAACTTTCCGTCGTTTGCCGCTTGTTGCTGCTTCTCCCTCTCCTATCGTTACCCAGGCCAGGGCAGGGTGGCAGTCAAACAAGTTAAGTAGACAATATGCAAAGCATCCTGGCAGAGACACCCTCACCCTGGCCACAGGACACGGCCGCAGTGCAAAGCAAACTGTTGCTGCCTCCGAGTCATCAAAAAAGCCCTGTACGACTACGAATTCGACTACGAGTACCTGTCGATTCCCTGTCAGGGATCTGCATAGAGTGTTATACTCATGTCTTAGGAGAGGCAGGGCAAATCAGGCTCATAATTCGGATGATCGTTTTCTTTTCATTTCCATCCTTTTCTAGAAGCCACCGCCGAATGTTGCCACAGATGCAAATTAGACGAAGGCCGCAAGCGGCACAACAAAAATTCACTGGCATATATTGCTTTCGGCTCCCCCTCCTCGTGCTGGGTGCAGAGGGGGTGGGACTGGGCGGGGTTCATACTAATTGATTTGCATATAAGTAAGATATTTTTGTAATTACCAAAAACCCAGGCAAAGTTCTACCTTCTACCCCTTTGGGTCACATTCTGGTATCAGTGTTTGCTCTGCCATGTGTGGGCGCGGATCCAAGGATTGTCCTGAAGGGGAGCACCAAAGGGGGGGCGGTTCCAGACGAAGTGCCTGAGTGGCACTTGAAACTTTGGACAGCGGCATATTTCCATTGCATAAATCTGGGCTGCAACACGGGGCACGGAACGGAACGGCACGGCACGGCAAACAGAATGGCGACCACTAAACGCGCGCTAAATGCGGTTCAGCTTTGGAAACTGTATGAAATGTGGTTGCCACAGGGGTGTAGGGGAGGGAGAGGCTGGATGCGAGAGGCACGGTTGGACAGGTGCTGGCACGTGTTTAGTGCTGCGCAACTGGTCAATGTGGGCACAATTCCGGAAGAGGCAGTGAGAACGGAGCTGGAGCTGAAGCTGGATGCTATATAGTATCCCCTTTTTGTTCGCTTGACTGTTTTTCGGTTTTTACCTGGTGACAACTGAGAATGCCCTTCCTGGTTGTTAAGGTTGTAAGGTTAAGGTTAAGGTTGTAACGATTAAGGATAGTATCATATTAGTTGTGGCGGCACTTCGCGGTGTTGACCGGAGAGCTAGGGAATCTAGTCTTCGACTCTTTTTTCTGTGTTTCCTATTTTTACGTATTCGTTTTTGTTTTGCGTGCTACGTAGCATATGAAAAACACATGTAGGACCAGCAAAGTGTGTATTGCCATGTGTGTGTGTTTGGGTTTGGGTGGGGGTGTAGGCAACCACGTCTGCGGCAAGCCATGCAAACAACGGTTTAAGATGATTAAGTGCTTTTGCAGCCGCAGTTGTGTGGGCAGCGCTTTCCAGTTCTCCAGTTCTCAGCGGTGCTCGGTGCCCTCCGAGCTCTCCCGCTTAGAAGAGAGGATCACGATGCCACTATGGAAAGTTTCATTTTCTAAAAATCAAGATGGAAAACTGCCTACAAACATATATGTACATACGACGAGGATATTTGCGCCAGGCTGCGCCAAAAATGCTGCAACAAAAATTTACATTTTTTGTTCGGCTTCCGTTTCCTTCGTTCTTTTTGTTGTGTGTGTAGAAGAAATTTAATTTCCATATGTTTTCCACGAGCCCATGAATCCTGGTGTCCGTGTGTGTGTGTGTGTGTGTGTAGGGGGTTGTGGCAGCTGCTGCAGGCTTCTGCTGATGTGCAAGTTTTTAAATTAACCACCCCCCCTCCCCCATTTCCAACACCATCCCATCTATCGTTATCCTTTCCGCCGGTCTGCCGGTCCGTCGTTCGGTAGCTTGTCATTTTCGCTGACTCCTCTCGTTGTTCGCTGATTTGTTTATATTTGCATTGAATCTTCCCCAAGCGCTGCTGTGCTCTGCTCTGCTCTGGAGAGTGTGTCAAGAGTTCTGAGAGATTCCTGTTAACCCATTTGAGATGTCCTCTGAAAGCGGAGTACACAAGACTTATCCCCCGCATCCATTGTGTATGCCAGAAAGATTAAGTATACGTCAAGTTGCACGCGGAATTTGGCTTTTCGGTTAGCTACCTCTGTTCTCCGTGAGAGTTCTCTTCTCCGTGAGAGATGGCTTTCTAGGAATCAGTTTTTTTGCGGAATTTGCGTTTGACAATGTCTATGGGAGTGAGGCACGGCCACAGTTCATTTAATTCGGCAGCTTAAAAGTTTTCACTCTTCTGCTGCCACCTTGAACTAATTGAGTTCTGCCACAAAGAGCGGAGTTTGTCTAAGAGTTTTTCTCAGTTTGACTGTGGATCAAGGAAATCAAATCAATTAGGCGGAATCAGGCAGCTTTAAACTGGGAATTTATTGCATCCTCGCGGATTCTCGCTGGAGCCCCAAATCTCCAGCGAGAGTTAACTGCCAGATCCAGTCTGCCGCAGCCATCAAATATCTGCTGACTCCACTGCGCATTCGATTGCTCCCTGTGTTTCCGGGGTTTTTGCATAATTCAAAGTCAATTCGTGTCACAATAAAGACTGACTTGTTCTGTCAATCAGGCATTATATAGTCTGGTGTAGAGCTTTAGGCACTTCTCACTCAGAGTCGGACGGAGATGGATTTTATACCCTTGCCGAGGGTATTTTGACTTTCAGTGTATGTTTGCGGGGAGGAAAACTGACCTGAAGTGTGCCACTATATGCTTCATTGGATCTGGAAGGGTATTGGTCTACTCTTTGGTGGTCTGCTATCAGTTTGACAGGACATTTCATCAACGGGTCGCCGCCCCAGAGACTGAGACAGAGATAGATAGAGAGAGAGAGAGAGAGAGAGAGAGAGAGAGAGAGAGAGAGAGTGTTCTATGTTTGTGCTTGTCCGAGTGTGTGTGCGTCTGGTGCACTGTATGCAAACACGGCTATTAATGTGCGTGTGATGGGCCACCCTGCCCAGTCCAGTGGTTCACCAACTTCCGCCTGAGTACAGTCTCTCCCTCCTCCTCTCCCCTCCCCCGTTTGCATATCTGGCGCGCAATTAGCTTAATTTGTGCCACTGTCCAGGGCCCAACATTTCTGATCAACGTTAATCCTTTTCACTATCATCGAACCAGAGGGGGTGGCTCAGAATGGAGGAGAGGTGGTATGGGATAGGGTAGGGGGTGAAAACAACAATGATTTTTCGCCCTATGCCTGCTGTCGACTATCTGTGTATGAAATTATACAATTTTCATATTTATTTAGATGCATTTGAATATTTTGCGCATATATATACGCTTTCTTTTTTTGTGCAACATCTAATGGCTGTGCCACACCACTCCCCTTCCCTCCCACCGATACAGCCCCTTTAGGCCGGCTTTAATGCAGGCTTTTAGTTTTGAATTGGAATTGCCCTGGGATCGCCTGATTAGCATCGTTTTAATGTTTAATTAAAGCTCTCGTGGCCTCTGCCATAATTTTCCACTTTTCCGCTTTTCTTTTTCCCATTAAATATCATTTGAATGTAAAAATACTCGTACGGGTGGCAGTGTGGCAGTGCCTCAGCCTGGCCATTCGTTATGGATTGTTTGTGGCCCGCATGCAAAAATAATTTTAAATAATTTATTTGTGTCCATCGCTAATTGCTGCCAACTTCTTGTTACTGGCAATGGATTGGGGTCTGGGACTGCTATTTTTGGCAGCATTATTTCGGTCTTAAATGCAGCCCAATTTTCGGCCGACGACGCTCAGCGCGGCGTTTTATGCGAATTTATTTTGCCGGGATAAAAATATTTGTAAAACAAACAGCGACGGCCATAAAATAAACACACGCAAAAACAAACAAAAAATTACGGAAACATGCAGCGGAATTCCGTGGCATTGGATTGGAGGCTGGGCTGTTGGAAAACCCACACAAAAGCCATCTAAAACCGGAACTCAATTTAGCGACAAAATGCCTAAAATGCAGTTTCAAACATTGTGGGGGGGTTGGGGTTGGCACTGGTGGCAGAATGCGGAATTTCCACAAACACCCGCATACAGATACCAATGATACAGTGAGTGTTACTAATGATGGATGTGGTACCTTAGACATCCCCAAAATGGGACTGAAGGGAGTAAGTCTATCAAGACTCCGCCATGCTATGATCCCTAGAAAAAACAGATAATTGGGTCCTTAAGGGACCAGAGTGCCACAGGATAATCTTTAAAAGCTGTTCTAAACAGATGAAATATTGAAATGGAATACTTTGCAAGACCGCCAAATAAATCAAATAAATTTTAACCAAAATGCTTGGGAAATCAAAGTGTGGAGGCTTCAACCTGCCATATGGTTGTACTTTAACACCACCATATCACCACCATATCTTCCTCCTGTAATCCCTCGGGGACAGGGCCCACTGCGACTAGTATTTCGTTGCATATTTTTGGTCATATCGAGAATTTTGCCAATTTTGCATATGAAAATTGTAAGCGGTTAATGGGCGACATGTGTGCAGAATGTCCTCCACAGAATGTGGGAGGAGGGATATTCTCGGCAAAATCTGGACATTTACATATACATATGTACATACATACGTACGTACTTGTATGTGTATATCCGAGAGAAGTGGAAAATTTAATAATAATTCTGCAGTTCGGAAATTGTTTGATAATTTAATTGCTTTCGTCTCGCGTGTGGCCAGGAGTTGAATGGAATTAAAGGCCATCGGCAGGACAATGCAAATTGGATGGGCTTGAACTGAAGTACTCTCGGCCTAATCAGGCGTCAGCTTGAGAAGCGGTCTAATTAGATGTTTTGAATGCCACAAAAACCAGCCAAATTCCGAGCCAGAGGAATGCTCCCAGATCCCAGTGCACTCCAGGACCAGCTCCATCTCCATCTTCGGCTGAAGATGTGCTAATAATCATTTTAATGAAACGTTGCAGATGCCGAGCATAAAAATCCTAGTGGCATAATGATGAGCAAAGTGGCCGAGTGGAGGGAAGCAGAGGTCGAGTATGCGGCCATAAAGCATGGAAGCCGGTAAGAGGAGTTTATGGTCAGTTGGGGATTCCCCCCGAACCACATTCCGACACAGGACCAGACCCAGACCCAGGTCCTATCCAGGGGCATACTCCAGCTGCTTAAGCGATAAACAAGATAAATCTAATAAAGGGCCGGAGTCCGGGTCCTCAAGTTCTGAGCGCCGCATTCAGAGCTCCCTACGTCCGCCAGCTGGCTCTCTCTCTCTCTCACTTTCTCCCTGCAGACTGACCTGCCCCAAGCCGCAAATGAAGAGCGGGTAGCACTTTCTCTTAAGTCCTGCGCTCTTCCGCCTCCGCTCTCTTTCCTTGGCGCTGGCTCTCAATCAACCCCACAAGGCAGAGCAGCAGAGGCAGCGACAGCAACAGCGGCACTGGCAGTGGCAGCGGCAGTTTCAGAGTCAAAGGCTCAAACAAAAGCCGAGCTGAGCAACCACCGATTGCCGAGCGGATGCACTGCAAAATGCCGGCTAAATTGAAGCTTTCCGTGTGCTTCCGCTGCTGGCGTCTCTGCCAGTGCTCCCTTTTCCACGCCCGCCGCCTGCCCCGTTCCGCTTCCGCAACCAAGTCTTCTATTGTAATCTCTACTTGGCTGGATTACAGAGGGCCAACTTCACTGCACTGTTTTGTGGTCTCTTCGAATGGAGTCTCTCAATTTTGAGTGGTTTATCCTGTGCCCTAATCTGTGACTAATCCATATCCTATCTCATTTCAGTCTGGTTTCCACTTTTCCGATGGAACTGACTTTCAAAAGGAAGCTTCGCGAGCGACCCTCAGAGGAAAACTTCGCTGACGTCGACGCTGAATGTTCGGTTCGCCCTTTGTGCCTGCTTAGTGCGAAGCGAAACGAACCGAGCCGATCCTATCCAAGCCGAAGGGATGCAAACCGAACACCCAAGCGCCACCACACTAGACAGACAGCCGATGGGCGCTCTGCTCGCTTCGCTGCCGCAGACTTGTTTCGACGCCAGACGTCAAGTGCGCATCTAACGGCGTCGGGCCGGTCCACGTCACGCCACAGCGAGCTACAAAGAGACAGAGAGAGAGAGAGAGAGAGAGAGAGGAAGAGAGAGAGAAAGAAAGAGGCAGTGCGACGTTGGCGCCTCGCGCAAGAGTTTACTATGCCAATGCACTCGTTGTCTGGCGCAGTCGGGCCCCGAAGCCCCCGCTTCGCGCCACTGCAGCAGTGCACCGACGCCAGCAGAAGCAGCAGCAGCAGAAGCGGTAGCATCGGGCTATCTCTCTCTGTCTCTCTCTCTCTCTTGCTTACCATTATTGGGAGGCCCCCACCTTCACCTTCGTTAATGCCACTGCCCGCGCTGACTGCGGCGGAGTTTCGGCAGAGATGCCGGCATGGCACACAGCAGTTCTCGTTGGGTAAGTCCCCGTGAAGCTGGCATTCAGTTGAAATGGCAATTCCGCCAGTGGAGGTTGGCCAGCGGCGGTGATCCACTGTTCACTGTCGACTTTCCAGATTTTCACACAGAGCATTGCGTTCTCGTACAGAGATTTGGCAAGGAGTTCCGACAGTTTCCCAGTGCATCGTCGAGAAGAGCCTCGACAGTCGAGCTCCGACGCTAGGGCAAGACAGTCGACCCATACGGTGCCCCATCTGGATGCATGTTGCATGTTGCGCATACGCAGTGTTTGCCAGACAAAAACTGACTGTGCCCGCAGTCTTAGTGAGCAAAAGCCAAACGAAAGTCGTCGATTAAGTGATCAGCCAGTCCGCGGAATGATAGCAGAAAGTTGCTGCAGCAACCTAAGACCCTGCCCCCAACTATACTGCGATCAGTAATTGTATTTGCAACTGGATCTGCTAATGTCTGGGGTATGCGTGTGTGTAGTTCTCATATGGTAATCGCGTAACTCGACTCCATTCGACCCGACGCGGCCATAATCAATTCGCAGTAATCCATTTGCATTTCACGTCGCGTCGCCTACAATAAACGTCAACGAGAAACCCAACAAGCAAACACACACACTGCACCGTGAACAGAGAGACAGAGAGAATTTAAAAAGAGACAGAGAGATAGAGAGAGAATAAAAAATTAAATATTACATACAAATGCTGAAAATTCCCCGAGCCATGGAATGACAGGTGAGTGAACAAATACAGATGCAACATTTGCCTATAATTAAGTGATAAAAGTGCTGAACAAATGTCAGAGAGAGATTGAAGTGCAGTGTAGCTGAGAGATCCCACGATTGGAGGGAATCGACATGGCACACGTTTAGAGATTGAAGAGCTACTATGGATGCTACTACTCCCTTACTTAGGATCCTTTATTCCGCCTTAAGCCTATCCCAAAAGCATTACTCAAGTAATTTTGGGCATGCCTCTAGTCATCATCCATCCATCCATCCAACCGAACCGATTCATCAGCAGATTCCTTTCAGCTCCTCCCAGCCAATAGCAATACATATTTTTGGCCCAATGCAAATTCCGTTTCGCTCTTTCCACAGCCCGATTGCACAAAAGCCCGATGACGGTCAATAGCCTTCTGCCAATAGCTTTTTGCCCAATCATTCGTCTCAGCATCCCCCCACCCCACCCAACTACCTCCTATTGCGCGAGAGATGTGCTTTGTGTACGGCTCACGATAAATGATGTTAAATAGTCCGTGGCCGAGATGAATTTGCAGTTTGCGAGGAGGTCAGAAGAAACTAATTTCGCCCCGATTCAGCTCCACACGTGTGCGGCGTGGCGGTATGTTTAGGGGAACAACCCCATCTTATGGGGGTATGCTATCAGCGGGAGTGGACCCGTGCCGCTCTTATCAGCTGCTCGAAGGTGACAATTTCATTTGGCGGGCACTTGGTACATCTATCCCGCCCCTATCTGCCTCTGCTCTACGCGCTGATAAGCAAATTAGCCTCCAAAAGGTGCTATAATTGTTTGCTCTGGCCCCCCAAAAGCGAGCGCGGGAGAGAGTGAGAGGAGAGAAGAGTGAAAGGCAAGGGCTAGGGGTGTGCAGATATAGCATCGAATTGGGGGCGTTAACCAACTTCTAAAGCCGTGAGCCGCTGCTTTAGCGGTCTATTTTATTTCGGTCTTTTGGTCTTTTGCCCACAGGCGGTTCTCACATTTGTTATGGCCAGAACAGGCCACCGAGCAGTGGCCGAGGAGAGCAGAGAAAGACAGAGAAATCATAATAAAGAAAAGTGGCCGCGAAGAGTGCTTAAAGAATGGAAATAGATGAGTGCTAACTTTAGAAGGTGGAGCGATGGGGGTTAGAGATGGATAGGGGCCAGGTATAAGAATGGCATGATGGAACGTAGGGGGCAGGGCAGGAAAGTAGAAAGAATTTCTACTTATAACGAGTTTTTATTACAAACGCGCGAAAGCGGAGAGACTCCCGAAAAGCTGCCGAAAATGTATTAAAAAAAGGGGGAAAAAGTGGAAAAATAAGTAGTAAAAATAAGTAAAAATGGGCAAAGCGAGCGGGCTAACTGAATTCCTTCTTAGAAATGAGCATGAAGGGAGAGGTGGGCCAAGGGGCTCCGCATAAAAAGTAACAGCATTTTTGCCTAGGCAGACGATGACAGAGAGGGAGTGAGAGAGAGGAGAGAGAAACAGAGCGAGAGAAGGGAGAGAGGGCGACAGATGACGACCAAAACTGCGAAAGCATGAAGCAACATTATTCAAAAGAAAGCCAAGTTAAGGCATGCCACCAAAAGAGAGAGAAAGAGACAGGGAGAGAGGAACACACACACACACACTCACACAAAACTGTACATGAAGCGACAGATACATGGCAGCATAATGCAGCAGCAGCAGCAGCACCAGCAGCAGAGAGAGGGAAGGGGAGTGCAAAGTGGGAGTTGGGTGGCGGCAGCAGGCAGATCGGGCCCAAGCATTAAACATCATTCAGCAGCAGCGACGGCGGCGGAGGGAGTTCAACTAGGAGCAGCCGCAGCAGCAACTGCGACGCCGACAGAGTCGTTAGCAGCAGCAACAACAATCACTTGCCGACATTCTTTCATTCGTACAACGACCTCGACTTTGATTTGCAGTTTTTAGCCAAGCAGCGGGCCAAAGAATGTTGTGCCAGCCAGCGAAGAGAGTCGGCCCCAAACAGAAGAGCGCGACAACGGCCTCTAGACGACCTACACGCCTGAGCAGTAGCAGCAGAGATTGGGAGACAGAGAGAGCGAGAGAGAGCGAAAACGGCAACGCTGCTTTGACTTCGTGTCTGCTTCGCCGTCGTGTCGTCGGACTGCAGTCGTCGTCGGCGTTTGTCGTTTCAACGCTCTGCTGCTGTTCAGAGCTGCCAACTTCATTCATTCGTTTATTCATTCTTGTCTGTGCCGGTTGGCTCTTTTTGTATCTCCGCTCCATCTTCAACCTGGACTGCCACTACCACTGCCGCTGCCGCTCTTCTCCACTCTCTACTCTACTCGCACACACCCACAGCGGACACATAGACGGAACAGCCGCCAGTCAGTGAAAATTTTAAGCAAAGCCATACACAAAACGAAAAAAAAAAACAGTAACAGTGAAAAAGAAAAGTGCGAAAAGTGAACATTACGTCGAGTCGAAAAGAAAACAATAAATCGCCGCCCAGCCAGACAATGCGTCATTCGCTCATTCAATCAATCTTGAAATAAAAGCGGTGCTATCGCAGCAGACACTCACTCACACAACCAGACACACGCATGCAGTTGAACAGTTACAATTACAAAGTGCGAAACGACCGGCTGGCCAGACATCTCACCTCACATACACACCCAGAGATAGCAGACGGTAGAGGCAGAGGCAGAGGCTGGCTGCAGACTACAGTTATCAGAATGCGAGCCCCAGACTGAGACTCAGACGCCGCTGCCGGCGCTACACTGCCGTCGCCCGGCGCTGTCTGGAATTTGTATTTCACATATGTATGCACACACACACACACAGACGAGAGAATCAGAGGCAGCCACGGCTAACCGGATGTTGCACACACTCTGGACCCCAGCACAGGCAGAGGCAAATGCACAGGCACGAGCAGCCATCTTTGTCATCCTTCGAATCTCAGCCTTGGCTAAGGTCGCTCCTGCCCTCCCATCGAGCAGCAGCAGCAATAGAGTGAGACATACACAAAGTAACATAGAGAAAGCGAGAGAGAGCGGGAGAGAGAAGTAAATTTATAAAAAATGCTAGACTCCACTCAGCTACACTCCGCCCCGAGTGGACCGACTGACTGGTTTGGCGTGTTGGCCTGGCCAAAATGGATTTTTTACGGCCCCGAATAAGCAACAACACAAACAAAAGCACACAAAAGCCGCAAATGAAGATCACAAAACTAGCAGAAACCGAAATTGTGAATGATCTGTGGGGTTCGCTTCGGAAACAAAAAATGAAGAGAAACTCAATAGATCTGAAAGATAGAAAATCGGGTAAGCCATATCCAAAATAGCTGTAAGCACATCACATCACCCATCACCCATTGGGAGGGTAATCCTTAATTGCTGAACGATCATCTACCGAAATATTGTTCAAAGTTAGCCGACAGAAATCATATACAGACGGATTGGGCATTTGATATTGATGTTTAAGTGTTTTAAGTATATATAAGTGTTGAAATCTGACATGTAGTTCGACTGTAATTCAATCCACAACCTGCAGGATCTATCAAGAAAACTTTCAAATTGCAAAGCACCACCTTCTCCAGATATCATTCAATCTTAAGAATTATACTTAGGCCCAATTCCCTGCCACTATGCCACTTTGCGGTTTTTATTCCATTGAGTGTTCCGCTAATTCTAGTTACAGTAATAGTTGAGGTGGGTGGAGGGGTTGTGAGTGCGGCTGGGGACAGCCCCCCCCCCCCCTCCCCCCCGATGAGCCTGCTAATGAAACATTTAATTAAAGTATTAAACATCAAAAGCGACAATGAGGGATCATAATGAAACGGATTTTCTGTCTGTGTGTCTGGGTTGGAATGGGGAGGGAGGGAGTGTGTATGTTTGTATGTGTATGTGGTATATAAAAGGTGTATAAACACCTGAACAGTTGCCAGAGTTAACGGAACCGCCCGATCAGCTAGGTGGCTGCCAAATAACTAAAGGAAATTAAAAAGCTCCTCCACTTCATCCAACCGACTCCCTACTGATTGTCCCCTTACCACTTTCCCCTTTCCTCTGGCTAATGCCGTCGACAATTGCCGTAAAAGTTTATCGCCCGCATTAAAAAACCATGGATTAAAATTCTACTTCAAATAAAAGTCGAGCATACACTCGTACGGGAGGAACCAATTTTCCCATCCATTTTGCCATTTTTTCTACTCCTCCGCCCGTCATTCCAACTCCACCTCCCCCTCTCTTATTCCTTCTTATTTCGGTTTAAGTTTTTCTGCTTTTTCTTTTTTTGTGTTCCGTGCCCACATTTTTCTTCTTGCCGGCTCTTTTTAGCATTCTTTTCCGTTTCGTCTCTTTTTTTTGTGTTTTTGTTGTAATAAAGATAAGAGCTCTACTTGGAGCTGCCACCTGCATTGCCTATTGCCAGGGAAAGAAGGCATCCACCCCCTCCACCCCTACTCCTCTCTTCCTCATTTGCAACCCTCCTCCCCTGCACTGCCTCTCTCTCTCAATCTCTTTCTATCTCTATCTCTCTCTGTTGGCAAAGTGTTTGGATAACAAATGTTCTCCACTAATTGCAGGCGAAAAACATTTTCTCGGGCAACGAATTAAGCGATGTAAATTTTTGGGCTCTAAATGGTGCAACGATTCTTCAAAGGGCAGGGAGTAGTGGGAGCTGTGGGCGGAGCGGGGAACTATTTACGGTGCGATTGGGGGCGTGACACGATGGGCAAAAAGTCAGACAGACATGCAGACAATTTCATATAAAATGCATGAGCATGAAACCAATTCAATAGCCAAAAACAAAAAACTCGCGCATACACACACACACACACGGTTGGGGGGGAATGGGGTAAGAGATGGAGGCAATGCCGGAGCATGTTAACTGTCTGTCGAGCAAACTGCCATCGCACTGGAACCCATAGTTGTCCTAGTTGTAGCCGCTGATGTTCCAGTACTAGTTCGAGTTGGCCAAAAACAAGTATCGCAACGGAAGGAGAGTGCCAGAGTGGCAGGGAGGCAAAAGATGTGTGGCCTGTGGGGGGGAGGAGCAGAGGGCTAAAGAAGAGAAAACCAAATTACATTAAGCCAGCCACCGACTGAACAGAGCTGAACCGAACCGAACCAAACGGAACGGAAACGAGAGCATCGCTCTACAAGATACCCCTACCCCGACGATGAAACGAAATTTGAAACAGACGAAAATTTGCACACAAAAAATTAAAAGGAAAAAAAAAGACCGAAAGAAGGAGGGTATAGAAACAGATAAAGAGACCGAAAACCAGAATCAAATGGAAGCGACAAAGTTTGCAAATTAATATATTGATACTGCGATAAGAGTAGAAGGGGGATAGGGAGAGGCGGATGCAGATCCGGAGAGAAAAGTGTGGAAGATAAACGTTGTGGCAGGGCCATCATCAACAATGAGGAGTGACTACAAAGGGGCAGTGGCGAGGGAAGGATGTAATAGCAGAGACACAGAAATAGGATCAGTCTAGGACCCGGTTTAATCAAATGTGTTGAAAAATGTATCGATTTGCCGAAGTTTTTGAGTCCGAATAGGACTTCAAGGGATTCCTGATGACAAAGGACAGAGGACACTGTAAACAGAGAACGACAGACTGGGTGGAAAGAGAGAGAGAGTGGGATGGGTCAGTTTGAGGGAATGAAAGTTCTCTTTGTACTCGGATGGGTCTAGTCTCTACTTAAAAGCCGATGGAGAAACTCTATCAAAAGAAGAGCAAAACAGGCGCCGCACCTTTAAAATCATCATCCTCATCATCCGATTTCAGTGAACAGAAATACAATACATAAAGATGAGACGTTTATTTATAAATAAGACCTGGGACCTGGGGACCGGTGGATTTCGGAGCCTAGCAACAGCGGAATATGCACATAAAAAGAATCTTCATCAGCATCCGCTTACCGCCCTCCCACCAGAGGAGGGATACTTGTTCAATAGCCGATAACATCACCGTACTATAGCTTCTGTCTATATAGGTAGATAGATTCTGTTTCTCATGCTGCTGCCTGCTTCTGCTGCTAGCTTCTGCTGACTTTGACTTTGCACATCTCCGGAGCGTAGTAGCTGTATTTTATTCGTTTCGTTGTTTTTGCTGATACGAGACTTTAAGCGCAAAATATGCAAATTTCACTTCGCTCTTTGGCCGCGACTGCTCCACTCTCCCCTCTGGCACTCTGGCTTTCGCACTCGTGGCCCTTCCCCTGCCCCCCGCTGTTATGCATTTGGCATTGTTTTGTTTTCCTGTTTTTTGTTTTATTTGTAAATATTTTTCTTTCTATTTATTTTAAAAAGTCGCTTCCCGATTTATTTATTGTGCCATTCATGTTTCTCTATCTCTACGAAACCTCTCCCTCTCTCTCTTTCTCTGATTCCCTCTGTCGCTCTGTGCAGTTTTATTTTGTGTAATGGCTGCGATATTTATGGCCAACAATTCCTTCCTTCCACCAACTTCGGTCCAATCGGAACAACCGCTGCAATTTATGACCATGCCCCAAGTTCGGATTTGGCTTCCGTTTCACTGGACTAATAAAATATTGAAATATATAACAATTTGCATGATTTTTGGTTCAAGTTTTTGGGCGAACTGAATAAATATACAATTCCATTGCAATCCCATCCATTCGGCAGCGATCCATGGCAATCCATGGCTTCTTCTGGTGCTTTGGTGGAGTGCAATTTGTTTAGATTTTTCCACAGAATGTGATTGCAATTCGTGCAGTTGAAGTGCAAGAACTAAATTGACATCAAGGATGCTCTAAGGATGAAATGAATGGACTAGCAGTCAATCTGGAGCAAGGACATCATTAGCTCATTCAGACCTCAACTCTGCTTTTGTCAAGTTTACGATCCCTCTCGATCCCTCTTTTAATCAAGCCAAAAGGCCTTAGATCAACTCCACGCAATTCCCCTTCACTCCTCTATTCGCCTTGGTACCCTTCCCTGTGAAGTCCACTGGCAGTGAGAGCCCAACCTGCTCTGGCCATAAACAAAGAGTTGGAAATGTTTGGGCCTGAATAATTGTCGGCTATTTCCATGCATTACGTCAACGCATCGGACAGCAGATAGCAGACAGCGTACGCAGATGTGCCGTACGCAGAGTATGGGATGGGATGATAGAGCCACATGTTTGCCGTTTTGCGAATTTGGGCGATACATAAAACTAGCTATAAACAAATAAAGATTTCGCGATACACAGTTGTGGAAAGAGAGCGGGATGGAGAGCGAAGAGAGTGCTAGAGAGAGAGAGAGAGAGAGAGAGAGAGAGAGAGAGAGAAAAAGCGACCATCACTGTGCGAATGCAAATAAGTGGCACTACAGGGAAACCTTCAGCCTCAGGGTACCTTCTGCCAGAGTATGTTGCAACCATTTGGTTGGATGGGGGGTAGGGGGCGGCATGGCTTTAATATGCAGTGGGCTGTCAGGCAGATTATGGCTCATAACGACAACACCTATCGCTCGTGGCTGTTGTTGCCACTCGGCGTCAGAGACTGATAGCACGCCGAGATTATGGCGCTCAACAATCTGTTGCTTGGCGGCCGTGGGTCCTTTCAGCTTCCTCTCAGCCACTGCCACTGCGCCAGTCCCTGCCACTGGCTCTGTCTTTGGCTGCCACGCTTTTAATGTGCCCACATAAATTTTGGGGCAAATCAAAAACGCGTTTTATGGCTTGCCATCGTCAATGTTGCTGCCGCACTGCCTCACTCCTCGGCTGCTGTTTGGGCCCCGACTTTGCCCGGATAGCTAACAAAATTTATTGCATTTTACAAGCATATTACAAACGCTCAAATCTCACGTACAGCTTGTCCGCTTCTCCTCGTCTCTTTCCTGCTACTGGATCTTCAATTCCCAGCAGCCACATAAAAGCGCGTCATGTCCGTTCCATGTCTGTCCACAGAGTCCGCTCTTCTGGTGGCTGCTGCTGCTCTTGCTTCTGCTGGTCCTGCCAAATTGATGTAGACTCTGCGGCGCCAACGAGAGTCAAGGAACAGGAGGAGCATCAGAGGAGGAGCAGGAGCCAGTCAAGATTGATGGCCCGTTGAATTGCTCGCCCTGCTGCCGCTGCCGCTACCCCTGCTGCTGCGGCCACATCTATTCCCCTGACTGCCTTCAGTTTCTGTCAGAGCATATGAATTACTCATTGCTCATTTTTCCAGCAATTTATTGTCATTTTTGCTGTTGCAGTTCTTCTGCTGCTTGACGTTTCTGATGGACCTATCGTCATTTCAATTTTTCTGTCGCATTCTTTATGGCAAGATGTTTTTCGCGCAAAATCTTTCATGTCATCACGGATCTTTGTTCCCGCGGGTTTTTTAGTTAGTGTAAGAGTGGAGTGGGGAGAGTTGGGTGCAGGCTGCAGGATGCTGATTGCAGTGAGTAAACGAGGGAATGAGTGTGGCCGGGCATATTTTGTCGATATTTACTTAAAAACCTACAGAGAAAGCGACTCCTGTTAAGTTATGGGCAATCCGACGGATATAAGAGGGAATGAGAGGGTGGAGGGGGGACGCTGCCTTCTTGAAGAACATGCCGCGGAAATTACAACTAATGTGGCAACTGCGTGTTGAAGTCGCTCTGCTGCTGCTGCTTCTGACATCATTAGGCTCATGTACACACATACACTCTTGCACATGTGGGTCTTGGCTTTGGCTACTTCCGGTTAGACCAGTCTTAATTTCCTCTTCGTACAGCGTGGCGTATGTGTAATCAAGTGAATGGTGCCACATGCCAAACACTGGCACATGGCTCTCTTCCCCCCACTCTTCTAGTCCCTTTTTGCTGGCTTTCCTTAATCACTGGAACTGCCATTTTTCATCAAAGTAATTACGGGACTTTTGCCTGGCATTGCTTTTGTTATATTTTTCGCCAAACCCCTTCTCCCTGACAAGCCACACACGCATGGAAAACCACGCCCATGTCCACGTTACCACGTCCTGGCCTCTTGGCGGCTCAAACAGTTTCCCGGGGCACTTTTCCGGGCTGCGGTGTCCATTTTTATGTGGCGTCAAATTAAATAATTGGATATGCATTAAAATTTTATGCGCAATTTTATTTTGTAAGTCTATACTAATCCTGGCTCTCTCCCTTTCTCTTCCTCTTTCCCTTTTGGAGCACCCTTGAGTTAGGGGGCATCTCCATTACAATACAATACTACACACAATATTTTGTGTGTATTTGTTTTGTGTTGCCTGCTTTCGAGCGTCGTCAAATGAATTTTTCATGTGCCACATTATTTTTTGTTAACTCACAAAAGGCCGAGTCACAAAATTTATGAAGCACGGCTGCTTGCTGTTTGGAAAATAATATTGCAACAAATTTTCAAAGTGATTGGCAGGAGGGGGAGTGGTGGTGGAAGTCCTTCTGGAGGCGCCTCTGTTTCTAGTTTATGCAGATTTATAAAACTTGTTTCCATCGCTTGGGCCGTTTGTCTCGAACTTTTTGATTTTTTTTGTATGTTGCACACATACACACGCATGCACCCATAGAGGCTCATTGTGGCAACAAACAGTGGCAGTGGCAGGGAGAGGAATCCTTTTTACGCCCACTGTGCAAAAATATTAACGAGCCAAAGTTCCGTTTGGCAAACATGAAAGGAAAGGAGCAAGAACGAGCCGAGCCGAGTGGCAGCAAGATGAAGCTGATTGCCAAAAATGGGGCCAGGAGTGGGACAAGGAATGGCCAGCAGTTAAGGGCAGAGGAGAAAAGGGAGAAATAGTCCTTGGCCAGGAGGCAAAACCTGTGCCACGCCTACCTAGCCCTTCGATGCAGAAAGGTGGAAAGCATTTTTGGCAATGAGTGGCAGCCTATCTCCTCCGGCACTGCCTCCTGCCGTGTTTTGTTTTCTGCCAATTGGCGTAGGCTTCTGCCTCAGGTCCTGCCTCCTCCGCTGCCATTTTAGTTGCATCTGCCCGAATCTGCTGGGCTGCCTGCCAAGAGCACATGAATGAAGAAAGGAGAAGAAGACCAACACCACAAGGACACATGCAATGCCATGCCATGCCAGCCCCTGGCATGCCACTGCACTCCACTCCACTCCTTGCAACGCCACGCCACTGTGTGCAACGCCATTCCACTTCTATTCTATTCTGTTTCCAGTCCAGGTCCAGCTCCAGGTTGTCATAATTTCCAAGTGACCCACAAGGTGGAGGAGGAGGAAAAGGACCATAATCAGGACTATGTTATCACACACAAACACACACACACTTACGTGTGTGGACGCTTACGTGTCGTTTTCCATTATTTATGAAAACTGCACCCAAAAGAAGAGCTGGAGATTTTCCGAGATTTTTCTCTGCTTTGCTTCTTTTTTTGTCGAAGAGCCAGCCCCTTTCATAGAGGGATTTCTTTGAATGATTCGTTATATATTGCCGCAGGTAAAATATTTGTTAGATGGAGGTGGGAGTGAAGTGCCTGAATTTATTGCCAGTTCAAAATTGAAGCTTGCGCCAGTCACATTGCGCCACACAGAGAAAATTCGGACAGAAAACAGCAGAAAACAAATTAACAGCAAATGGAAAGTCAAATAATAAACTTTAAATTATTTAGTCCTTGAGCAAGCTTGATTAGGAGGGGGCTTGAGGGAAAAGGGTGTGGGAAAGCTGTTGGCTGTCAGCTGTGCAAGCATTAAATTCAGTAAACATTTTAAAGATGATTTCAGGTCAATAAAGTGTAAGTAAAACTGCATCCAAAATGTACTTATGCTTGCTTATGTGTGTGTGGTGCAACCAGAAAAAAGAAGCAAAAACCACAGCGAAACAGCGGCACCGACACACACACACAGTTGTATGTTTGTTCGGTGGATGGTATGTTGCTGTTGCAAGGATCCAGAAACTGAGAGGACTGGCAGCCGTCGAAAGCAGACAATAAGATGTGAGACATGACCGCGTCCCCCGTCCCTACATCTTTCCTACTCCCTTTTCAGAGCTAGTCCGTCCGTCTGTCTGTCTTGCTGTCTGTCTTTCTGTGAGCTATAGGAACACATAGAAAGTTGTTGTAGTTACAAGTTCTTTGGTTTATTCTTTCTATTCCATGTCGAGCATGCGGCTTGCACCACTCCTCCTGCTGTTTCTGCTGCTCCTCCTCTTGCTCGTTCTGTTGTGCATTTGCAAGTTTTTAGTTTTTGTCTGCTCCCAAAATCTTCTCTCCTCTACCTTCCTCCGCGCAGCTCATCTGTTTTTATAGACTCCTGCACTTGTCGCAGCCCATTGTCTTGGCCAGGACGTAGAGACGGCGACGGAGACGGAGACGGCGACAGAGGCGGACTCTGGCTCCAACCTGTACTGCACGCCGCTCCGCCTTCTCGGAGAGTGTTGTCATGGTGTGTCAGGTGGCGTTCTGTAAGCTTGCAGGTGTTTTTTTTTTTTTGTTGGCTTTAGTTTCTAACAATTCTTTAAAGAAATACTCCAATGCATTAGATAGGCGCCCTCTATCTAATCTCCTCCACCCCCTTGCGGCAGGGAAAAGTCTGGCAAAGTTTTTGCGTTTAAGCATATTATGAAACTTAAATGCGACGTAATTTGTTCTTGGGTTTGGTTTTAGTTTCCTTAGTGGGGGCTAAGCCAACTTTAAGGATATGACAGTTTACAGATCTGAGTACGGTTGACAGGTGTCTGTGGGCGGAACGGAGGGGAGGGGAAGGGCGCAATGAGTTTATTTTTTGGTAGGAGAAATAAAGGTGAGTCTTGGACGGAAGTCGTGTTTCGTGGCTATGTTATTGTTCCCTATTTTGCCCTGTCACATTTTGTCACCTTTGTGTGGCATGCCCCCAGTTTCTGTTGCTGCTGGAAAAACCTTGTCGCTTTTTGTTAGCGCTGATTATATCGCCCTTCTTAGAACCTGCTACCCGGAAGGCCTCTCCCCTCATTTAGTTGACGCGTATGACGTTGCATGCATGCTGACAGCTCTGCCTGGGGCAACAGTCTCCGCCACATCCCTTGAATCCTGCCACACTTCTGTTTAGACTGGATGTGAGGTGTTGGCCATCTCCCTGCTCTCTGCTCACTGGCGCGCTGTAATTGTTTGCGGTTGGCAGCTATTAGCAGGGGAAGGGTGGGGGGGTTTGCAGTTTCCAGTCTCCTCTGTGCATCTCTGACACGCCTCCTTAATGAGGTCATTGCTTGACAATCGCATTTTCCATGCTACATTTGCTGGTGCTGCTGCTTCTGCTGCTGCACTTGTGATTTGTTGGATTCCCATTCCTACGACTCTTTCGCTACCAACTGTGTCCCTTAACTCCTCCTCCCCCCCCCCCCCCACCCCATCTGCTTTCCACAGATTCGCATCTTTGGCGTTGTCCTTATCATTTCTCCGTTTCCTATTCTCCTCTCTGTCTCTCTCTCGCTCTTTGCTCTATTGTAGTTGTCATTAGGCGCCGCATTTCCCCCACCATCTCATCATCCTCCATGACGCCACATTTCATTTGATTTTAGTTCATTTTAACTGTCTTTTGTCTCATGTTTTATGCTGCTTCGGTTCTTTTCGCCTGTACTGCGCTGCGCTGCTTTCATTAATTTTACCAGACAGCAAGATGCTTGAGGGGTACTGCAGGGATGGCTGATGGGAGGGACAAATTGCGGAATTCTTCTTCGACATAATTTATGCGACAAGGCGTACAGGAGATAAATTTCTGTCGTTTTCCATTTTTCGCTTGCGTTGTATTTGCTCTAAATAAATTAAAGCACTCTCCCGGGAGAGTGGAAGTGGCAGAGAAGCGTAGGGGCAGAGAGGGGGTGCCAAAAAACTACAGTAGTTTCCCGATCACAGACACACAGAGAATGGGGTGTCCTTTCGCATTTTGAAATGGCTGCCTGTTGATTAATGCGAGCTCTTAATTGCGTGGTAGTGGGGGAGAGAGTGGGAGCGGATGTGGGCATAGGGATTTTGGCCACGAAAGAAAAGAACAGACACAAAAACTCCCTCGAGGCGCAGGAGTCTGATTAGTTGCAAGTCTCTCTCTCTCTCGCAGGGGTCTGAGTGGTTGCAAGTCTCTCTCTCTTTTTATATGAAATCTGCCCCAGGTATCCTCTCTCCCTCTCTCTAGCATTTTCGTGCGTTTGTTAATTAAAAGTGTTACTGTGTGGCATGCTACAACTGCTAGCTGCCGCCTCCCAACTTCCCCCTCCTGACGTCTGATGCGTTTTTGAGGTAAACCCTAAATAATGAATGAAATTAACAGCATGGCAAAGGCAGTGGGGCAATGGCAACATCAGCAACTGCAGCAGCAGTGGCAGGGAGATGTGAACCACACACACACACACACCCCCCATCCCCCCTGCACCTTCCCTGATTGTGTCACGTGTTAATGTCATGTGTTGTGGCTGCTGCATCGCATTGCATTTTGCACTTCTTCCTTTTCCCAGCCCAGAGCTTCCGAACCCAAGATGGAAACTCCATGATTTACGGCATTCGGGCTGCAGGAATTATGAGTCCACTTGGAAGACATTTTTAACCAATCCCCATCGCAGGTCTGCTCTGAGTTATGGCCAGCATAAATTATGCACAGCAGCAGCACCACCGATTGAGCAAGGACCATGCAGGGCATTAAGGAAATGCTCGACAATCGATTTTCCTGCATGAGTTTTCTTTTGGGAGTGTCAGTGCCAGTTCCAGTCCACCTTTTGGCCTGATTTCTACTTTAATTATTAGTTATGGAGCCATTAAATTGTTATGTCACGGAATGGCCACTACTGCGATTCACCTATAAACAACATCCATCTACCCTGGAAGCCGCTGCTAAGCTCGTATTTCCGTTTCCGCTCGAGCGCGGAGCAAAACAAAGCGCATAAAACTTCATTGAGTTATCAAAAGATAGAGGCAAGGGGAGGATGGGGGAGGGGTGTCTTATTTATGCTCTGGCAATTCCTCAGACAAGTCCATAGTCTGAGCCAAGTGCCTCGAGCGCATTCCCTGCCATATTCTGCAAGACATACACAACACACAACACTCGCATATACAGATACATCTACAGCTCACAGATGCAGATAGAGTTGCAGTGGAAGATGCAGAGGCAGAGGCAAAGAGACAAATGCAGCATAATTCAGCTCGGAAGATGCCAAGCAATTTATTCTGCACTCATGTCTAAGCTGGCGCAAAAATATTCATTTATTTCTGTTGGCAAACGCAACCAATGAAGTAGGAGCAGGAGCAGGAGGAGGCTATCCAGGAGATGGAGATGGAGCTGGAAACCGCAGCAATTAACAAAGAGGAGTCGGCACGGACTGTGGCTGTGGCTGGGGCAGCGGGGAGATCACTCTTCTCTTGGCCAGTCAAGTGGCCAAGTCTGTTGCGGCTTCGCATGGCACTTGCTTATCCTCGCATCGCTGCATTTTCATAATAAACAAATTTTATTTTATAAACGTACTTTCGGGTGGCGGAAAAATGAAGTCATGTGGTGGTCCCGAGGCTTGAAGCCAGTAGCCAAGGATAGGATTGGGATTGGCTGAGACGAGAACTAGTGTGCGTTGCACTGGAAGACAATGCCAGCCACAATCCACAATCCCTGCAATCCCCGCTATCCCCGCATCGTCTCCTCTCACAGTTGAGCGAACAAAGCAATTATTTATATTTTTTGGCCAACGATTTGGCCTCTCATGTGTGGCTTGCGGGGGGGATTTTTGGGCAGACACACGCGCTCTTCCAGCCCCCCTTTTTGGGCGAAATTAAAGTCACATATCGGAAGGAGAGCCGCAACTGGGAATTGGAGAAGGAATCGCTATAAAAATTTGCAGTGCACGCAGAACGTGACAGGACATCCATGCATTTTATGGCCAAAAAGCAAGGCTTCCCTTCCCACACTCCCTCTGGCCATCTACGAGCATTGCCTCGTCTGACTTTGGCCTGAAAGTAGTTTTCATTGTTTTCCCTGCCTTGGTTTTATGTCCTGGTCTGGTCTGTTCTGGTCTAGGGGCTGTCCTGTTCCGTGCTGTGGCAGCGACTGGGTAGGGTCTGAGGGACGACGTCTGTTTTGTTGTGGCCACAAGCAACAAGGACTTCTAATTAGCACACTGTCAGCGGTGGTCAGCGAGACAAGGAGATGGCGGCTACCAGAAGTGTTGTGAGGGGGGGTGTGTAAGGGGATGTGTATTGTGGGGCAGGACAATGAGACGACAAATGTGCTTAAATGGCCGATGTGGACGCCACTAAAAACTTAACTAAAACTAAAATTGCACGACGAAAGGACGCGAAGCGGAAACCGCAAACTGGCAAATGGCTGCCACTGCCACTGAAGGACATTACCCATTCCTGTTTTTCCAGCTCCGTCTCCTCGTGCTCTGTCCTTGTCAGCAGGCTCGTTACAGAACACACAAAGAGAGGAGCACACGTGGTTGGGGTGTATGTGTCCTGTCCCATGTACATATATGCATATAAAGCGGCGGCTTTGAGCAGGAACAAAACCTGCAACAGCGAATGAAAGAAGCAACGAAAGAAAAAGCTGCTAAGCGGTCTGCTGATGTCCTGTCTGCTGCTCCTCTTTCTGGAGCTCCCCGCTCGCGTAGCTCCTCCGGCACGGCCACTATTTGTACGAGTACGAAACTTTTGGTCGACATTCGCTCTGGCTATCCCCTGGCCGCTCGCGTTTTATTTCCATTTTGATTGCTGGCTTTTTTGTCGTGTGGTTTGTTTTTTTTCTGCCTTTGCCTAGCAATGCCGCTCGCCGCTGCCAGTCCGCACTGCTTCCTGCTGCCCGCAAAAGTATGCAACATATTTTGTATGCAATGGCCACGGCACCGAATCCCCCACCAACCAGAAGGAGCAGGGGGAGGAGAATTCCCACCACTTCCGTGCAGGATGGCGGAAATGGCGGCGTCAGGTCGCCACCAACGACACCCAGGGCCAAAAGTGAAATCCGAAGCACTGCTAGAAAACACATGCAGTCGGACCGGTCGGGGCCAGGGCCAGGCCAGGATCGAGGCCAGGATATATGCAGGCTGGAAGGGCAGTTGGGGTTGGAGCCCAGAGATGGCCAATTGAATGTGTGGCTCTGGTTTCAAGTGCCGCCACTCAACTAGCACTTATTGCATGCGACAAACGACAGCAGCAGGCACACGGACACGGATAAGGATGATGGCGACTCGGATGGGTACGACTCGTATGAGGACTCTGCTCCGGATGCGGCCGCAAACTTTTGTCGTTTTTTCAAATTCAATTTTTCACTGAAGTGCCTGCTGTTGCAGCTGCTCCACCTATTTCTCCACCTCCTACGCTGGCTCTCTGCCTTTACCACCGCCACTTCCATTGCCTCTGTCTGCACTTAAAGCAGTTAGCACGATGACCGTCATTGGGCATATCCATGTATGAATTCTCCCTCCGAATGTGCACTTTTTGTAGCCCTGCCCCTGCACCTGCTCGGTGGGTAATGCCATTTTCTGCATATGGCACTGGTTGCAAGCGAGTGGCACTCGCAGCACTAGGTATATGTATCCGCATTGTGCTGAGGATTTTCTGTGCCTAAGCGGCCGTGAAGCCAGAAACTTAAAGCTGATCAGAACCGACTACGCGGTTCCCTAGATTCGATATATCTTCAGCTGAAAGCTGCCTTAAAATTGGCTATTACAGGGTGCTGGCAGGAAAGGATCCACCTAGTCCCATAACCTGCGACTGCAGATGGCAGACTGTAGTTACTACGACCTTAAGCGGAACTGTTATCTGTTTTTGCGACCATGTTCGTGTCTCCGTGCCCTTCTTCCTGTTTCCATTTGGGAAATTTCAGAAATTTTTTGCGCTCTCTTCTCATAATTTTATATTTGCAAAGTGGGGCAGGACGCAGCGAGATGGCAGCAGAAAGCTGCAAAATAATAAAATGAAATTACCAAAGGGAGTGGCAAAGAGGTAGCAGAAGCAGCAGAGTGTCCGAGTTCTTCTTCTGGCAGCTGTAGGAAATCTGCGCTGTGCATTAAAAAACGCTTAGGGCAGCAGCATTGTCGCCTACTAGGCTCCACACCCGCCACTACACTCTGACAGTGTCCATTGGAATTGGGCCTGGAACTGGGCTTCGTGCTGGTCATCGCTGGGCATCGCCGCAGGCGGCTTGGTTGGCATTGTTCATTGACAGTTTGGCTGTCCCATCCCATTCCCATCCTCTCCAGCCTCGACTCTCTGCTCCTCTCTGTGTGCCTGTCGTGCATTTTCAAATTTGTTTGTTTTTAATTAATGGCACGCTGTGATGGCGATGGTGATCCCCTATTCGTGTGTGATGTTGGATGTGTCCCCGACCGACAGGATGGGACTGCGTGCTGGACAGTGATTAAGCGGACTGGAATGGAATGGCAGGAGATTTTAGACACGAGTCCCCCAGCGGCACCCCTCCTGCCACTGCCTGACTGCAGGGCGTGGCAGTTGGCGGACCGTCGCCTTTTCGGCTGCTTTTCGCTCTCTTTGTGGGGCAATTACCAACACCAAAAGGGGACCAAAAATTAGAATCAAATGTAAGTCCTTGCCTCATCTCCACTCTGCCCTGTATGTGTGTGTCTGGGGCCCTGTGGCCATTAACCGACTGGAAAACCCTTTCGGGGCGGACAGCAGGAAAACTTGCATACATTTTAAATTTCAATTTGCAGTCGACAAAGAAAACGAAGAGGAAATTATGCATACCACGAGAAAAGAAATGAAAAGCAAATAAAAAGGAAAAAATATAGAGTTAAGAGGTGGAGAGAGGGAGAACGGTGGAAAACTTCGAGACACAAAAATTGCTAGAATCAAAATTAGTAGACAACAAAGAGTCCTCTATCGCTATCTTCTCTGACCTCCTCTCCCCCCTTAACTGGTGAGGCCAACGAAGGACGGAATCGAAATCGTTTTTTCGAGGCCACACAGGGCTGTGTGTGTGGGTGTGTCTGTGTGGGAGCCAACGGTAGCTAACGCACAATCCGAAGAGACGATTGGGTAGCATTTCGTTGTGCCTGTACCTTCTGCTTTTTTGGCTTTTATCGAATAGTATTCGATGCGTTTTTCCTAACAGGTCCTGGCCCTGGACTCTGTCGCTGCTTCTGTCTCTGTCTTTTCTTGTCCTGTGGCTCGTTTTACAGATTCGTACACATCCGCAATAGCATCACATGTGATTGTCAGTGCCTGTGTGTGTGTTTGTGACTGTACTAGTCATGGCTATAACGGAAAAGGAAACAACTGGCATTGGCAACCATACGACGTTAAGGATAATCGTGATGACAGCATATTTTGTGACCCACAGCCACAGCCACTACTCTGCTTCTCTGCCTCTGTCTATATGTGCCTCTGTCTATATGTGCCTCTGTCTATATGTGCCTCTGTCGTTTTCTGCCTCTGCCTGCCCTGCTTCGTGTGTGTGTCTGTGGCAAGTTTTAGGTGGCACTTCCGCTTCCATGGCTTTCGGCTTGTTTTGGTTTGCTTTCGTTTCGTTCCAGCATCTTGGCCCTCAGTTGGTTGTATTTAAAATGGCATTAAAAACGTCCAAATAAGTTTAGAGAGACAACCCAGAAATCACTTCTGACCGACGGCCGCTTAACCCCTGCCCTTTCACAATGGACGAAGAGACAACAAACACAACACAAAGCGCACAAACTGCTGAGAACGCGTCTGGAAGTGGCAGGGCATGCCAGAAGAATCTCGAGAAGGGGAGGGGGAGATCTGATAAAGTTACACCCATTTGGCTGTGTCTTACAAGTGGGCGTGGCGTGGTTGCCCCCAACCCACACATCCATGTGACTGCGGATTGATATATCTAAGCGGTTTTGTTGCTTAGCTTCTGGCTTTGGCTCTGGTGCTGTATGGCTTCCTTTAAAGTTGAGGGTTCTTTCGTGACAAATGTGAATTTTATGTTGATTTTGAGCTGAGGGAAGGAAAAGCAAGAACTTTATCTAATATTTCTTTTGTTTCTTCTTCTCTTCTTCAGATGTTTTTTCGGTATCTGGTTACTGGTTCCTACTCCTCGCTCCTGCTTTTGGCTCTGGAAAATTCCAGATGAGGTAAGCGGCAGAATTTCTTGGAAGAATATTAAGAGTCCTGCTTGGAGAGCAACTTCTTGGGACGTTAACCCTTCGCAGCCTGTACTTCGTTGCTTCGTTCCTTCATTGAGTTCGTATATTACGTATACGCAACGTAAGACTGGACTCTCTCGAAGGACGCGCTTAATTGAACTTTTGCTTATTTATGGGCCTCGTTATTTGAGTGCATTCAAGTGTTTTCAATGGGGCACGCCCCCTGCTGCTTGCCCCCCTCCAGCCCCATCCATAAATTGTTAAGTTTTATCAGCCGCAACAAACAGGAGCAGCGGCAGCACCAGCAGCAGCATGAATAATAAGTCAGTGCCTCGCATTGCGTGCCTGCCGCGGGGCGAAAAGCAGGCCCTTATACATGTACAGCCAACTCGGACAAACACACACAGACACGTGCACACACGCACACTTAAACGCATACACGCACAATTGAGGCGGAAATGCGCATTGTTTCCGCTTTTAATAAGAGTCGTTGTTCTCTGTGGCAACACCAGCAGCAGCAGCAGTTGTAGTGGCAGCAGCAGAAGTGCAGAAGGAGTCGCTGTGGCAGTGTGTGGCATGGTGTGGCATGCATATGCTTTTGCATAACAATAAACCATCCAGGGGGAGGGAGGGGAGGATTCAGTGGCTGAACAGGTTCTCCCTGGCCATAAATTGCATTAAATTGCATTTAAATGTGTCGGACAGGTTAACAATGCGAAGAGGATCCACAGTAATTGATTGTAACTTAAACCTAACTCCAGCCCGAAACCCTTTAAGCCACATCGCCAGCTATTATTTTGTCTCTATCTTTCTCTTTGGAACGCTTTAATTTACACGCTTTTGGAGCACGAAATGGTATAAGACTTGCCATTTTCTTCGCTCCTCAAAGCCCGCTGTTGTCGGAGAAGTCTCAGGGGGATTTGCATCCAGGAGGAGTGGAGGAGGGGTATCCACCGTCCTGTTATGGCATGCCTGTCGACAATTAAACATATTCAACATTTACATGAATTGTGCCAAAAGTTCTGGCCAGGAAAAACAACATCTGCCACCGTGCGGTTGCTGCCACACCCAAACACAGACACACAGCTCTCGGAGTTCTCCTACAGTTCCGGCTTGGCGTTTGCTTATTTTGTGCTTTTTATGTCTCGCAGCTGGAAGTGACTATGATCTATGGCACTTGGCATGTGTGGACTCCAAGGACGGCCACGGGAGACCATGGAGGTGGCAGAGAATAGACTCTGGAGAGTCTCTGTCTCTCCCAGAGGTGGATGACTTTTGGTCGGCACTTGATTAGCATTCGTCTTAGCCATTTTATTTCCTTTGTGCCGCGTGCATCCTCTGCTGCACGCAGCATCCTCTCCAGCGGAGTGGAGTGCACGAGCGTGCCTATTGATGCGTGCTAATTGCAAGGCGATGCTCCTCTTCTCCACTGCTCCGCATGAATGCAGCTGCAAGTTTGTGCATTGAAGTTTGTGCCAAGAATAAACTCTCTTCCCTCGTGCTTCGGGCTTGCCACACTGCCGCATTGTTTTTGGGCTGGTTGCATTACAACGAAATCCGTTTCGAGTGCGACTGGAGTCTGTACTCTTTGTCTTGGAGGAACTCTTGCGAGTTCGTTCCCAAGTTCCTGAGCTGCCAGCCCTCGAGAGCTCTGACTGGCTTCGAGTGCTCTGTGTCGAGGGTACTGCTGTCTGGACAGCTGTGCATCGACGACTCCTGTTGGCCGGAGAGAGATCTTCAAATTGGATCTGGGCTGCTATTAATCCTGGACGGATCTCGTAAAGAGCGAGTCCGTTGCTCCTTAGTCGGCAGTCCATAAAAGGCAGTCCTGGCCTCACTGACAGACAGACCGACCACCAGATAGACTGGTAGACAGACAGCACTTATCAAAACGCTCAATTAATCAATCATTCAATCAATCAATTGTTGCCAAAAAAAGGCGCAAGCAAAATTAAGAATATCGCTTATACGCCCATTTGTAGCAAAATAAAAAAAGGAGAGAGTGAAAACAGCAAACGCCCTAAATCAGCTTAGGGGAAATGGCTAAAAAAGGACCAGCCAGCAGGCAAAAAACAGCAGCAAGAAGGGTGAGAGGGGTATTGGGATTGGGTGTGGGAGTTTATACAAAGGACATATGGCATGGACCAGAGCACAGCTTGAAACATGAAAGCACAACCAACGACTATGTCTCTGAATCTGGCCTTTGTGTGGCGGCTTTTTATTTTTACAGTACAGGAGACGACAGTATGTAGGATGTGTGTGGTAAGAAGGAAGTTCGTGTGGGGGCAGGGCTGTGGCAGAGGATGACCCAAAGAACTGGGCCCGAAAAAACAAGCCCATGGACTGAGGCGAGCCAACAAATCACTACCAATCGCACAAACAAAAGCGAACAGCTCCGGCGGAGAACAAGGGCGAGAACGTGGACGAAAGAGGAGGGAGGCAGGTTCACCTGGCAACAAACGAGCAACATTGTCAGCGGCAGGTCATGTCACACTGCAGTGTCAGAGGCAGAGATAGCAACAGCGACAGAGATGGATCTGGGATCTGGAGGGGCGGCCACCTGCAGTTCATCTCGTTAAAGGAGTCCCTGTCCCCCGCTTTCCCTCCCCCTATCAGCGACGCGTCTAATAAGCCAATTCAAAGGAGTTGTCGGAAAATGATAATCGGGCAGAGGCGCGGGCGGTGGCGGTGGGGGATGGGAACGTGCGGAAAATGTTTATCCAACTCGAGAAATGGTGTGGCTGGTGGCCTGCCGCCATCCTGCACTTGCGTAAATTTATGCTTACACACATTTTGTCAACATCTGCAGCATATTCACAACTTTCCAGATACGTTTCTTTCCTCAACCAGAGCCCCCGCCCCTACAACGCTCTTCTGAGCAGACACATCGCTGGATGTCGGTAGATATTTGCATTTTATGTCTATATGCAAATCTCTACAGGAGACCAAAAGAGGAGCAGGAAAAGTGGAGTAGGAGCAGCAGCAGCAGCATTCAGTTGAGGAAGATGAGGGCGTTGAAGATGACGGTGCACACGCGGCGTATACGTGCTGCATTAACATATCAATCATACAGAGGTGGAGGCAGAGGCAGTGGCAGAGTCAGTGGCAGAGACCATTCTTCCTTCCTACGGCTTCTCGGAGCAGAGCAAACATTTGCTTGATGGAATGAGCCGCCCGAGCGCGATAAAGATGAATGAATGTTTGCCAAGATATGGGCACCCACTCGTCTTGGAAGGGGCCACAAAACTTGGCCCATAAATCCAGCCAGCCATTGAATGGTATCCCATCCATTCGCCATTCAATTCCTCGGCGCAATTGTCATGCGCCTTGTTGAAAAGTTGATTGCCGTGCCACAGGCCGTGGGCCGGGGATCAATAAATTAATGCCAACAACTAACAACATTGTCAGCGATGTATCGACTTCCTACTCAACAATAGTAATTGTTGTTCTGATTGTTTAATTGCGGATATTTTGTGGGCAGTTTCCGGCTGCAATGAACGCACACGCACGTGCCTCACGGATACAAATAAGTGCTGAATAAATAAATTTTCCAATATAAAAATCAGTTTTTCAATTTCGCAGTTTTCATTCATCGCCCCCTCCCTCCCCGCCTGTACACAAATTAGCGGCACTCATTTCGTCAATAGGCATTTAAATCACTTTGCCAGTTGAACATTATTTTCTGGCATTTATTTGATATGTATTTCGATTACGCATATCCTGCCCGAGAAATCGGGGTAGGCTCGTTTTAGCTGTTTGCATATGAGGGACCCATGACCCATGGCTCGTGGCTTACGGCCATTAAACTGACTTTTAGCATTTTATACAAATGTACGCATTTGTGGGCCATAATTTTCGTTTGTATATTTGTCCTTCCTTTTAAAGAGAGACGGCAGACACGTCTCCCCTTCCTTCCACATAAATATCGCTCTCCCCCTTCTGATTGCATAGTGTGATAATAGACACAACATGGGGCATGAATTATATGAGAGAAATGATGGTCCCGCATACTGCCACATTCGCGGTTTTTGCTCGCTTTATTCGATTTTTAATTTTTGTACGATTTTCTATCTCACAAAACCCACCCTACAGCGCGCCCTGCTATCGCGCGTAATTTTTTAGACGTTTAATGTCATTTAATTATAAAATATTGGCAAGTATGTCTCGAATTAACTGCAGACCAAACTGTAGCGGCGTCGGTGGCCCCTGCCATTCCACAGAATGACATCAGTCTATGGATCCCCCCGAGGAAATATTTGTGCAATGATTTCCGAGCTCCCACTCCGCGTCGCATATGGCAGATCCCAGACCTCAGAGCGCTCGGCCAAGAGTCCGAATTGCGTAATTTCCAGCCGCGGAAACGAGTTTTTTTCTCCATCCGCTGTCTGTGCCGTTGACAAGGCCAGAACTGGAGGTGTGAAGCGTAAGGAGGAAAAGGGGATGAGGCCTGTCCCATTACCAATCAGTAGAAATGGCTCAGCGATATGGCTTAGATCTTTGCCGCTCAAGAGAAGGTTCTATCGAAAAGATGTTCTCAAATCCAAGAGTATCTAAGGCTTTGTTTCGCCCCATCTGCTTTGCTCTCTGTTCTAATTTAATGAATATGTAATGGGTGGAAAAAAGTTGCCGCTTATCAGCCTCTGTCTCTGCCTCTCGCACTGCCTCTACACCCACTCACCCAATCTCCCAAATCTGCCCGTAAAAGTTGCTCTATAACAATGCCTTCTATCAGACACAGTCCCATCCCTGGCTCTGTTTTTCTGCTGCTGGCAGCTGCTCCTGCTCCTGCTTAATGCGCCTCCCATTGAGTGCGTCCCACAGCTACATGCCCCATGCCACAGCCACTCTGCTACGTTTTTCAATCTCAACTTGAAATTGACGCTGTACTTTCGGAGCTACATACAAAATAATTTGATTATTAACTTTTGGGGCGAGCGTCGAGTACGGGGAATATATTTAAATATTAATTGAAGCTCTCAGGATAGAACCTTCCCCAGAGTGGGACGGACACAGACACAGCCCTGTGGGGCCTTTTGACTCTTTAAGACTAATCCCCGACTAATCTCGGGCAGTTTTCCACTACGACTGCTTAGGGGAAGGACAGACGAGGATCCATAAAGTGGCTGGGGATTGTGTAATCAATTAGTGGTGAGGGGAAGTGGGTAGAGCGGCAAGCGGGAAGTGCCAGGCGAATTATGTTGCATTTAAATGCTGTCTATTTCTGTGTTTTATGGTTGTAGGTGGTGGGTGGGGAGGGCCAAGAGATTTATGCGGCTCATAAATGTCAAAGACAGCCGGACGGTAGACGCACCTGCACACAGATTTCCGTGTTACCTTCCACACAATTAATCTTTTTGATGTCAGCTTAAGGGGCAGGACAACGGCCGGGACGGGATTGAGGGGCGGGAACAGGTGACAATGTCAATACTCACAGAAGTGAAAGGATTGGCAGGGGCAGAGGTATAGGCAGGGACAGAGGAAGAGGCAGGGACAGAGGCACGGGGAATTTGTAGGACAGTTCTAATAAAATATTTAATTTAAAATTTACAACTCGAAGACCGAAATGAAAAGAAGCCATATGTCAATTGCCGTTGCACAGTGTCGCATAAAGAAGTGGCAAACAGTCTGGATGGTAGTCCTTGCAACAGACATCCTACCCTATCTCTCCCACCACCCCTCATCAAAACCCTGCCACCCTACCACACACAATGACATGTCAAGTGCAAAATGCAAGACCTTCTCTGGCCGGACTCTACAGAACTTTTCGCCAATTGTTCGTCCTCGCTCCTCGTTGTCGTCCTGGTCCTTGCCGGGTCCGGATACGGGTCCTGGGTTCGAGACTGCACCTACTACTTCCGGCCTTTGTTGAAATAACCATAAAATCAAGATAAGTTATTGGATTTGCTGGCAGGAAGCAGGAATAAGCACTTTTTGCCTTTGCCCCGGCCAGTGCCACACTGCCACTGGCACTGGCTCTCGCTCTCTCTCTGCCACTGACTGGCTTGGCCTCCTCTTGCTTTCTGCCTCGTGCCTTCTGCCCCCTGCCATGTCCCAGCCTTGTGTCGTAGATTAATTGTTTTTTTTTGGGGTGAGGCTCCCTCCCGCTCCTTTCCTCCATCCATCCCTTTCTGGGGCTGGAAAAAACATTTTTGTGTAATATAAATACGAATTTTTTATTTCCTGCTGAACTTTTGTGTCCTGAGGATTGCCTGCTGCCGTTCCTGGTACCTATAGCTGCCTGCGTGCCCCTGGCTCTGCCCCTGCCACAACTGCTGCTTCCACCGCCTGCTGGGTTTTTCCTTTGTATAAATAGTGACGCTGCCTCACAATGCCGCAGCTTAGGTTTCCGTTCCCCCCAGCTGGAGGCGCCGCACAATCAGTTTTCACAGTTCGCACTTGCCTCTTGGATCGTTCCCCTTTGACTCCTCCGTCCCCTTCCCCTTACCGCCTTGCCATGTGCTTTATTGTGTGGCGGGGTGGCGCACTAATGCGATTAAGCCGCTTGTTGTGGCTGTCAACGCGTTGACTGCTCTACCTCTACCTCCATCTCCATTTCTCTGGTAGTCCTGCCCCAATTCGAACAGTCCCAGTCCCAGTCCTGCCCAAGTCCTGCCCCAGTCGGCTGCCTTTGTAATTCACTTAAGTGTGGCACTTTGGCTTGCGGTAAACGTCGTCCATTGTGGCCCACTGTTTCCATCTACTGATCTCTTTAGCATACAGCCAGAGGGGTAGTAGGAAGCAAGAAGTAGGGGAGCAGCAGGGCGTTGGGTGAGCAGGGGAAGCGCTGCGTGGTTTAATCATAAATTTCGTGGCGGCTGAAGTGTCGAGTCATTCCTCAAGGATCTCTTCTGCCATTGTCCAGCGAATGGGGGCACAGATGCCACGCCCAGAGGGCACCACAAAGTAGTTAAGTGGGGGCTGCAGGGTGGCCAACAGAGAAAACTCGGAATCGGAGTCCTCTTAAGCTCTTAACTACATTTACTATGATGACATTGTGGCGTGTGCCTCCAGTTTAATCACGATATTACTATCGCAACGGATAACGGGGGGGTGCCCTGCCGATCCCTGTAGAGATTCGGTCGAGGAAGGTGCAATTATTCTCCGGCATAGGCCAACGCAAAGGCTGTAAAAGTAATAGTCAGCGCTCTCCCATTGGCAGTGGCAGTGACAAGTGTCACAGTTCGACACGCCCTATGCGGCCTCTCCCTATCAGCAGTCCCTGCTTCTGCTTCTCCTTGGCACACGCACCGCACCCCCGAGGGCCTACCCTAGAGGCAGGAAGTCTTTATGGGCTCACACGCTCGTCGGGAAGCCCCGGCAATCAGGACAGAAGAGGATGAGGACGTAGGGTAGTACGTGGAAAGGGAAAGGAGACCAATTGGAGTTTATTAATTTGAGGCCGTGCGTGTCGAGTAGAGCCGGATTCGGAGTCGACTCCAAAGTATTTACAATTGTTGTAAATATTTCCTTTATTATTGTAATTATATTTATGGGAATGTTACAGAGGATGGGGATGGAGGAGGAGGAATGTTGGGGAGTGTGGCATGCTATGACAATGTTGCGTGCCACTAAAGACTGAGGGCGACAGGCTGTTGCCGGCTGAGAGAGCGACTTAAATCGCATTAGCAGTACATTAATCTGATTTTTATTGATGTACTCGGGAGTCGTGCTCGAGTGGCAACGACCAGGATGGAATATGGGGTTTCCACAATTAGTCGAATATTTCTGCGGGTTTTTTGTCAGACTCCTTGCAAATTGCTCGAAAGTATTCGAGAATTGTATTAATTCACGTGGGTTCTTAGGTATTGTTGCTCATGAATATGGCTGATACTTGTATTTCTGCAACTAATTTGCCCGTTCTGCTCTTTCAGGCCAAGCTGCATGCCACACAGGACGCACTTACCCGCACACATACAGACCCTCCACGCTTCATACTCCACACACTTGTACACGTAGGCACTTCCGGAATGTAATGGATGGCCCCGGACTTGACTTGGCTTGACTTTAGGCTCTCGACTCTCCTCCGGTGGCTCTGGGCTCCGGGATCGTGGGGCATGGAGCATGGAAGACTTGACTTGGACGCTTCAGGTAATTATGCATATTTAAGCAGTTTTGTCTACAGTTTTACGGGGAGGCGCCTAAAAGGATGCTTTAAATTAATTATTTATGCAGGGCGGGGCTGACATATGCAAACATTTGTTCTCCCTCGGCCTCGTCCTGTCAAGTGGGCTCCTCACGAACAGGAAGCCCCCTCCCATCTCTACATGGTATACTTAATGGGCTTATATGCATTTTAAAGGCAGGCCTAAGCTGTGGCAGAGTCGGAGAGGGGGTCGGGAGCTGGGGGTAAGGGCTTGCAGACGAGGTCTGCAAAATTAATAGAGGTTCCTCTTTCGTATAATTGCCAGGCTAAGAGCTGGAGCACACTTTATTCCTTAAAGCTGCCACGGCCGCAAAATTAATGCCACACTATTAATGCTAATGTCGGGGCATCGTTCTTCTTCCCTGGCACATCTGCCTGCCATCGGCTTGGGCATCCACATCCCCTGGCCATCCATTCGCCTATCTCCTTGCATTTTTCAAATGCCGCCTCGCCTCGCCTCGTCATCTGTTTTTGGCCCGGCCTCCTTTCAGCCACACTTCAATACACAGCTTTGCTTTCAGCTTAATTGTTTTGCAACTGAACATCAGTCGGAGGAATGCCTTTCATCCTGCTCCCCATTGTTGACTCTGCTGCTGTCCTGCTGCCTTTGCTATCCTACTGTCCTGCTGCTGCCTCTGCTGCTGCCAAAGTCGTGTCTAAGTAGCTTTTCTATAAATGAAGGAAGCAAAGGACGAACGACTAGCGAATAAAATGAAACGAACAAATCTGTATCACTCTTTGAGGCTGTTGCCTGAAATCAGAGACCCGCTGAGCTCTAGCAACGGCACAGGATGCTCCTCACGAGGAGCTCTAGCATGAGGATGAAAACCATCGAGTGGCAATGACCTGTTGACTAATTAAAATATGTTCAAGGCCAGAGTCTGCGAATTGCGTTTGCAATTTATGCTTTTATGGCAACAGCTCCTTTAAAAAGTGGGAATGGTACAGCTTCTCAGCGTAGGGCGGATTAGGAAATATCAAATGACATGCGAAAATGCGAACTATTTTAATTGGATACGAGCAGGAGCATTGAAACATCCCGTTTGAGAGGTACATAGAGGTATCTTTCTGGTGCACTCCTGCAGAAATTGTTTGCATTTGTGTCAATTGTTGTTCTTGGAGATGGGAAGATGGTTAGATGATTGGAGGGTCTGTTGCTATGGAACAATGCTCTTAATTCCGTCAAGAATTTGGGATAAGGTCTGGTCCAGGGGTTGATGCTTCTCTGGGGTAACCGCTGGGACACATGTGGCAGGAGGCATCGCATCGTATTGCATGCCCCGGCAGGGGTTTGCCCCCGCAATGGGATTGGATTGGAAACAAACTGTAGACAATGCGCGCACGTCGGAAATTAGCATAGTTTTAGGCATTCGAAAGTTTTCCGATGTTTTTGCCAATTTCCGTCAACAATTTACGGGCTCCGGAAAAGCCTTAAAAACACATCGTGGTTGAAAAGTTTTTGGGGGAAACTTTAAAGGCAGTCGGGGGAGCGGGCTTATCGAGAGCGTTTAATTTATTGATTTGGGCGGCCCTCAGATAAATGTGTTATGTGTGGGAGGAAGAGGTACGAGAAATACGGGATATTTATATGTTTCTGAATGTCAGTCGACGAAGGGCTGGCACAAAACACATAGAAATCTGCCCACAAATGTGCGAAAAATTTAATTTTGAACTGAGTCCGAATTAAAGATATAATCAAATCAAAATCCAATCGATTGGGGATGACCTCTGAGTGAAATTTAAATGGCTAAACTAGCACAGCTATCCACAAAATAAACGCTCCAAGAAGCCGAAGTTGGCCTGTTCTCTTATTCGCTAAGTGTGTTCTCCTTAGTTTTTTGTATGTTTTGTCCTCTCCTTTGATAAATGTCCAGCAGGCAGCCAAAAACAAGCACATAAATCACAGGCATGTGTTGATAAGGCAGAGACAGAGACAGTCGCAAGGAAATGGGCTGAAGAGCATCTGAAGGCTGAAGAATATGGGATATATGGGACTTGATATGTCCCAGTATATGCCCATCTATGGCGAAGGGGACACACTAGTTAAAGTTTGCCGACTGGCCGGCCTCATGCAAACATATGCGAGTGACAAGCCAATGTTAATGCCGATGCCTGCCTCTTTTCCCGGCTGCTTCCGGTGTTGCCATGTAAATGTTATTAAATTTGTTGGCCAGGCCCAGATATTCATGGCCTTCTAAGGCCAGCCACAAAGTGCGACACTTAGAGATGGGGCAAGTACAAAAGCCAATTGATTTCCACTGAACCGAACTGAACCTCAAACCAGAAAGCCAGCCCCCCGTCCCAAACCCACAAGCGGAGCTCTGAAGCCACAATTTTGTGAGAAGGCAAAACAGTCCAAAATCGAATCCATATCCAAAATCCAAGACAATACTGTCCGTCATGGCAAACAATGCAGGAGTCAGTCACATGAGTATGAGTATGAGCCCCACTTTGCTTGGGCCATGTCACACCATCCTTCCTCATCCGCTTCCTCGTCTGGCTTCCGATTCTGCTGCTGTAACCACAAATGCCCGAAATTTATGCCAATATTTGCATTCAATGCCCAAAAATAAACCGTAAAATGGTAGCAGAGCACAGAGGAAGAGAGGTGGAGAGAGACTGGCTGAATGGTGATGCATACTTTTAGGCCTTGCAATTGTTGCAGGATGCGTTCCGTTACGTTCATTTTGATGAAAATTTCATATTTATGACCAGCCAAGAGTCTCAGTGTGTATCTGTGCATGTTGCATGCTGCATGCTGCATGCTGCATGGTGGGGCTGGTATTTGTGCATCGAGTGCAATAATTCAATTGCACACCTACGCAATTTACCGGCTAGAAGGAAGAAGAGGAGCAAGACAGCCTGCTTCTGGTCAGCCGCTAATGCCCTGGAATGCAAAGCGCTTAAAGCGCTCCACTGAGCAGTGAGGAGAGAAAGCGACAGAGAGAGAGGTTAAAGCCATTTCTCCGTCTCCATCGCCATTTAGAATATTTCGCAAGCAATTTCGCTCCTCGAGGGAGCTGCGAAAGGAGTTGGGGGCGAGTCGGGGAGTCGGGCATAATTGGATTTGTTTAGCTGTCAATATTATGTCAGAAATCAACATGAGACGGGGCAGATGGGCGGCAGACAGGAAGGAAGGAAGCAGGGCGCGACAGACATGGAGGAATGGATGGAAGGAAGCAAGGATAGATGAATAGATGAATAGATGAATAGATGAATAGATGAATGGATAGATAGATAGATAGATAGATAGATAGATAGATAGATAGATAGATAGATAGATAGATAGATAGATAGATAGATAGATAGATAGATAGATAGATAGATAGATAGATAGATAGATAGATAGATAGATAGATAGATAGATAGCTAGCTAGATAGATAGATAGATAGATAGATAGATAGATAGATAGATAGATAGATAGATATATGTATATATATATATATATATATATATATAGATATATAGATATATAGATAGATAGATAGATAGATAGATAGATAGATAGACAGACAGATAGACAGATGGACGGATTGATATCTATAGATACACATCCGATACCGAGTCAGGCGATGTTCTACTATTAACTGCCACGGCGTCGTCAGCAGTAAGTGGTATTCGGGGGCAGAGATATGAAAATAGTGACATGGATTGGCTGTACATACGACCGTACATACACGTGCCCTCGAACTGACACGAACTTCTAGTAATAGGGGGCGTGGCCAACATGCAAACGGGGCAGACTGGGCTGGAGGCAAAGGACAATCAAAAAATTTGACAAGCCAGAAGGAAAGCCGAAAGGGTAATCGGGGAATGGGGGAATTGGGGAAAACAAACAAAACAGCGGCTGCAGCTGACATCGGTAGATAGATGGAAATACAAAAATAGATGGAAGACGGTCGCTGGACAGCGGGAGGGAGGAGAAAGGGGAAGAGAAAGAGTCCTACCCTAACAAAGGATACTCGAGTGAAGTGCCCACTCGACGCTCGATTGGCTGTGGCTTCTTCCATCCAAATCTCCTCAAGCTGTTGACTCGCCTGGCATGTGCCACAGCAACCTAAAAGTATCAGTGTGAGGGGGGGGGGGGGGGGGAGTCCCTTCCTGCCGTCTGCTGCTGTGTCCTTTCCTGTGATATCAATTATAATTCGCCCGTTCCTTCTGCAAAGAGTCTGGTTCATGGACTGCTCGGGGGGAGGGGAAGTGTTTAAGTTTCGGTTTATGAGTGCGGCAAAGAACACTCGAGAGCCGTAAGCCAAAATGAAAACAAAATGCAAACACAAGAGCTGCTCTGCTCATTAGTTCTGCTCTGCTCGCATCCCCATCTACCTCCCCCCAGTAGTCCCTGCAACGTTGCCCCAAAAACTGTGTTAATAAAGTATTTGCTCGCTCGAGTGCAACCAGCAAACACACTCGACGCAGGGGGCGGAGGCAGATGCAGAGAGTTGACTTTTGCAATCAGCAGGCAAGGCTGCAGCTGCTCCTGCTGCTCCTCTTCATGGATGTTGTGGATGATGCGAGGATGGAGCGCAAATATCCGAGCAGAGTGACTGGGGCCACACACTCGTGCAGGTTGAGGCACAGACAGGTTCAAGCTAAGTGCCTGACTTGGCACTGTCATAATTTACATATGCCAAACAGCAGCAGGAGCAGCTGAAGCTGAAGCGAGGGTTAACCCAGAGATGCACCGAATCCCCGGGTATCCCTGCTCATCTGTTTGTGGCTTTGCTGCCTGCTTCATGTCAAGGGTATTCGAGTGCAGACTGCAGCAGCAGCAGTAGCAGCAGATGCAGGTTGGAGCTGGCGGGTGGCTCACTAAAGGTGTTTCGAGGCTTTGTTGGGTGGCTTTATTTATATGAGTGATTAGCCGGTGTCCTCTCTCCCTCTCATCTCTCTCTCTGTGTTCTGTTTATTTATTAGTGCAAGGTGTTGTTTGCCACTCAGTCTCTCTCTCTGTCTGTTTGTGGCAAGCAAACAACTGAATTGTGGGTAGCTGCTCCTGCTCGGGATCAGCACGCGCGCCAGCTTAGAGCTGCTGATGCTGCTGCTGCTGCCACATATTTTCCTTTATATTTGCACGGAGCCTTTAAGCCTTGAAGGCGGATCCGGCCGCACCTAAATAACCAACCAAATCTTGCCGCTTGAGATTCGCTCTCTTTCCAAATGCCACACACGTCGCGGCAGCCGGGTAATTGAGTTGGAAAAATGTTGACATCGTGCCCATGCCGCACGGAGAAGTAACGATTACAATGGCAGTAGCAGTGGCAGTGGCGACAATTGCATCTGCATCCACATTCGCATTCGCATCGTCGCCTCTGTTTCCATTTTGCATATTATTACGTGGAATCCTTTCGGGCCGTGGCAATTTCAGCACTTTTTCTGCTCCGAACATGCGCGCAAACATTTAAATCAATTGTGTTCCAATCTCCCCCGAGGAAAGGCACTGCCCCCACGATGCAGTTAAAATTGTTGTGTGTGGCAGTGGCAGGAGCTGGAGCAGGTGTAGGAGCACTTGGAGGAGATGTCTATGATGCGGTTCGGGTTGATTCGATTCCCGTATGTAAATAATTCTATATCGAGGTCTCTTTTTTCAATTTTAATGTAAGGTCCCTCTCCCTCCCAGCCTCTCTCTCTCTCTCTCTCTCACTCTCTCTCTCTCTGCTCGATGCATTTTCCTTGGTAGCAACGGGAAAACTGCATAAACCTCTTTTTTCCTTGTGTCTATTTCTTCTGGTCCCCCTTTCACCCCTTCGTGCCACTCGTGAAACTTGGCAAGGTGCACGCTTTCTCACACTCTGAAGGTCGCCCGTTATACACAGCTCTGTGCCACAGCCATAGGTCTTCGAGGATGGGTTGAAAGGCGGGTGTGAGAGTGTGCAGTCATATGGCCGGTGGCGGCATGGAAAAATTGTTCAGCTTAGAGCAGCGAAGGAAAACATTATTACAATTATTATTTCAACCTCATTTGCAGATTCGTCGACGGACTATGCGGGCAGTGCTGTGCGGATGTTATGGACATCATCAGGTAAGTTTTGGGTTAAATATTTTACTGCTTCTCATATCCCGTTCCCCCCCCTGCCACACCTCCTTTTCCACGGAAATGGTGCGAAATTCAGTATTCAGCTTTTAGCTTTACTTTACAATTAATTTTAATTAGTTGCCGTTAAATGGCAAACAATTCGCACTAAAACTTTTATCAGACAGTTTTCAGCTTCCGGTCCGTTCCTCTTCGGCCTCTCCACTTCATTTCACTCCTCTCCACTGCCCTCCCCTCCCCTGCCCTCCTCTCCTCTCCACTCCAGTTCGCTCTTCTGTTTTCTCTGCTTTTATGTTTTTATACCAAAGCTAATTACACGATGCGTGTCTGCTCCGCCCTTCCTCAGCACTGTCGCACGATTTATATACATACATATGTACTTTAGTTTGTTTTTTTATGTTTTGCTGGTTAAACAATTTTATGAGCTTGCGACAGGAGGAGGCATCACGGCAGCCCAACTAATCCCAACACGCCCAGACATCGACATGAGTCTAGTTGAGTCGAGTTTAGGGGCATGTTCGACGGCAGTCCCTCGCTCCGGCTTTAATGACTTTGGTTGCCACACGAAACCGGGAATTGATCTCACCTGGTGGCAGCCTCATGGATATGGCTGTGGGCCCTTTTGCGGTCCGAAGGGTGCGGCTTCTCGACTGCCTCGCGACTACTTGCAACTCTTAAGTGAGTCATATTTCAGAGCTTAATCAGCTGCAAGTTCTCTGTTCGCTACTTGAAATGGCTTAAGTTTTGTCGGCTTGGCTCTTTGCCGTGCCCCCGCCACATGCCACATGCCTTGCAACAACGCATTGGAGACATGCAATGAAGAGAATTAAAAGCATACTTTTCGGCGACTTGAAACCGCACGACAATGCAATAAAAGTAAACTTGCTCCTGCCACAAGTTGCTCTGCAGCTCCGTTGTTCCGGAGTTGTCAGTGCCGGGGGGCAAGTTCCAAGTTGCTTGCTAGTTGCAACAAGGCAAACAATTGAGCAACTCATTGAGGAGGAAAATCAAAATGCAGTGATAAAAACCAATTGAAAACGAGTCACAAATAGGATAGGGATGGAGAAACGAAGTAGACACACGGAAAACTTCTTCCAGGAACATGTTTGTCTCTCTTGTCCCTTGTATATTGAATGTTTTTTTGCATGCGACATTGTGTCCTACATACCCAAGCACAAACACACACAGTTACACATGAGCTGTGTGTGTGTGTGTGAGTCGAAAGTTTTGTTCGAGCTTCCAAGGAGTATGGCAAGGGGCAGGGGGTTAAACGCGTTCTTAATATCACATAAAAAATAGAAGCGTAACAAAGTTAAACAAAAACTTTTGCTGCAACAAAACTTTTGAGTTCCACAGCGCTCTCTCTTTCTTTCCCTCTCGTCTCTCTGGGAGGAGTGGAGAGTCGCTTGACTTGCTTCGAAATTCAAAATGGCTTCCACTTTGGGCTTAAAGCTGCCTCCCCCGTCTCATTCCTTACACGACTTTCAGTAAGCGACAAATTCTTTCGAATCTTAGACGATTTTGAGCACGACTCGTTCGTGGCTTACTCTGAGTATGCCCCATAGATCGATTGATCAAAATGTGGCCCCACCTTTGGACCACTCACTGGCTGGCTGCCCACCTCTGCGGATCTTTTTTTTCGTCTGGCCTGCACATGTTGGCCAAATTAGAGACGAGACGCGTTCCTCATGCATACAATAAAATATTTACACCACCCCACATTTAGGGATCTCCATAAAAAATTTGGAAGCACATAGGACCCCTCTTCCCTCCTGCCGTTTGCGTTCCCCTTGAGTATTTTCGAGTGTTTCGGGTATTTATACAGCATTCACTCGAACTGGAACATTCATTTAGCGGAAAGGGGGATGGGGTGGCACTTGTTGAAGTCGGCAGGCTACCATTTTAATCGCCTCGTTTGCCGCCTACTCATCTGTGTTAGCCATACACACATACAAAAAAGAGTCGTGAAAGAAAGCGGCAGCGCGGGAGGAGTGGTGGAGTAGATGTCCATAAAAGTGCAGAACGAACGCGTTGCGCCAAATGTCAACAATAATTACACCCTATACTCAAAATGAGTATAGGGGTATATTCGATTTGTGGGGAAAATGGATGTGTGTAACGTCCAGAAGGAAGCGTTTACGACTCCATAAAGTATATACATATATTCTTGATCAGCATCAATAGCCATACTGACTAAGTATCGGGTATAATAGTAGAGTTGCGGTCGCAGCAGCAACTCACACCGTTCCCCCTAGTTTTAAATTAAGATTTGTTTTCGTTTTTCATATTAACGTGAAGCAACGTTAGGTCTTGTCGCCTCAGTGCCTGCCCACGCCCCCCGCCCACCCTTAGCAATGCGCTGCCACATAAAGCGGGCCACACACACGGACACGGGCACAGACACACGGACTCAAACGGACACATAGAGCGAAAGATCCTTTGGCTGGGGCAGCAAGGAGTTAATTTGAATTTTATAGCAGTCAAGTTTGTGTAATTTCAGCACCCAGCACCGCTCTTTTCCATGGAGAGACGTTGTGCAACACATGTTGCCATTGCAGCAGGAGGCGTGGCTTGATGTGGGTGGGTGTGAGCTTTATGTGCATATGTGTTTTTTTTTTTGTTCCTTCCCCTTTTCAACAGTGTTCTTTTGCCCGCAGACAAGAATGAAGCACTGACTGACTGCTGCATGAACAGCACAAAAAAATCCTCGAAAGAGCGAAAGAACAGAGGGGACAGACAGAAAAGGAGAGAGGGAGGGAAAAGTTTTTCAATTTCTTGAACTGCATTCGGGCAGAGTCAAGGGTGGTGCAGAGGCGGGGCTAGGGATGGCCTCCCCAATGGCTACAAATTAATCTGGCCCAGAGACTACTCAACTTTCGTATCCGTCTCGGCCGGGTGCGAAGTGAGAAGGATGAAAAGCATACGTCGTAGGATGTGGATCATCCTTTTCCTCCTCCTCCTTCATTCAGTTTATTTCTTTAGCCAGCGATTCGGCAAAAAAGTTGGTTATACTCACGTTTGAGTGCGACTACGAGTACCCAGAAGGAAAGAGAAAGAGAGAGCGTATTCTTAGCTGCAGAAAAGTTCTAATTTCGTAACAAATTACACATGTAATGCATATGTACGAGTAAGAGTGAGAGAAAGAGCGGAGACATTACAATTTATTAGCTGCAAATGTTCTACATCTTGCTATCGCCCCTCCTCTTCCCACTCCCTGGGCTCTCAATTACAAGCCAAGTTTATCTCTGGCTGCCAATAAGCCACAAATTTATGGGATGTGCAGCTTCTGGCAATTAAGTTAAGCTCCCAAGGAATCTGAAATGCCAATCGCAAAAAATGCCAAAATCCAGCCAGACACAAGTGTACGTACATATATCCGTGTGTTGGCGTGAAAATTGAATATACGACATAAATTGAGCGAGAGAGCGAGGTGCAGCATCAGCTTGGGCCATGGATTACTTATTAAATTATTATACCCGATACTCAAAATGAGTATTGGGGTATATTAGATTTGTGGTGAAAGTGGATGTGTGTAACGTCCAGAAGGAATCGTTTCCGACCCTATAAAGTATATATATTCTTGATCAGCATCAATAGTTGAGTCGATTGAGCCCTGTCTGTCTGTCCGTCCGTCCGTCTGTCCGTCTGTCCGTCTGTCCGTCCCCTTCAGCGCCTAATGCTCAAAGACTATAAGAGCTAGAGCAATGATGTTTTGGATCCAGACTTCTGTGATATGTCACTGCTACAAAAATATTTAAAAACTTTGCCCCGCCCACTTCCGCCCCCACAAAGGGCGAAAATCTGTGGCATCCACAATTTTAAAGATACGAGAAAACTAAAAACGCAGAATCGTAGAAGATGACTATATCTTACAGAGTGCAAAATCTGAACCAGATCGTATAATTATTATAGCCAGAATCACGAAAACAATTTCACTCTTTCTCGCTCTGTCTCACTCTAACACACAGGTTTCATGGTCGGTTTTGCCAATTGCAAAATATGAGTTCAAGGATCTGAGAACCCATAAGAGCTAGAGCAACCAAATTTGGTATCCACACTCCTGTGATATCGGACCTTGACCGTTTCCTGTCCAAATTTCGCCACACCCCCTTCCGCCCCCGCAAAGGACGAAAATCTGAGGCAACCACAAATCTCAGAGACTATTAAGGCTAGAGTAACCAAATTTGGTACACACACTCCTTTAAGATGTCACTATAAAACGTATATCTCAGAATTTCGCCCCACCCCCATCCGCCCCCACAAAGGACGAAAATCTGTTGCATCCACAATATTGCAGATTCGAGAAAACTAAAAACGCAGAATCATAGATAATGACCATATCTATCCGGTTGCTGAATCTGGATCAGATCAGATCATTTTTATAGCCAAAAGGAACAAATCAATTTGCAGTGGCTACGCAGCGCCCGACGTCACGCTCATACTGATTTTCTGTCTCTCTCGCACGCACTCTTTGTCGTGTCGTTAAATATTAGCCACGTCTGCCAGAGGAGAGCCATACTGACTTAGTATCGGGTATAACTGTAGAGTTGCGGTGTCCGCAGCAACTCACAACGTTCCCCCTCGTTAAATTATGTTTGGGGCTGCAAAGCAAACTCCTTTTTGCAATATTAAAATTGTTGGCAATCTTTTGCTGCTTTTCACTGCTTTTCCCCGCTGCCCCTGCTAGAACCCTTGCTGCTTCAACTGCTGGCAACTGGCGTTGCATGCTTTTTGGGCTGTCGTAGCAATTATTTCATTATGTGTGAGGCCTCAGCCGACTAAAGCAAACTGAAGATTCCCACTCGGACTCCTTCTCTGCCTTGCCTTTGCCTGTGCCTTGCCTCTTGGAAATTATGCACTCGAAAAGTTTCAGCGGTGCCTCCAACTTGGCGGCAGCATTTTCATTTACTTTTCTCCCCTACCCCCTACTCTGCCCTGCCCGTTTTGCTGCCACACAAAGAGGCGTTGACTGTGCTTCATTGTTATTATCATAATTGCATAAAGTTGCAAGGACTTGAGGAGGGGGACTCAGGGCGGAACAGAAGGCAAGGCGCCGCTTGCTGGCGACACTTTTTCGGCGAAGACAAGATTAAGCGCTTTCTGGCCATTCTCTTGCAGGCGGTGCGATTCACTTGCCATTCGGTTTTAATCATTGTAAATTCTCCACTCATCCGCTTCTCCGCTCTTTCAAGCTCCATTAATTTGGAGGCGAAGGACATACCTCCCGCTCTCGTCACCTCCAGCACCGAATCGGACTTTTCCCGCACGCATCATTAAACGAGTATCCCCGAACGAGGCCATTCACAAATTAAAGTGCCATAGAACTTCCCGACCACGACCACGCCCTGGGTGAGCAAAGCCAAACAAACAGCCAAGAGAAAAGGCCAAGAATTGTGTGTTCCGTCCCTGACCCCTGCCTCCTGCCCCTTGCCTTTGATGTCGGATGTGAGTGATTATAAATAAAGAAGATTTCGAAGCTCCCACCTGGAAAGCAGGCGGAACGAACGGCTCCGCTCCATGGAGTTTCCCCCGAATCAAATGTGAGTATCATTGATTATATTGCAAATTGCTTGCTAAATGTTGACTCTGAGCGCTCATTTCCCCTCCCCTTTGTTTCAGGGCAGAAGGCGGAAACTGAAATGTCCATGAGGAATCCTGGATTTATATACAGCCAAAACGTGAGCGTGGGCCTGGGCGTGGACAGGAGCTGGGAGCAACTGCACGCAAGCGTTCGAGCCCATCTTCCTGCCTACTGCTCGAGGCGTCTACCTGTCATACTTACACGGTTGGCTGCATGCAACACGCCATGAATTTCGTGACGCAATCAGACACCCCACACCCCTCGCTTTTGTCCAGCCGCTGGCGGAAGTGCGTGGCATGACGCAGCTCAAAACTTGGCTCCAGGAACGAGAGCAGAAATTATGCCACTTCGGATTTGCACATGCCCCCGCAAGCTGGACAAGGCGGGACAGGACAGGATCCGAGCCGGGTCGTGCCACCCCTCTTTGCCTATCAATCAGTATAGGAGGCTGAGCCAGCGCTAGGCACCACATCTGGGGCATTTAAATCCATCATACGAGTATATGTATCAATCACGGCTGAAAGGGATAGGGGAGGACTAGGGATCGGGATAGGGCGCGGCCATGTGATAGACACACGGGTATTAAAACTACTGACAGTCGCAATTTATAATCAATTGTGGCACACAATTAAATCAATTGCTGCTCTCAAAAGGGATGAAAACTCTGTGGCAATGTGTAAGCGAAGGTGGAAGGGAAGGGCGAGTGGGTTGGGGGTGGTGTGACTCATTGATGAATTTCCAAAACAATTAGAATTTCCGATGAGATAGGGTGAAAAACGGGGGAGATGGAAATGGAAATCGAAATGGAAGTGGGAAGATGAACGGTGGGCCAGTGGCAGTGTCAAGGCAGAAAATGTATTCATTTCCACTTGCAGCTTCGAAATTTATTGCATATTTAATGAGTTTAAGTTCAGGCAGAAACTAAAATGGAATGCAATTTCGGGCATGACTCTCGGAATGTCTCTCTCTGCGACTGTCTTTCTGTCTGTGTGTATCCTTCTCTCTTTGATTCTCCCTTCCTCTGTGGGTCTGTGTGTGTGCGTGTGCGGGTGCTCTGGCGATTTCCTGTTTTGTGGCTAGCAATTGATTTGTTTGCAATTTAGATGCGAACTCGATTCGAAACTGACTGCCTGCCTGCCTGCTGGGAAATTAGTTAAATTGGTTTTGTTACAGATGCGGGTCACAGGACGAGGAGTAGGAGTAGGACGGGGATGTTGACTCAAACTTAATGCACAAGTCAATGGGCGAGCGAGCTTTGAGCTAACATTGCGTATACGCCGCGTTGCGCTCATAAATAACAAAATCGCATTAATTTAAAACTCATTTCGTGAATAAACACAGACAAACCGAATGGGGACGGTGGTGGCTCGGATGAGGCCACTGGGTGGCCATGCGTGCCTGGGTGCATGGGTGCATGGGTGGACATGGGTGGTGCAACGGCAAACTGCATTTTAAATTAAAATTAAAAGTCACTTGCTCCCATTATCGCCAGCAGCAGTGTGGACAGCCACGAAGCAGCGAGGACAACGAGGACAAAACCCCAGATCGGGGGCTGTCCTTCTCATCCATGTCCTGTACGAGGCGATAAATAATATATATTGTGCACGCATACAATTATGTTCCCTTTTGGCAGTCGCTGGAGCGGCTCCTGCTGCCAAAGGATTCGTGCGACTCTGGCCAGGTGCAAATATCTAAAAACAATGCCATGATTTATGCATGCATGCCGGGCGCGTTTTAAGCCATAATTTTCTTGAATATTGCTCAATGAAACATGAATAGTCGAATATCAGCCAGCGATTAAATCCTATGCGACAGACGCTGCGTGTGCGTGATATTCGTTCGACTAACACTCATCCCGTGGCAACTTAATTGGATTTCCATTGCCATTTGATCACTGAAGGGGTTGGCTTCCTCTTGGACGGGAACGGGTGTGATTGATATTTAATTAAAATATTTATTTATTTGTAATTAAGTTGATTGACTTTTCAATAGGCGACCACAACAAAAACCGAAGCTACCATGACCAGTGCTTATTGCGGAGTAATAATGTGAAGAAACTGAATATTCAACCGATTTCCCTTTTATCAATCCTACTCATGTTTGCAGATGGGCTCTGGATCTGGAGGAAAATACCTTTGCCCTGGACAAACAAAACACCCATTAATATCAGGCTTCCGTCGGTTTAGGGCTGGGACAGGGACTGCAACAATTATTTATTTACTCCAATTTGCTGCTCCCCCCCTACCCATCCTGCGACCTCCCTGAGTGTAATGGCAAATAAACCATAAATTATATTTCCAAATTTGATTGCCGGGTTCCATAACAAATTTGATATGACTTGACTACTTTTTCCCCATTGGAGGAGGTTCCTGTATGTGTCTATGTCTGTATTTTCCTGTGTCCCTGTCCCTGTCATACTTTGAATGCTTAAATGACTAAATGAATGAATGCATTATGTATGCCTCCGACACATGCCTCTTTCTCTGCGAAATTAATTTTTAAGCTACGAGCATACGCATTTATTTGGAAATTGAAGGGAATGTCGTTTGTCGTTTGTCCTCTGTCGTCTGTCGATGTCAAGGAATTGCAAATCGATCTGTCTCTGCAAGGGTCTGACTGGCTGGCTACACCCAGTGCCCGGCCCTGCTGCCGGCAAAGATTTATGAGCCAACGCATAAAAACGTTCATTGAAAACACATTTTCCATCTTTGGCTATCTCTCTGGCATCTCTGCTTTTCCACTTCCACATCCACTGTGGCGTGTGGCGCCTTGCACAGCTCTGGAGCCTGGAATTGCAAATTCAATAAAGCATTATATAATATTGCCAAGTCCCACACACTCTCACACATACATGGTCCCTCCATGCGAGTGCAATAATTTACAACATTTTAATCGAATTAGACGCTGACTCGGAAGGGGCCAAGGGAGAGGCGGACCTTGGCCAAGGGGCAAAATGCATTTTAAGTGCTGCAGTCGACGGCTGTGAAGAACACTTTGGCACTTGGTAGCATCGAAAGCGGAAAGACAAAAAAGAAATTATACACACCACAATGGGGGTAGAAAGGATAGGGGGGATCCGCGGGATCCGTTCTTGAACATGTGCCAGCGAATCTCTCTGTCCAGGGCCAAATCTCAGTGGCTGAGGGAATGGAAATGGGACATGGGATGGGAAAAGCACGTTAGTCGAGCGATTGGTTGATAATTATGGGGCAGGCATCTCTCTCTCTGACTAGAGGTGTCCTGCGGGAAATGTGCAGTCAATATTCGTGGCACTATCCTTGCACGTGGCCGCCATAAAGTCTGTTCTTTCGTGAAATTCGTTCTGCTAAAAATTTCAAAACATTTTATTTACCATTCCAAGAGCTTACTGCGCCACATGCATCCAGACCCAAGTGCAACGGGGCAAGGGCACAACCAGCGCCAGAGAATTGTCATAAATTCCAGGCAATAAATTTATATTTGTTTTATTTTGCCATTCTAGTTTTTATGTTTTTTTGTTTGCCCTGCCCCTAACCCTGCTTCTGTCCCTGCCCCATGCCTATGGGCCAAACTGCAGAATGTCAGCTATTGTGGAGCCCCAGGCCCCAGTTCTCCAGCTACACCCAACTCCAATCCCATCTTCATGAATCTTCCCATCTGCATACAGTAGAATACTCCGCTCCTGCGAAGCGTGCTGGAATCTGCGCTCCTCTTTCGGTGGCTAGCTGAGGCGGCAGCTGCCATGCCACCTCGAGTATACGCTGACATTGGACACTCTCCCGTGTCGTGGGGGGGGGGGGGGGGGTTAATCAAATCCCCTTGAATTTGTTATGGTTCGCTCCCAACTGTTGCACGCTCAATCGTAGTCAGAGTGGAATTTTTCAATTTTCCCTGCCTCGTGTGTCCCGTATGCCCAGTGTTCCCAGTCCATTAAGTGTTGTTCAAGCGCTAATAACTTTTGTCTTTTGCTGGAAAATCGATACAGCTCAACAACATAAATGATTGGTTTGGCGTTGGAAGTACAGTAGGGGATGGGGCTCTAAGGAAGTGTACATTAAGCAGAATTAGCGGGGGGTGGGGAAGAGAAGCCCAAGAGAAGCAAAGACGGACAGGCGACAGCAGTGGCTGCTGCCAGTCGCCTTGTCACAAAATCCGCTAAGCGCCCTAGACACACACACATCGTCGTGACATGTCATGAGCCCGAAAGCAGAAGGAGGAAGCGGAAAGCGTCCCTCCCTCTCTGCCTCTCCTTCTTTTCCTGATTTTGCATAGTTTATTAAATCCCTCAGATTTGGCTGATTCCATTAGCTCTGTCGTGCATTGCTTTTATTGCATTATTATGAGAGCGAGTGCCCCGGAAAGTGTGCTGTGTGCTGTGCTGGAACTACATTTGCGTGTCTTCACTCCGGTGTGTGTGTGTTAGTGTGTGTTTGTGTGTGTGGGGCACAGCGGCTGTGGCAGTTTCAGTTGCGAATGACATGCAAACGTTGCATTATGAATGTTATTATAAAATCTCGCTAGTTCGGGGCTGAGGCTGGAGATGAGGTCGGTTCAGGCCAGGAAGAGTGCAGTCTGTGTATGCATTTAAACGACTCTATTTACCGCAAAATGGCTGCCAAAAACAAAAACAGGGAGTGAAACAACATGCCAGCAAACAATGAACGATAATAATAATGACACAACAGCAACAACAAAAACGTAGAAAAAAAAGGAACAACAACAGCTGAAAAGGGAGCCAGGCCGTTGTAATGGCTACCACCGCCACCGAATTGGTAGCCAGCTGAAGCATATTTTAGTGGGTGTGTGTGCCCCTATTTGCATGTGCCTGTGTGCACTTTACAGCTATTTAAAATTTAAATAATAGCAGAATATAGCGAGAAAAAAGAACAACCGCACGAAATAATAATAAATCATGTGAAATATATATTTTCAGAGCAAAAGAACGCACATACTGCCCCCTGCCACTGCCCAAGCGTATGTGTATGTGGAAGAGGCATTGTGTTGGGTTGCCATTTGCGCCAATGCTTTAGTCCTGGCGCCGCGTGTTGATTTAATAGTCGTGGTCACAAGCATTATGGCATGCTCATGATTGCCCCCAAAAAATACGTGCCGCATACTGCTCCCCAGCGATATGTGTGTGTGTGTGTGCATGGTGTATCGCACATTTTTCCGGCTTGGCTTTTTATGTAAATTTTCCTATATGCAATTTTTCCATTATTTATTGTGCATTTAAACAGATTACGCATACGCAACGTGGCTTTGGCAGTTCCAGTGGCAGCAAGAGGATGGGGAGGGGCATTGGGTTCGGAGCAAAGATTAAAAAATCTAATGGGAAAAGGAGCAGCAGCAGCGACAGAAGTAACAGCTTGTACGGACTGCAAATTGAAAAAGCGACAAGCAATGACAATGATGGTTACGACAACGACCATGAGCAGGAGTAGAAGAAGGTGCAGGACCCCCAACTGGGGGCAATCCAAGGGACAAGTAATCCTTGTTGGCAAGAAGCTAGGATCTAGTATAAAAATGGAAATTCAGTTCCCTCATATGCTCCAAATCTCGCTTAATTGCTGTTGTTGCTGTTATTGTTGTTGTTAGTGCTGTGGTTGCTGCTGCTGCTTGCCGAGTAAAGGCGCGGCACGGGCACTGGTGGGTTCTGCAAAGAAATTTCATGCATTCTAATTTATGCAAAGTGGGAGAAATAGCAGTAACCGCACGGCAAAGCACAGCAGGCGAGGAGGAAAGGCTGCCTGGCCACATAGCGCCTTCAGTTTTGTTTCGTTCTGCACTTGTGCACTGCACATAAGCGCACAATGCCAAAAGCGAAAAACACAAAACACAATACAACAAATACAAAAAAGTGGCAAAGAAAACGGGCAAAAACTTGAATAAAATTCAATACGAGAAGCCCTCCGAAATGGCTATCCCCGAAGTCAGCTGCACTGAGCTGAACTGAAACGAACCGAACCGAGCTGTTCAGGACCGCTGTTCCAAGCCAAACGGAGATGGTAGATGGGAGAAGGAACGGGCGGACGGAAGCGACAGGGCGCAGTCAGGCAAGCAGCCAGCGAGCCACTTGGCGTACACGTAATACGTATATGGACAGCGGAAACGGCAACACGAACAACAATCGCAATGCCTTTGGCAGGGGCAAGAAGCTTGGGCTACGTGCCAGGGATCCAGATCCGAGATGGCCCGAGAAGGGTAAACGGTATTAATGGGCAGCACAAGCACAAGCACACAGGATCGACCTTCTTTTTGGCAGCAGTTGGCAAGCGTAACAGAAATTGCTGCAATGCGACTTTTCGCTTTTTGGCTGTTGATGTCCTTTATGTATTGTATTGTATGTTGCACGTGCACCGCACCGCACCATACCACACCATTTCTGTGTCAGTCGGTGTGTGTTCGAGTGTGTGTGGCAGACAGTGCAGCAACATACAAATCACTCGAATGTTTAGGGATATTCGATTTTCGACTCGCAATTGGCAGTAATCGAATGCTAATGGAATACTGTTGCTCATAAATATGCCAGACCAGCAAATCGTTGAGGGAAAACCATCGGCAGGAGGCAGCAGATCGAGCAGAAGGAGCAGCAGAACCGATTCCAAGAACAGCCGAAGCGGTAAAAACTACAAGGGCCATTTGACTTATGAGTGCCAGCCGCCCCAGAACCTCTCTTGGGTCAGGGGTCAACCTTCTTCCTTGGAAGGTGGCCCGTGCCAATTGCCAGAAGCATCAGCGTCGACGGCTCTTCAGCGTCATCAACACATCGTGTACGTGACTTTGCCGACAAAAATTAACAATTTCATTAGTGGCCCGGTCCCCCGTTGCAGGAGAGTGTGAAGGATGGTTGTAGGAGAAGATGACGTAGTGTCAGCGAGCGGAGGCGAAAGCCAGGGAAAAGAGGAAAGCTACAGCCCCATCAGAAGTGGGAGAGAGAAAATATAAAACAGCTGAGGGGGCAAAAGAAAAAAAAAACAGCCACTTATCAAACAGACGCCCACATGCACAGCCCGCCCACACACTTCCTGTCTGCCCCGATGCTATATCTGTATATCTGTCGGTCGTACGGGTCTGTCTGTCTGCCTGTCCATCCGTCCGTGCGGTTTTGTATCTCTGTGTGCGTGGGTGTGAGTGTCAAACTAACGAACCGCGCTGTCCTCTCACGCCCGGTCCCCGCCCACTGCAGTCATTTACAATACGTCTAAAAAGGCGCTGCGTGCTGTACGTGCATCAAGTGTGCTTCAAATGCACTTCATTGCCTCCGAGACACAGATACACAGATACACATACTGCTTGGAGTTCTCACACTCATACACATGCACGCCCGTATAGAGTGCTTAGGCTTTGTGTTATACAAAGTAAATGAAATCGTGTAAGGGCCAAGAGGAAAGTGGAAAAGAAAAACACAGAACACAGGGAGCCCAAGGAGTACAGGGAACACGGAGACCACGGAGGACACGGGGCACACTGGGGCAGATATCACCTTTTGCCGCCACCTTTTAGCACTCGCAGATACTCAGAAAACACAACCTCAAACAAACGTTTTTACTGACTCATGTGCTCTCTTACACAGAGATACACTCGCGCACAATCAATTGCCTAAAATAGTTTATAAAATAAGCTAAAGTTGCAGGATCTCGAGGCAAAGGATTCTGAGACAGACAATCTCTAATGAAAACGTTAAATCTTGGCGCACTACCCTCCGTCTCACGCCCGGTCTCTCCTGATTCCGGTCCCGCCCCGAGACCGAGCTTCTCCTAGGTTTATTTGCCCAAGATTTGTGAGCAAACACATGGATTTCATGGACTTTTTCCTCCCAGCTTGTTCTTTCTTATTATTTCGATTTATCTCCTCTGACTGCCTTCGCCCTTCGCTTTGCAAACGGCGCACTGCAGTCATTTTACTTGTGTGCCCCCCTTGGGCAATTTTAAAGCCCCTCCACACTTCCAGGTTCAGTCCCAGTCGCAATCTTAGCCCAAGTAGTCCCTATCTGTAGCCCAACTCTGGAGCGAATGTGAGTAAGTACGCTTGAAATTTTGAGGGCAGCCAAGCGAATCTGTCAAACAGAAAACACGAGTAAATAATAAAATCAAGTTGGCAGGCTGGTAATGTGCTTGAAATTGATTTTTTGTAGCAGCAGAGGACAACAAGCGAAGACAGACTCAGGACCAGGGATAGAGACAGGACCAACAATTGGCTACGAAGAGCAAGTCTACGGCAGGATGTCTCTCGGTAAATATTTGGTCAAAAAATTGCCGTGCAGGTGTTGAGTTCGGTGTTGTTTGTAGATGGAGTCGGGCAAGGTTTTAAGGCAGTTGCAGAGGACACCAAGAATAAGGGCTTAAATTTTCGCTCACAGTGAACCAGCGGTCGCAATGGAAAGTGGATTTTGTTTCGGCTCTGACGCTGGCGCTGGAACTGGCGTTGTCAACTGAAATGCTCGCTGGAACGCAATGAAATTCCTAAATCAATAAATGTTTCGATGGCTTAATTCCAAAGCGGAAGAGGTCCTTCGCCCAACTTCCTGGATGTGGCGGTGACAGCAGTCGTTGCTAACTCGGCTGCCGAAAATATGCCGACGCCAATTCTCCGTCCTGTTATTGCATTCCCGTTGCACTGGCTGTGGATTGGATGGAATGTGGATGGGAGCGAGGACATTTTTTATTGACTTAGTTTCGAGTGGCGGCACCGAAAAGTTTTACAACTCTTGCAGGCAGCCATTTCTCTGCGCGACGTCTCTATTATGGCTACTTGGGGCGTTGTCTAGCGATAGTTTTTTCGGCTCTACGATTACAAATGAGATTTATACGGCCATTTCCGTGCCATTAGAGGAAGTGCAGTGCGCTGTGCCTAGTCAAGTGTGCGGTCGTAAAAATGCTTGCCCCCAGAGACTGCGACTGCAACTCGCTCTCTCATATTTTCATCTGCCCCTCAGCGCATTAACCAACAGTTTTTCATTTACTTCTCTTGTTCGCAGGCTGACTTGTCAGCAGAAGCACGCCTAATGCACTTTTGAATGGATCCGGATCCTCCCCGACCAGGAGGAGGTCTATTGGATGTCCAATGCAGCGGCGCCAGCCGTTGATAAATTATCATGTGAGCAAGAAAAGGATGTAGATGGCACCTGCAGCAAATGATTCTGCATAGAACTAGCCCTCTTGCTCCCTTCCTGCCGGCAATCCAGCAGTCCCACCTGCGGCGACTTTTAATCTATTTTAAATGTGCAACGGTAATGGTACGGTGCGACCGGACGATGGTTCACAACGACCGTGTCTCTTAAACTGGTCGGTGGGACTTTCGTCCGTTTGTAACGCCATTTGTCAGCGATTTATCATCATCGTCGCGCCCCAGTGCTCGTATTGGATTATTTATGATACCGCCATATCGGATGTTGTCGCCGCATCTGCTATTTATAATGTCGCCTACCGATAGTGGAACTAATTGATTCACAATTGCACTTATTCACAATTAATGAAATAAATGATTTTATATTGAAACCTAACCAATTGTTGTTGTTATTTTTTAATACTTAGTAGTAGAATGCTCTAATGATTTAAATTAGTCAGGCCATGGCTTGAATAGCACATCCAAACGGTTGGCAGGACTCTCCCGATCAGGAAAAGACATGCAACGGCCAGATCGACCCATAAATAAAAACATAATTTTAGTTAATAACACATCCGATCAGGAGAAGGAATGTCGCTTTTCCGCCGAGATAGAGCGTAAAAACAAATTAAAACGAGGGGGGACGTTGTGACTTGATGCGGAGACCGCAACTCTACATTTATACAAATTTGGTTACTCCAGCGTTAATAGTCTCTGAGATTTGTGAACATCCCCAGATTTTCGTCCTTTGCGGGGGCGGAAGTAGGCGGGGCGAAGTTTTGAAATATTCACATTTGTATTCATTTTGAAATAATCAAAGAAGTGTGGATCCAAAAGATCGTTGCTCTCTTATAGTCTTTGAGCACTAGGCGCTAATAGGGACGGACAGACAGACAGGGCTCAATCGACTCGGCTATTGATGCTGATCAAGAATATATATACTTTATGGGGTTGGAAACGATTCCTTCTGGACGTTACACACATCAATTTTCACCACAAATCTAATAAGCCCCAATACTCATTTTGAGTATCGGGTATAAAAACAGAATTTTTATGATTTTGCCTATTTAAAGTCGTACAATTGGGAGATATGTTACATATATTTATGCTCGTAGTTATTTATCTGTATATTTTTATAAACAATTGATAATATCTTTTCATTGAGAATGGTGTAACAAACAAATCAGATCTGAAACGGTCGCTTCGGTTACGTTCTGGATTCGGTATTCCGTCTAGAATAACAGAAGAATAACAATATGGTCTAGCGTAAGGACTCAACATGGAAAATCGTTTCAGCATCTGAGCTCGACGGACTTTTGCAGGCGTACTCGTGTCAAAATTTCAATAACATTAACATGCAGCTAAAAATAGATAATTGTATAAATAATTTGACTATTGACTAGGGATAAATTTGTCGTATTTGCTTTTCGATCTGCTTTTTGCTATCTGCTTCTGCTCTTCTGGTTTCGTCTTTTTCTAATTGGCTAATAATTGTATATTTGGATATAGTGCAGCAGCTTGAATAAATAAAATCTTGAATTGCACTAATTGCACTGGGCGTTCTACCTACTTAGCACTAGCGGATAAGGTAATATAACATAGTATTTAGAAATTCAGGAGACGGCGGCGAGATTCCTTCCATCGTTGTTCCTTCCGGCCAGTAAAGTCCGACTTTCGAACTTCGGGAGTTCCGGCGTTCTCTCGCCGCTTTCACCACTTTCGCCATTCGACTCGGCTAACGCGGATTTGGTTCTAAACTAGACTACAGACATGTTTCTTCGAATGGCAAGACAAAAGCTTTGCTAAAAACGTGTGGACGTAAGCCATAGAGAGCCTATGATATGAAAAGCTCTACGCAGGAGTTGCTCACTAGAGCCGTGGAAGCAGCTCCCGTCGCCCCCTGGCTGCTGGTCTTCAGCATGGGCGCTGGCGATGGTGTGGGAATAGACGTGGACGTCGACGTGGCATGATTTATGTCAATGCTAAGCAGCGTCGACGACGACGTCAATGTAGATCCAGTAGCGGAAGCCGTTGGCGAGGCCGTAGGCGCTGGCGTTGGCGCTCCGGTTCCGTTCAAGGTAGTCGCTGGCGAAGCTCCGAGCTGGCTGGTACTCGGACTAGCATAGCCAAGCATCGGAATGGACAGCTTGCTGCCACTGGCCGTGGTCGTTGGAGAGAACTGTTTTGGTGGCACAAAGGACACGGCGGCCTTGGTTGTCGTGAGTATCAGGCCGGCGCTGGTATGCGGAATGGCCACGCTAGGCGGTGAGAGCGGTGATGGGGGGAAGAAGTCGAGCGGGTACTGAAAAGGAATTCAAATTTGTATTCTTCGGTGTATATATGTAGATATGGGACCGTATCTGTACTGTAGATTTCACTCACCAGAGGCTGCGAGGGCGAGTGCGCTGCCGTTTGGCTGTAGTAGGTGGTGGGCGAGACGGGCGGGCTCGGGTAGGGCCAGTAGACGAGCGGTGGCGGATAGAAGGTGGACGCATGATGGTGATGGTGGTGGGCGTGGTGGTTTCGGGGCGTGGCCAGGAGCGGCGTGTGAGACGGCGGCGGTGCTGCCCCGTAGGCCTGGAAGGGTGGTCCGAAGTGGGCACCCAGTACAGTGGCACCTGTATGGAGACGGGAGACTCGGGGATTACTCGGCGAAACTTAAGTTCGATTGGAAGGGAAATCTCTCTTATGCATAATGGGGCATACTATTTTGAGGAGGGGGAGGGGGCGTAAGTGTTGTGAGTATGGCTTGGTTGAAAGGAAGAAGTACTAGGCATATACAATATATATGCGTGGATTCAGATTTGTCTACATTTATAGATAATACGATAGTATTCATCAGAATTATTTGTTGCAGTTATTCTTGTTTTTATTGTTGTTCTTGTCTCACTGTTGCACTTGTTGCAGTAGCAGTAGTTGTTGTTGTTTCTGCTTTTGGATTAGTGTGTGACCTTATCTTAGTACAAGTAATTAAATTTTGTGATTAGTAGAGGTAAAATTGTATTCAAAACACTCACCGTTTAGACATTGCAAATGGTAGGAGAGACATACAAATATAGTATTGGTATTGGTATTGTATTCTTACCACCTCTTATCACCCCAGAGACCATGAAACATTTGGGCACATACGAATAAGTTTAGACATTTGCCGATTTTTTTGTTGATTGATTTGAATTTTGAGTTTTTTTGTTTTAATTCCTTTTTTTTTTGTTTAATCCAAGCACCAACCTTTAGAGATAAAATTTGATTATGCACCCGAAGAGCTGAAGAAGGCCAGCCTGCCAGCGGACAGAGTTACATACAAGATGCGTCTATGACTAGTACGATCGTGATGGAGATTCCATTTAGGGATACGTAAACGAGAATATTACCAAAACAGAAACAGAAACGGAAACGGAGCCCCAAACAGAAACATCTATTGCAGCTTCCATCTCCGCTTCATCCAACTCCAACCGCTCCGAGGCGAGGCGGAGCAGCCCCGCTGAAAACGCGATCGAGTGTAAAGCTAAGCCCAGTTACATGTACATATATGAAGGAGGAGTGAGGTGGGCTGGCGTTGGATATCGCGGGAGAGAGTACGGGTACAGGGTACAGGGAATGAGGGTTACACTTAAACAAAATTATCCCGCAGAAATCGATTGATAAATGGGTTAGTAGGTTTTTCTGTTTGTGTGGATTAGTAGGTAGGGTCGATCCTTTACACTTAATCGGAGAACGAGAGAGAGGGGGCGGGTGAGAGAAAGTGTATATTACAGAGAGAGAGAGTGAGAGAAAGAGAGAAAGACAGGGAGAGAGAGAGCGTTGATAGTTTTTAGGCGGTATGTTGTATTTTATTGATGTAAAATAAAAAATTAAAAAATTAATCAAAGATAGATCACTAACAGCTAATGGTAAAAAGATGGAATATCAAAATCGTAAAATCTGTTCCACAATAAAAACGTTGGTTGTTGGTTGCGTACGAACTAGTTAAGTAAATAATTGGTTTTTTTTAAGATGTTTAAGATCTTTAAAGTGGCCGCTGGAGGAGGGTCTGTTAGCCTCATACCCATTCGGAAGCCACTCGATTGCCACAAACTCGCACTCGCAAAGAATCTACTCGTACTAAAGGCTAAAGGTTAAATTAGGCTAAGGATTAAAGTCTATGCGAATCTTTCCCGTGGCTTTCATTCGTTATGCCCCTCTTAGCATTACGAAACTGAATGTTAGACGCAGCAGGAGAAACATCAGAATCAGAAGCGGATAGATAGGAGGGAGTGAAAAGGAGTGATAGGGTTCAGGTTCAGGTGGAAACAGACTTCCATCGTTCTTTCTTCTGCGCTCTGCGCTCTGCGTTCTTCGATCGACGTATTCGCATGTTTGTGTGTGTGTGTATGTGGATGTAAGCCCGTGGAAGACACCAATTACCGTTATCACGTACATAGAGAGTAGGACACACTAGACACTAAAGCGCCCGAACGTACGATAAGCAGGTCTTAGGCCTAGGACTACATACGAGTCTGTAGATGTAGATGTATATATAGACGTACATCCCTCCAAGGACTAACAACTAAATTAGTGAGGACGAGGGAAAAAACACATAAAAGGAGAGTGACAGTAATAGAAAGAGTGATAGATAGAATTATTAGAGTTCCCGTTTGCGACTAACACCAGTTACGCACACTTAAGAGCTACACCATACTCGCAGATTTACATCTAGATTATGCTAAATACATATATATATATAGTACAATGTGTGCACACACACACGATATGAAATTCAAACAACGAGATTATTCAAGTATTGAACGCATATCAGTGGGTGGATTGGCTTGGATTAGGGTTTGATTTGAGCTAGGGTTAGCTTTTCGCATCGCATCCGAGGTCTGCCTTCAGATCACTTCAGTTCAGAACAGAGCTCAGGAAAGACACAGGAAATGATTGCAGACTGATTAAAATTAATGCCAACCAATTTTACAAGTGGTACGATCTTAAATCTAGGCGTTTATCGATTATGGATATTCCACATATTGTCTTACAGAATTTCGTTAAAATTTGAGCGCATGAGCCAACACCTGACGCCATTCGTAGGGGAAGTGCGAGTGTGGAGTGGTGTTTGAACCGGAATAGACATTAAAAGTAGATTGCACTGTATGAGCGTGGGCGGGGCCGAGGCCCAGGCCATGCCGTACTTCCTCCACGAATGACGTTAGCCTCTGTTGATTGCCTTCGAATCGTGGGGGGGGGGGGAGGAGGGGGTGTTTGACAGGACTGGGAACAATGCACACATAGCTATGCGTCCCAAATCCCTCACTGTCACACACGCACCCACGCACACACACTCAAAGCATCCGAATGTGGAAGAAAGGTGAGCAAATCATTCTGGGATCCTCCGTTAACGGGTGTTCATATGCGTGTGAGTAGCAGTGCGACTGTATGTGCGCTAGCGCGTGTGCGTGTGTGCGCGTGTGTACGATATTATATAGATGTATATGCTTAGACCATAGACAGGAATGCTTATGCTGTTCGAGTACTCCATACAAGAAGAGTACTCCTTTACTTAAGGCTACTCTCATTCCATTCTTTTCCGGTAACGAAATCGATTCACTATAAAATAAAGCTCTAAAATATGTCTGGTATACATGTGTGTGTCTCTGTGGGTTGCCATGATGGAACATGATATGCGTGGATCGTGGATAGATGTGTGGTTTATATGTCTATGTATATGTTTATATAGCACTCCGACGCCACTCACAATGGTTTGCAAACGGAATGGAGCGAAGCGGAATGTGCACGAAGTGCTGGAGATGTCGCGAAATCGACTTGTATGCGGAGGCTTGCCTCAAATGCCCGGATTGTAGTACGAGTAGACGCTACTAGGCGTGCGAGTCAGCGCCCGCTTGGCCGCACTGGCTGCAGCCGCTGCTCCAGCCGCCTCCTGCTGAAAGGCGTTCTCGTACGACCGCTTCATCGACTGTGGCTGCACCTGAGCCTGTGCCTGGGCTTGAGCCTGTGCGAGGGCCAGGGCCGAGGTAGAGGCACTGCCAGCCGCTCCAGCTTGCATGTAGCCAAGGGGAAAATGCGGCATGTAAGGCCGCTGCATGAACACGAACTGGGGCTGGCCCGACTGCAGCATTGCATTGGCATAGAGCTGCTGCTGCTGCTGCTGTTGCTGCTGGTGCTGCTGCAGGTAGAGGGGGTGCGACTGGAGCATGGCGTTGGCGTAAAGCTGCTGCTGCTGCTCGGCGGCCAGGGCTGCGGCGGCCTGCTGGCGCACCAGAAGGCTCTGCTGGGCTATAAACTGCGCCTGCTGCTGTGCGAGTAGGGCGGGACTGGCGGCCGCCTGGGAGGAGGGCGGCGGCAGCGAGAAGTTGAGGGGGTATCCTGGTGGGGCCTGGCCCGACAGGGAGCTTAGGGCCACGGCTGCGTTCTGCAGCGAAGAGTGGGCGGCGGCGGCCGATGGCTGAGAGGCCATGAAGGAGGCCAGTCCGCCAGCGGACGCAGCAGCGGCTGAGGTGGAGCTAAGGGGCGCCAGGAGGGCTGGGGACGTGGGCAAGCCATGGTGAGCGGAGACGGGACCCTGGGCGTGCGAATGCGAGTGTGCGTGCGGGTGTGTGTGTGAGCCGGAGATGGCCGACTGGGCGCCGGTTGGAGTCGGCGGCGACTGAGCTAACATACCCGTGGATAGCAGCGAGGGCTGCTTGTGGGCGTGGCCGTGGTGGGCCGGTGCCTGGGCGACGGGCGACGCCAGTCCGCCGTTGAGGACCATGTTCATGTCGTCGCCGGAGCACTGGAACACCTCGATGTAGCGGAACTTCTTTCCGAAGACCATGAACTGGTTGTGCTTGCGCTGGGCGCAGAGCCGCGCGGAGTCCTCCGAGTCCATCTGAATGAAGGCCTCGCCGCTGGGCTGGCCCTAGAATGACAGATGCTTGAGCAAAAGTCTCCAAAGTATAGCTGAAGGTAGATCCCCGACTCACCTGCGCATTAATCACCATATGCACGCCCTGGTAAATAATGTGCTTGGCAAAGTCGTCCAGGAAGTGGAGAATGTGCTCCACCATGGCCTCGTAGGGCAGTCCGCGCAGCCTGATGCAGTTCTTTGTCGTTCCCGAAGTGATAAGGTGCTGTGGGGGATGGGGATGTGGGCACAGGTTAGCTGGGACTGGAACTGGGACGCGGCCATTGCCATGGGTGACGACACCCACCTGGGGCAGCAGGGGCAGCTGCATAGTGGGCAGCTGGGCGATTAGCGGCGGCTGGCTGTGGCTGCTTGTCTCAAAGGTCTTGGGGTCCATGGAGCGGTTTAGGACCTGCTGCACCTCGGCGGTGGTCGAGCGAAAGAGCTCGATGTATCGCTGCCCAATGGACTCGCGGTGTCGCCCCAGCGCTTTCGGGGCATCCCCCTCGTTGGCGAACAGCACGAAGGCGTCTCCAGTGGCCCTCCCATCCGGCTTCTTCACGAAAAGAACGCCCTCGTTCGCATCCAGCACGTGACAGGGCGCCTCGCCCGTGGTAAAGAATTCGAGCTGTGGATCAAACGAGAGCGAAAAGATTAATTTCGTCCCTCTGGAAGGAAACTCTGATAGGACTTACCACTTGCTTGGCCGTGCAGTCGTAGGGCAGTCCCCGCATTCGAATGATCACCTGGGCCCCCTTGGATAGAAAGGCCTGCGCCTCATTGGAGGCGCCTCCGGCAATGGCGAGAAAGTCCTCGCCCGAGGCGCGGTACACCTCGATGTACCTGGCCCCGATGTGGTGCTTATGCCGCTTCAGCGCCATGTCTCGGTGCTCCTGGGAGACGAAGCGGATTAGAGCTTCGCCGTTACGCCTGCCCAGTGGGGACAAACAAAGAGCGACACCGCCCCTATAGGATGGAGGGAGGAGAGAGGAGGGAAAGAAAGCCAGATTAGAGACGATCGCTTGTAATCTACGGTGACCCGCTGAACCCGCGTCTATCGGGAGCAGGCTTATCAATGGGTTGGCTTGGCCGTTCCGCTACTCACTTGGCTACGTTGAGACCACGGAAGAACTTGGCAATGTCCTGGTCGCTGCTCTGCCAGGGCAGTCCGCGGGCGCGCACGATGCAGTTGCCGTCGACCTCGTCGTCGATTGAGCTGCAATTGAATGACATTCGAATTATACTTGGAATTGGTATTGCAGTGGAAAGAGAGGACTACGTTATGCAACATGGGGAGGGGGATGGCGTTGTCGTCTCTTTTTGTCGCTACTTTTCGATCGCGAAACGTGACTTGGTCGACGTTTTAATGTGCAGCAAGAGTTTTCGACGATTACCAAGCCAAGGCGTACTACATACGAGTATACAAATTTTTTGCTGACTCTCCTAATACACACACACACCAAGAAAACACACAGAGAATGTCATCCAGAAAAGGGGCCAAGCAAACAGAAAAAAAAATAAGTGAAATGAAACGCAATCCGAAACCGAAACAGAAAAAAAATAAAATATGAATAATGGTGGCAGACAGACGACAAATAACCAATTCAGTTGGCTGATCCACTCCAAAGGAGTTGGAGTTGAAGGGGGAGTGGTGGTGGATTCTAGTGCAGAGTACCTTTCCACTAATTGAATATTTTTATGAGTGTATAGTTCGAAACAGACCAGGGTCCGGCAGAGGGCAAGACGTTTCCTTCTACGCTGGTAGAATTTTCCAAGGCAATAGCGATAACAAGAGCCGTGCATTCATTCCATGCGAAACACACACAAAAGCCGACTCTGGTTCACAGTTACGACGCGATCCGATCCGTTCTGACCCGATGATCGCCTTACAGCTGGCTGGCAGTATGTACTCCACCGATTTTCTCGAAGACGCCCGAGCTCTTATCGCTCCCCAATCCAAACGGCAACTGACGAGGCAGCAACCAAAAAGACGAAGGCGACAACCACAACGACGACCACGTTCCAGCGCAGCTTCGTGCCGCCTTCCAGTGTTTGGGGTATCTTTTAGTCGATTTTTATGGGTTCGGTTCTCGGCTTTTTGCTTTGAGTGAGTATTTTTGGGGGCACTCGAAGAGCACGACAAGAATTGAATCAGCTACTCGCTTTTTGCAGCTGTTTAGTAACGAGAGGGGAGCTACTCACCAAATTCCAGGTTCCAGGTTCAGGGTGACCAACTCGTTTGAGGCGAATTTGTGACCTGAAAAGCAAAAGAGCATATACTTAGAGCACTCAAAACCGATAAACCAATGTGAATCGTGTACTCACCTGCCTGGAGGAGGGTCTGAATCACAGTGACCATGTCGCGAGATTCGCGTATGTAGAAGCCATTGTCCTCCACCGACGTCGTATTGAGCTCTGTTCCAGGGGGAAAATGGATCGTGTAATTAGTAAAAGGAAGATGAAATCGACTGCCACTCACCATTCAGCATCTCTCCAATGGACTGGGGCACGGGCAGTGTGGGCGATTGCAGCATCTTCTTTATGTCCTTGATGGGGACCAGGGCCCGCGACAGATCTCCGGACTTGTAGCGCAGGAACTCTTTGCGCAGGTCGCTGAACCGATTGTAGTAGGCAGGCAGCTCCACATCCTTGGCGCAGGCCTCGCGGTGCAGGCACTGCCTCAGGGGCAGCTGACCATCCGTGATCATCTGGATGTCTGTGTCGTGCAGCGACAGAGACCGAAGGTAGTCATCGAACTGCAAGCGGGAGGGAGAGTCAACGAGTCAGTAAAATTTCCAATCAGGCGAGGGAGAGAGATCGAGGTGCAAAGGTTCAGTGGCAAGTGAAATGCCCCTTCATTCCAACCGCTTCTCGCCGAAAGGTATCTCGGGTCACAATTGGTGCCACATTTCTAGGCTGCGACTACACTCCAATGCCATTTGCCTAAACCCGTTTAGTCGACTCTGCCACCGCCATAGTTGCTGGCAATTATTAGCAATTAAACGAGCAGCAGCCAGCAACCAGCAGCAGACACCAGCGGCATTCAGCCATGTCATCGTGAGTAAAAATAACACGGCTTAATGTCGCATTACAATCCGGGGCAGGCCCCAAGGAATCGCCAGCCAGATCACAGCAATCCAATCACAAAATCCACTGATAGCATCCACCTTGAATTAGAGGGGTTCATTCGCATCTGCATCCGCAGCTGACTGCTGACTTTCGCATCCCCTCCCTCTTGGCCCTTGGCTTTTTATTGGCCCTATCGATTCAGCCAATTAGTATTTCAAGCTCGCGTTTCCTGCTCTTTTCTCTGCCATTCTCTCAGACACTTGCGTCACAAGACGCTCACGGATGCACTCCCAAGTGAGAAATGCGATGGCCAGTGGGATTGATTCTAGTCTCCACCTATGCAAGCCTTTGTATAAAGTGGATTAATGGATGAAAGAGAATCCCATGAATCTACATAGATCAGAGTTCATTTAAAACCCCTTCAAGAGGCATAGAAAGAAAGAAAACTCATTATGACTCGCTCTAATCGGATGTAATCGGAGGAAATGCAAATAGTAGAATCCGCAATGAATCAGCTCTGGCCAACATTTCGCAATACTGCGCCTCTCGCTGTCATTGTCGCCTTCGCTGTGGCTGTCCGTATTGAGATCTTTTATCTGTGTCGTCGAATAAGTAGTTACATATGTATGTAAATATGTATGTGGTGTCTACAGAACGATATTTCCCGGCTCTGCCAGCTGGCAGATTTCTCTGGATGGAGGCTTACCCCAGTAGGTGTTCTTCCGACTCCGAAACAGACTCGCGGGGGTGGGGTGACTGTGACCCATCCGAATCCCCAAAGGTTATGTGGAATCGAGGGAATAAATGCAATCCCCCATGACGCAGCAATAAATGCGTCCACTTATCGTGTCTCTCTCTGAAATCGTATTCTGAATCCGAATTCTAGTCCGAATCGGTTCTTATCAGATACATTGGTGCCTCATATACCACGCAACACCATTAATGTCGTTCATCTTTGCCTGTTGGCAGACCGTAACTCGATGCCTGCCCCATTAATACTTTGGAGTGGGTTCAGATTTCTGGCAGCGAGTCACTTTGAGGGTGGGTTCCATAAATAGCTCTCATCTCTCCACCCCTTCCTTCACTTTCTCTTTCCCCCGCACTCCTCTAGATCTGCAGCGGCTCGGTGTGTGGTGTAGGCCTAATCTTATCGGATTTGGGAGCCGGTTCCACCTGATAACAACAAATCCAAACAGAACCCAAACAACGTGCTCTACCTTTCGACTCTCTCCACCTAGAGAATACGTACCTCCTCGATGGCTTCGTTGAGCGGTTTTCCCGCTGCCTGGGCCTCGGCTATCGGCAGAATCAGCTCGCTGCTGTTCTCGAGAACGCCGTTCGCTGAGCTGCTTCCATTCCCCGTTCCGCTGCCGATGCTGCTCGACGCGCTGCTATTCGCATTGACATTGCCATCGATGGCTCCGATGCCAATGCCCGCCAGAGGCGGGGAGCAGGCCGTGTTGCTGCTGGTGACGTTCGAGGGGTCCGAGGAGGTCGAGGTGGTGCGGTCTTTGATGAAGTAGCCATCGGGCCGGACGAGTATTTGTTTGGTGCCGATGATCTGTAGAGGGGAGATTTAGATGGCAGCATTAGTGGGAATTACTTTGAGTTGCTACCTAATCAAAGTAATGTCTGTGTAAGCATGACTGCTGTTCCCCCTACGCTTATCAAGTGGGGCACGGGCACGGGTACGGACCCGGCAACGGCACGCTGCTCTTGGCCACAACAGCGGTTCCTATCTCTAACATCCGATAGTGGGGTACACCTGCGAATCACTAGCAAAGCTTCTGGATTTTTCTTAGCCTTCAAATGAGTACCTTCGTGTCTCCCCTACCCCTGGGTGCAACAAGATTGGAACTTACGTCAGCGGATATGCAAAGGAGACGATACGAATCGGAATTGGAATTGGAATAGGCTTCGGAATCGGAGCCAGCTGTATCCCCAGCAGGTAGTTGGGCCCTATGCTAATGGATCGCTGGGCCCTGGTCGGACTGGGTGGTGGGGGTTGCTGAGGCAAAAGGAGAACTAAACTTGTACTTTTCTTTGTTTTCCGATTTGAGGCCAGCGATTTGCATAGTCATTGAATGCCTGAACAATACGGAGGATCGTCACAGAGATAATGAAATATTTATGAGTGTCGGTCATGTTAAATTCATCGAAGAGCCCTCGCACTACACCCCACATTGGGTTTCGGGTTTGGGGTTAAGCCCGCCCCTAATTATGCCGATTCGAATTTTCGAATGGATGTCCCCGAATGCGATGGATGGGAAATCGTTGCATTTAGCCACACTTGATAATTAGTTCGACGTAATCTGTGGCCATGAATGAAATTTCAGTTAAATTTAAGCTGAATTATCGCCAGAGCCAAGAGCTCAAATTTTTGGAGAAGTGGAGACAGAGAGCAGAGATTCGCAGAGATTCCCCTCACTCTCCCCACTCTGGCGACTGTTTGCAGTTTGTGATCGAATGTTAATTAACTTTAATTGTTGCCATACGAGTCATAACTAGCCTGCAATTAACATGCCAATTACTGCGCCTTTGTGCTGTACATGTTCCACGTATCAAATCAAGTAAATTGCTCCTCAACAAGAAATCTATAACAGAGAAATCCAATAGACATGGAAACGGTTCAGCATCGCCTGAGATCGCTCTCAGAGCGAGTCTCCATTTTGAAAAGCGAGACACTCTAATCTTCGTCGTTCTACTTCGGACTGTTCAGATACGTATATTAATATCATACGAGTATACCCTTCCATACCAGTACAAGCCTGCTTCATTAGGCATTACAATTGATGTCGGAATCGGAAAGCATATTGCCCATTATCAGACGCGTCAGCAAATCCAATAATAATTTGCCTGTGATTTCTATGTCTGGCCAAGTCCAACCGCCCTCACTATTCCCGTCACGATGACAATGACGAAGGCGTTGCGGATGGCTGACCTGGCCCGCCCGCGAAGCACTGGCCAAACGAAGCACTTTATTACGTTATCAGTCCGAAATTGCTTCCGATATATGTAGATAGGTATCAATCGGGACGGGACATCGCGTCGGGTTCAGGCGGATTCCACCAGACGCGCATTGCCGTTCATCCATTATGTGGCTCACCAAATTACCATAAATTTCGCGCTGACTTTATTTGGTATTCAAATGTTCGTAGAATATATTCCAGATAATTATATTTTATTCAGATGTCCCCTCTGGTCTGGTCTGGTCTACGGGCACCTCATTAAAGCGTAAAGGGGGTGTCTACGGGGAGGAATAGGATTTCGGAGAAATTCGAGCGAAGCTTGACCCCATGACCTGTCCGAATACTAGCAAAAAAAAAAAAAATGAAATACTCATAATTCCACTAATAACATCTTTTCGAATGGCTTCCGCGGCGGGGACTCACCGAACAGATTAGCATAAAAATTGGCCCCAAAGTCGAAACGTTTTGCGAAAGCCGCTGTAAAGCAAAAAGCCATAGTCAGAGCCGAAGAGCGGAGCAATTAATTTATATACATAGATAATAATTTGGCGGTCTCGTCAACAACAAAAGCTGGACAGATGGACGTGGTCTAGATGCTATGACACCCGAACAGGGCACAGAGTCAAGGCTTTCGGTTGAGTCCGACTTGGTCGGAGATTCAAATAATTGCGAACCACGCAGTGCCACTGCCGCAGATGCTGTCTCTGACTCTGCCCCTGCCGCCATTAAATGCAATTTAAGCGGTATAGAAGTTGGAGGAGAGGCTGCATTTGCTAAAAGGTTGCGTGCTCCGTTCGGCCACTCATAGAATCGAGACAATGTCAACTTCGTGTGCAGGCAAACATCAGGTAAATACCCGTAAATAGCTTCAAGAGCTATCCCTCTTCCAACTACCACTCCCACTCCTCCCCTAACCCAAATGGCGGAAAATGGCAACGATTTCCATCATGGGCTCGAGAAACAACCTTATATCGGCGGGTACTTATATCTAGTGCCTAAACACGCAGCCTCCTCTGGCAATTGACTGGCCGCCACGTAACTCTGTCCAGCTCCATCCAACCCCCGAGACAACGACATCCAGCGACATCCAAGTTTGTGTGCAGTCAAGACTGTCGTCGAGTATTGGGTAAATAGAATTGCGATTTAAAAACATCATTGAAACCAGGGGCAGGGGAGGAGACTCCCGCAGGGGACAGCAGATGATACTAATAGAGTTATTATATTGGATTGGTTTGGATCAGATTGGATTGGAACGGATGGGAGATACACTGACGACACTGGCACTTTCGAGACATCTCCAGTCCAAAACCAAACCATTACATCATTTTCATTTTTAGATTGTGTACTTTCTTGGAAAACTTAGCTTTGGAGCCAAAGCAAACAGTTTTTAATGGCTGTTTCTCTCGAGTTGAGTCAAGTCGGACTGTCTCGGGCGATAGTTTGTTAAGGGATTTCGTAATGCCGTGCGAGGGTCTACGAGAAGGTTGAATCGCCATCGCCTTCCCTCGGATTTTTAGAGCTTTTTTTCCAAACAATGAGTGTCAAACGCTTGGTAAACTTAAAATATGCAAATATCCATCTATGTCTACAATATAATGTTTCCCTCCGTTTGGGATGGATTTACCAAAACATAATCAAACACTTCTACTTTAGGAGATCCTCTTTGGAGGATCCCAAATTGATAGAGATTTCTCGATTCTTTACTCTCTTTGAATATATATGAATATATATTTGAATTTAAATCTCTGGTGATTAATGTTCTAAGGGGTATTCCCGGCTTCGGCTTTCTCTGTTGCGTTTTCTTCGCCTTGGTTTTTGGTGGCGAATCAAAGGCAAGAGAGTTTTGTTTTCGTTGCTTTTGTAACATAATCAACGAGCGACACACCATACCAAACCACTCCATACCACGCCAAACTGCAGTATGCTCATGAGTAGGTGTTTGTGAGTGTGTCGTTGTGTAAGTGGGGGACCGTTATCGCACAGCATTCATTAATTAAGGCGTAGAAGAAAGCCCGAGCCAGCGAACGAGCAAGAGACCGAGTCGAGCGAATGATGAGCCGTCAAACAAAATGGTGAACAGTGGGCGGCGCCAGAAAGATCAGAGAGGGACGGTGCCGGTATCCCCTTATGAATGTTCAATAACTCACCTGACCCGTGGCAACCTCCAGCAGAACGAAGACGAGCAGTATGATCTCCTTCTCGTCAGATCCAAGTCCGGGTCCATTCTGGCCACAGGTGGCGATGTACAGGGAGACAACGTGCTCGGGCACCTGCATCTTATGTTTCTCTCTCGCTGGAGCTAAAGTTGGTGCTGGAGCTGTTGATGCTAATGATGGTTTAATTATCTTTAAGGAGATCGATCTGGCTATTGATGCTGCTGCTGCTGCGGCTGCTGATGATAATAATGATTATGCCACATTCCAGCGTTCAGTGCTTTGGTGTTTGGGGTTCCGGGCGGTTCCGTGCTTCTAGCGGACTTCAAGCATTCTATTACTGTGCTGGCTTAGCGGGACTGCATCTCACGGCTGCCTCTCGGCCATTAGCTGTGCCTGCGAATGGAACAGAAGAACGAGAGTTGGGATGATTGCACAAGGCACTTGGACTTTAAACGTATACCCGCCCGGCCGCTGGCCATATAAAAACACTAATTACGAGTGCGTTCAAGAAATGTCAAACAAAGCGAATTGGCTCGTACTAAAAAATTTCCAAACCAACAAATCGAAACTAACAAAACAAAAAACGAAAAAAAAACAAAGTACGGAAAGCAACAAAAAAATTCAAAAAACGAAAGTCAAAGTCCGACGACTATTCGTGAAACTTGCCAAGGCTTGACACTTTGACACCTTGAATATGCAATTCAATCAGCTATCCAGGTTTTCAGTTTGTTTTGCCAGTAGTTTTCTGGTTTCCTTGTTCCCCTGAATGGAGCTTGCAGCATGGAATGAAGCAAGTTCAGCGTGCAGCTTTGCCGCCGTTCACTTGCATTTGTAGTACCTTCTAAGACTGCTGCTACTGCTACCATTGCATTGACGTCAAAAGGGTCAAATTGAAATTAAAGTATTAACCCGCATGGCGATTTGAAATTTAATTTCGCTCCACGACAAGGTGGAAAAACGGCGAAAACGACAACGCCAACGACGAAAAATTACAGTGCAATTTTATGAGAATTTTTAATGTGAAAATTTTTACTTTTAATGAAAACAGAAAAACACTCCAGAGCCCAAGCAACAGACCAGCTGACTGTCTTTCCGACTCTCTGTCCGACTCACAGGCTGACTGGCTCGCTGACTTACTGGCAAAGTTCATCAAGATGGCGATCATGGGTTAATCGTGGTGCGCATGCGCTGTCGCTGCTCACTGGTATCTGCTCTGTCCTCAGTTTCTGTATGGAGCGGAGCGCACTTTATGGGATTACTCTTTGTTGCAATTAAATTTTAAAATAATGCATATGTACGTGCAAAAGGCCAAGCATTCGTAATTAAGCCAGAAGCAAAAGCACTTCCCGCGGGTCGAGCTGGGTCCGATCCGATTCGAGTCGAGTGGGATCTGCGAGTACTACGAGTACTATATGAACATATATGGCATATCGCTCGGCTCGGCTTGCTTTAATGTCCCACACTTGCCTAATAACTCAAACTGCTTAAGCAGATTTATTATCTCTCCCTCTCTCTCCCTTTTTTCCCTGTTTCCACCTGGTCGATAGCTCACTGGAGGGGTAGGATGGGGAGGCAGCGCATGCTTAGTTGACTCTTTTCACTCTCGGCTTCCTTCATCCCAGCCTTGGTGGCTTTAGAGTGACCATCTCTTAATGAGCGATTGCGGTTGTGTGCTTGTGCAATCTTGTGCAATTTATGACGTTTGCTTTTTACTGTTTTACTGTATGCTTTTTGCATCGCCGCCCTCCCCTTATACGCCCTGTGACCATTTTTGCCGCTACTATCACATGATTAGTGGATTCCCACGTTTGGCGAGCCCCAGATACGCCCTAAAGAACACTTTGGGAGGTGCCCACCATGGGATAGAGTCACTAGCTATAACTTTAAACTGGTTTACCGGGCACTTCAGACAGCCAAAAGCCCCCGTGTGCGATCCCTAGGGTTAGGTTCACGGCAACCGTTTGCCTGTTGACCCCCGAATCAATGTCGCAATGGAAAATTTGTTCTAAAGTAGTTTATTTCCTGTTCTGGACTGTTCCTTTCCAGTACTTAAGCCGAAAAACACTAGAAAACTTCTTGATCTACTAATTCGTTCCACCACTATTATCATAAGTCGAGGAATGGCAGGGGGATCAGTGCTGTTATATATGAAAGTTCTTACTTTCGTTGCGCACTTGAGAAACCTGGGAAACCGGGAATACCCTCCCTCCCTGAACGTGCGCTTTTCATTAATGAATAACGGTTCACGCGTTTGGGCCCAATTAAGATGGACCGCACGAATAGGTCAGAAGACAATGGAACAGGGCTGGAGCATTCATTAAAAGAAGAAACTTAAAATAACCGACTATAACGCAAAATCAAACTAAACGGAGACGAAGCCCAAGTGGAAGCCAAAGCCGAAGCCGAAGACCGGACCACGACTGGTGGCCGTTACGCTTTTGAAAGACAATACAATAAGGCTGGTGATTAAATATAAATTAGTGACAGGCGCAGCAGCAAAAGCAACAAGAGCAACAAAAAGCCAATGCAATTAATGAATTGTTGCCTGCTGATTGGTAAACCAGAAAGCGAGTAGATTTTACAGCGTTTTTTTTTTTTGGTCTTGCTTATTAAATTAATAATTGCGCAAGTTTTTCTGTTTTATGCACTACACTGTTCCCGCTCGCAAATCTGCTGGCTGTCGTGTGCCTCTGGCCGTTGGGGCAACAGGAAACTAATGATTGCGCAAATTGTTGGCCAGAAATGCCAATTGCCAAAGTTATTTTGCCAGAAAAGAAAAAAGTAAGTCGTTAGTTCAGGCTGCCAGCACTCTTTCTCTCTCTCTCTCTGTCTCCCTCTTTTCACTCTTATGTTCGCTCTCACGCAAGAAACAAGTGCAGCTGGTGGTTATTGTTTCGAAGACGATTCGACTCCTAAATACCCTATTTGGCACTCCACCTGCAGTTAAATTGCTTGTATCTAGCATTCCTGAACTTATCGAACTTCGGAATTGAGTTTTAAGTCGGGTCGTATCTTGTTATATTATCTTATCCGAATGACATTCTAACTTAAGGTTGAACTATGACCGGGCACACACCTAAACTTATATGTCGTACTCTGTGGAGGGTATTGGTCTCCTACACAAGTCCCAGCCTCTACCACTGCTGCTCTTTCACTCAGTTCTCTCTTCGTTTTCTTGGTCTTTGCTAACTAAATATGTTTTCACTTTGTGTGCGCATCCACCTTACAGCGGCGGGGCCGTTGTCTCTGTTCATTCACTCTTTTGTGATGATTCTCAGTAGATTTCTCACCTGTGGCAACAGAATCTCTACTCAATCGGATTCCTTGACGCAACAGGTTGGTGTGTAAATGATTTCTTGTTCTGCTCTCCTCCTTCTGTGACAGCTCGTTCTCTATCACTCGATGCGCGGCGATTTAACTGTTTTTTTTTTTTGCTTGTCTCTTTTCAACACGTTGTATACATATTGCACTTTTGGCTTTTTTACAATTTTTGGTTTTTATTGCACTTTCTTTTCTCGCCTACACGCTCACGCCTGTGTGTGTAGTTGTGTTGATGTTTATATGATATCTTGTATTGTTAGCACCCAATGCCTGCACTGCCTTGGCGTCTAGTTGCTTTGATTAGAGACTAGTACACTTGCTTAGACCGCGATCTTAATACCGACATACGGACGAAGGGGAGTCAGAGCGGGTATGGATCGGAGCGTTAGCGCCGACGTCGGCGTATACAAGCAAACAAAAAACAAGTCACTTTTTGCCTCCACTGCTGCTGCTACTGCTTCTTCTTCGCCTGTTACTACCACTTTTAGCTGTTGTCTTTTTTCTAGTTTTTGGCCGGAGCAAGAGAGGTGTGTGAGTAAGTGTGTATCTGCGTGTATGTGTGTCCAGCTCTTCGACTCAAGCGACCGTCGCGTCCGTTTTGATCCAAGCTGGGAGACAGCACAGAATATTTAGATATATTTTGGTATAAATTCGTTCTAAAACCATAGGATAGTTAAGAATCTTAATTTTCCTGCGATTTGAAATAAACGAGCGACGATGGAGCGCGCGCAGCGAACCGAACCTGCCTCGACGAACATTTGAACGGTAATTCGCGCTCTTTTCCTAAACAAGAATATATATATGGTACATATATATACAGCTGCGGCGAAAAAAATAGCGATTATGTTTGCTTCTCTATTTCTAATGATTTAGGGGGTTATTGTTCTACATTAGGTAGTGGTCTCACATAAGATTATATAAGATTTTTATTTATCCTTGGGCCAACTTTAGTGCTATTTTGCATACTCAATTTTTTTCCCCATTCCTTCCCGTCAAAAGATGACTTTTCCTCGGACACCCATTTTACGTTCTTGTAAGCAAGATCTAGCTTTCCTAGTACTTGGCGATTTCATACGATTCCTTTTTAGCTCTGTGGCCAAATTAAATGGGTCCTCTTTGCTATCACGAACCAGTAGTTTTACAGGAAATGGGAATATCGCGACCTTTGTTCGCGTCTCTCTTCTTGGAAACATATTTTAAAGAATTGCGAATTTAATTCACAAAAGCGTTTTCAGTGCTATTTTTGTTGGTGTTCCGTAAAGACTGTTGTGACTAGCAGTGCTATTTTTTTCGCCGCTACTGTATATACGTGGCCACCACTACATCCGAGAGAGAAAAACCCACCGAGAGAGGACAAAAACTGATCCCCCCACAGGTAGGTACGAAGGTAAATGAGCTGCGCTCAACGTGTGTGATTCGAGTGTTTGTGCGCAAGAGCGCAACCTACTGGAGAGAGCGCACTCTCGCGAGAGCTTGCGCCTTTGGCTCAGGTGTATGGAGGTGGTGGTGGAATGCCAAGCCAGATTCCAGCACGCACACGCAGTCCATGTAAAACCCGAATGCTCTCTCGAGTCTGTTTGCCAATAGGCATATGTACATATGAATGTACATACATATGTACCTTCAAGTTGGTTGGTGGCCCGTAAACAAACTCCGCAGAGAGGAGAGAGTTGACAAAGCTCGAATGGAACTGCATTTCGAATAGAGCTTTGCCAAAGCACACCGTTATTTTGGCTTGGCCCAAGCTTTGCGCTGTGATTGCAACGACGCCTCTGCCCGACCCCCCTCCTCGCTTGTAGTTTTCTCACGCTACGCAAGACAGTTACGCTCAATGAGCGTGACACGGTCGCTCTCTTTCTCTACTGTCATTCTCTCTGGAGAAGTTACCTGCGCCGCCTGCTCCGCTCCACCAATACCAATACAACAAGCGCACCCGCACGCATACACCTGTACTTTTTGCGTTGTGTTTGTGCACCGCCGCTCTTCCTCTTCGCTTGCTCAACTACCAAAAAAACTGCCTACGTACATACCTGTTTGTTTTTCGGGGGCAGCGCTAGAGGCTCGAACATTATATAGATTCACTTTTGGCCATCGGTTGGCTATTTTATATATTCGAATATTAATCCACTACTTAATTATAAGACTCTTTAGATCGTTGGCGGAGCTGCTGTAGCGCCACAAGCAACAAGCGACGACGGCGACCTAATGGCTAACACTTGAGGAATCCAAACGCGTTTTGGTCTAAACGGTAGGCAGAGAGCGACTGTAGATATATAGAGAGACAGAGAGAGGGAGTGCATGTGTGTGTGCGTGGGTCGCTTACCTGTGCGTTAGAGCTGGCCGCGTGATACGGTTGAAAGCTACGATAAGTATCGGCTTATTCCTGAAAGAACGGACACTCCGTATATCAGGCTGAAACGTTGTGCCGCTGCGTGACAAGCTTTTATTGCATAAGCTTTAAGAATATTGCACAACATAAATATTTTTATAAAATGGCATACTGATGGCGGCTACGGGTAGGAACGGATTCCCCTGGATGATTGGTTCTCTTCACAGAATTATCTCGTTCTTGAAACTGCGACTCAGCTCCTTGTGCGGCAGTACAATACTGTTGAGCAGTATCTTCTCGGCGGGCACCTGTACGAAGCAGCCTGCAATGAGCAATTAGATGGGGTCAGAAGGTCTCAGGCTACATTTCGGTGCACTCGCCCACTTACCCAGTATCGTTATGGAGGGATTTAGTTTTCCCTCGTTGTTGAACAGCGGCGGATTCTCCATCTTTGCGAAGGGCTTGTTGGGGTCCGGGTCGCTTGGCGTGCCCTCAACGCGGGCCCAGGCGCCGATGGTGGATCCCCGCCCCACAATCGAGTGAAGGATGAGCGTGTGGTCCTGGATCTGGGCCTGCTCCAGCACGATGGACTCCTTGATGCGCACCCCAGGGCCGATGGTGACACCAGGCCCAATGGCCACGTTCGGGCCCAGCTGAATGCAATAAAGAGAGATGGATGAATCCGGAGATTCAAAAATTGAGATTAACTGCTACCCACCACTGCGCTGTGGTGGACCGTGGCACTGGGATGCACGTATACATCCGGCAGGACAGTGCAAATCAGGTTGCCGTCGCCCTCGCCGCGCTTCGAGCCCACATTCGCCAGCCGTTCCGGATGTGTGCGCTTATAGAGGCCCAGGTAGTGACGATTGGCGTAGATGGCCGAGCCGGCGGTCTTCAGCTGGGACCACCAGTTGGGCACGGTCATGGCAAAGAGCTGGTTAGTACCCGCTAGAGGAGTGAGCACCTCCTGTTCCCATTTGATGTGGCCCTGATCACGGCCATTTCCGTTGCCGTTCCCATTGCTGAAGCCCGCGCAGCCGTACTCCTGTCCGTGGGCATGGAAGATCTGCGCCAGCTGGGTGAAAATGTCCATAGAGCAGACGTAAACGCCGCAGTTGATGAAGGTCGACACATACGAGCTGGGCTTCTCCACATAATGCGAGACGGCTCCACTGGCGCGATCGAAGACGAGGCAGCCATAGTGCAGGGACTGCTGGCGAGTCGCCTCCGTGCTCATGATGGTGACCAGGGCGCTAGAGGGACGCCGGGTGTGAAAGTCGTACAGTTCCTGCAGCGGAAAGTCGGCGCACACGTCGCCATTTAGCACGAAGAAGGCCCGCGGATTTCCGGCCCGTATCTGATCGCGAAAGTGGTACATGCCGCCCGCCGTGCCCAGCGATGTGAACTCCTGCAGGTACCTGTGAAATGGACACGTCACTCCATCAATCCTCCATCTGCACTTGCCACGCCACTACTATTGCTCACCTGATGTTGATGTTGCTGCTGCTATACAGGGCCTGCATATCGCCCACAAAGGCCTCCATCTGCGTCTGGGGGTAATATCCGATTATGAGGATCTCCTTGAGTTCCGGCAGCTGGACGCAGGCCTCAATGTGATGGGCTATGAGGGGTCGACCGGCCAGCGGAAACAGAGGCTTGGGCGTGTCGAGGGAGAGTGGCCGGAAACGAGTACCCTTCTGGGGTCCGCCGATGAGGATAACCGCCTTGAGCATGGTGTGCGTGGAATGCGCAGTTTGTGACTAATACTATGTCTATTTGTGTTTACGTTGCAACAGAAAAAATTCTCTTCTCGGTCAGCTGATTGTACGTAGTACGCTGAAAACCCGCAAGGTGGCGTGGAGACAGTGGAGTGTACTATTATGTGATATACATATATATATTATTTATTTGAAAACAAAAAACACTTTAACACTTGTCTTTAATACAAAACAAAGCTGAAATGTAGGGGATTAGATTGAATTGGATTGGTGGCTTTAACTGCAATACTCCTATGGCTGCAAACAATGCCAAAGTGCTTTTTAACGCACTAGATCCTCGGGGTTGAACATGCCACGGGCACGCCTCAAAATCGAGTCCTTGCTGGCGTCGTAAGGGTGGTCCTTTGATGGAATCTCCAGGACGGCTGGCACTGGCGAAGTGTGGGCATCGATGACATGGCGAATGAGCTCGGCACAGTTCTGGTTAATCAAGATGATGTCGATGTCGTCGCGCTTTAGGAACCTCTTGAAGCAGTCCTCCAACTCGCTTACGGGAGTGTTCTTGTCCACGACCATGAAATTGGGGTGGCGATTTTTGTTTATCTCGCCCACGCCACCCAGTAGGAATCCCACGCAAGTGTCCTCATCGCCGATGACAGAGATCAGCTTTCCTTTGATTGCAGAGTGTAGAGCCATGTTGATTGTTAGCTAACTTTAGATCTGAGGAGTTGCAAGTTGAAGAAAAACTTTTATTTTCTGTTCGGTCAGCTGGTTGGTCTCTATCACATGACCCTTCTTCTTCTTTTTCTTCGAGTTTCTACATCGCAACTACACAGAGATGAAATTGTCACGAAGCCACCTGACGAGGAAATATCACGAAACGATATATTTTATCCGCCCATCGATACTAACTAATAGCATCGATTACGATTGTGCTATCGAGGAACTGTCACCACCAGAGATCAGCTATCACGATTTATCGAAGCACTGCCATCTCAATTGCGGAACAAAACAATCTATATTATATTTTTGTGGGGGAGATTTTCCCGTTTACGGCTGTTTTAAAGACCGGCGGCGCCCTTTGCAGCAGCTGTGGCCCACTACTCCGCCCTGTCTCAGCCCGCAGACCACTCCGGAGGTGCTCTAAATGTAGAGTAAGTGGAACAAGAGCAAATCGGGCAAAGCATTTCAAACCATTAATCCGACCACAGAGCAGACCATCGCTGAAACTGGCCTGAAAACTGGGACCCACACCGGCTAACGGCAACACCAACGTTCGGTGGGGACGGCGCTGCCCCAGTCAATCACGCAGATGTCGACAACGACGCCCTGCATCTCCCCCAGCTACGACAGACTGCCCGATTGTGCCGCAGCCGGTGTCCAGCAAGAATATCCGTGCCCAGGTGAAGCTCTCTCTCCTATTTAGCTGTGTTCTAACACGTTTCCTCTTTTAGCTCCCTGGGTGAACTCGCAGAAGCCTCGCAACATTGCCTTGCATGCCATGAAAGCGAGGCGTCTGCTCATCTCGACAGATGTTGGCAGCCATCAGGCCATCATTCGGGTCCGAGTCGATGGCAATGAGCGTATGGAGCTGTAAGAAGTCACGGCGCTGGACCTGGAACATCAATGGAAAGAACAAGTAAGCAACCATATTGGACACCTCTGGACACGTGTAATCTCCTGTTCCCTCTCTAAAAAAAAACCCTTGCTTCCATGCATATCCCGCAGGTGAACAACATTGCCGCCTAGGTGGATTTGTGCACTGGCTGGGAGACAAGACCGGACTGGAGAGGATCACTGTCAACGGAGAGCGTCGTTCCGTGGAGCTGCATCTGTCTGTCGCAGTTCACCGACATCCGGGCCGTGTGAACACTGGATGCGAAAGTTCTGCGCAATCACACGGCACAGTCGCACAAATTGTTTCCACAACTGCATAGCCAGCGGGGTGTGACACACAGTACTCACGACGTTTGCTCGTTCCCCCAGGACAAGGAGAACTACGGCGTGTATCCGGCCAGATAATTTTAAGTAGCGGGAGTAGTGACATAAACAACGACTGTATATCCGCCTTCTGGCGCTGTGACGAAAGGACTGCAGGGCGGATCACTTCAGTCCGCCGAGGGCAGCGACAAGGCTCTGATCTGCGATGGTACCACCTATGACAATGTCCACGATGAGGCCGACTGCTGCAAGCGGCCAGGAGAACTTCATACTGATATGACAGTTTATTAATTCAGTTATAGTATTTATGTGGCAGTCCAATCGAATGTATAAAGTATTCTAACTAATGCATAAATTATCGTAAATGTCGTAGACTCAGTTCCCATCTGAATACTTAAGAAAAAGCTAGAGGGTTAGGCGAGGGGGATCCACTGGCGAAGATATTCGGTGATCTTCCATTGCATCTCCTGCAGGTAATCCGTGAGATATAGATGGTGCAGGAGCGGGGACTTTTGCTACATCCTCTGGATGACACACCCCTTGAAGGAGTTCAGTCTCACATCGATTTCACCCTCCTCCAGCTACAGAAGCACAATGGGAATAGGAGTTTCGAAAGCGAGACCTCTTACTGATTTTACTCACCGCGTTGAAGGCATAGATATCCTGGTAGCAGGATGGAGATATGCAGTGCCTTATGCAGTTGATCTTGGTCACGCCCACGTTGAGATTGACACACTGGGTGTGCTGCTCGCAGGCCACCTCCTGTTCGTGGTAGGTTATTTCCTGTTTGTCAAAGACGTAAACGATTCAGCCCGGAGAAAAATCAATAGCATCGTGGACGCACATTCTTACTCGTCTCCTTGTAGGCGTACTCTGGAAAGTGGAAAGTGGCAGTCTTCGGGAACATCTTGCCACTCAATCCGGGCATCTCCTTGTAACCGTGTGTACATTTCAGTAAAATTACGGAGAGAACAAAACAGATATTCACAGCACGTTCCATTTTCCCGTTACTTGTTTGGTTGAATTAATGGTGACGACATAGAACAGCCCAATCAGGGATGAATTCGGTATGGAAAAACGATAAGAAATCATCCCGTTTGTGTTTTTGGTGCTGTTAGTACCAAGATTCGAAAATTGGAACGCCGATTAATACTAACCAATGCTATTTTACCGAAACGAGCGAAATATAGAAATATTTACAATATGTTTTGTCGAATTTCTTAAACCTTTACCTGATTTTTTGTTATCGATCTATCTATCATCCCTAATGCTAGTGACGCTATCGATATCAATATTCAAGAAAGAAGCAGCACGCGCCGTATTATTTTGTCAATAATTTTGCATTGCATTTAATCTTATAAACGTTGGAAGTGGGGCGGAAGAAGATGGCAATGGCAACGGGAACAGCAACGACGACTACTGCGGTCGAGCAGCTGGTAGCCCAGACCCTGCAGGCGGCCACAAACCCCAGCCACGAGATTGTGCAAAAGGCCGAAGCCCAACTTAGCGAATGGGAGCAGCAGCCGGGGTTCTTTCCCACGATAGCCAGGCTGAGCGTGAAGCTGCCCGGCAGCGCGGTTGACGCGGAGGTGGCGCTGAAGGTCCGTTGGATGGCAGCCGTTTACCTTAAGAACGGCATCGAGCGCTACTGGAGGCCTAATTCGCGGCAGGAGCTGCCGGCCGAGCAGAAGCAGCAGATACGAGACGTCCTGCTGCAGCACTACGACGCGGAAGAAGTGCCCCAGGTGGCACTGCAGGTGGCCGTGCTGTTTGGGCGCCTTGCTCGCACCGACTACCCACGCTTCTGGCCCGATCTGCTGCCCACGCTGATGAAGCAGCTGCAGGCGTGCAGCAGCGAGACGGACGCTGCACTGCAACAGAGAATTCTCTTAGTCCTACACTACGTCATTAAAGCCCTGGCCTCGCGCCGCCTCATGGCCGAGCAGCGGGCCTTCGAGGAGCTGGGCAGCCAGATCTTTAGCTACTTGGCGTGGGACATCTGGGCCACTCTGACCGGCCGCTTCCTGCAGCAGGTAAAGAGCGGCGAGGAGGCTCAGGCCCTCAGCGCTCTGCAGCGGGCCTATATTGTGATGCGATCCCTCAGGAAATTGATTGTCTACGGATGCTCCAAGCCGTACAAGTCCACTGACCACATGAATTTCGTAGAGCAGCTGTTTCAGCGCCTGCGCCAGTGCCTGGAGCTGCGCTACGAGCTGCGCATGGGACCAGGCCCGGCCAGAGCCTCGCAACTGATAAGCGAGCTGGAGCGCTTCATCCTGAAGATGATGAAGGCGCTGAACGAACTGGTGGAGCGGCACTCCATATCCTTTGCCCGATTTGTGCCTGTGGCCCTGGAGTTTAGTTTCCACTATGTGTTCCACGAGGGCACCGCCCTCATCTTTGACGCCGGCGACCGCATCAACTTTACCAACTTTGCCATTCAGGCTCTGAACATGCTCAAGGGCATCATGTTGAGCGGCAACGACAGCATCTGTGCCCCCGCGGCCACGGAGCTGGCGACAGGAACCGGAGCTGGGTCTAGCCTCGAGGACGAACTGCTCGCCTCGGCTGCCCAGAGCAACGCCAAGTTCTTCACCGTGGAGCGGGTGACGTACATCTGCGAGAAGATCGTCACCCACTACTTCCTGCTCACCCAGCAGGAGCTGGAGGAGTGGCAGCAGGACCCCGAGGGCTACGACCAAGACGACGGCGGCGGCGACGCCTGGAAATACGCCCTACGACCTAGCGTGGAAACGCTCTACTTCACCTGTTTCACCCAGCACTCGACGGTAATGATTGGCGAGGTCCTAAAGTTCGTCCGACGGGCACAGCAGCTGCAGCTCTCGCCGGATTCCGACCTCAAAGCTATCCTGCTAAAGGACGCCATCTACAATGCGGTGGGACAGGCGGCGTTTCATTTCTTTAACAAGCTGGACTTTGGCTCCTGGTTGACCTCCCAGCTGCTGGCGGAGCTGCGCATCGAAGCCCCCAACTTTCGAATTCTCAGACGCCGCATCATCTGGATGGTGGGACACTGGGTGGGCGTACAGCTACCGCGGGAGCTGCGTCCGCTGGCCTACGAGGCGTGCCTTCACCTGCTGCGTCCCCAGGAGGACATGCCCACAAGACTGGCCGCCGCCCGGACCCTGAACCTGCTGTTAGACGATTTTGAGTTCATGCCGGAGGCCTTCCACCCGTACTTCTCGCCGTTGTTCGAGGCTCTTTTCTTGCTGCTGCACGAGGCCGGCGAGTGCGACACCAAGATCGTTGTCCTGGGCACCATGACACTGCTGGTGGAAAAGATGAGCGAGTACATCGAACCGCAGGCCCTGCAATTCATCGCATACCTTCCCCTGCTGTGGCGTGAGAGCGAGAAGTACGACCTATTGCGTTGCGCCATCATCGGCACCTTGGAGCAGCTGGTTCGCACCATCCGAGATGTGCCCGAGCCCATGAAACCCTTCCTCTACAGCGTCATCAGGCTGAGCACTGACCTCCAGGTGAGTAACTCTTTGGGAAGGGAATTAGTATATAGTAGTGGTAGAGGGAATTATTAGTGTCCTTTGTTCTAAACTATAAACCCCAGCACGATAATGGCCTTATCTACCATGGTATAAATGTGTTCAGGAACACCAAGATCATCAACCAGGGTAATTCGCTTAAGAGAACCCCTCAAAAGACGTAAGGAAACAAAAAGGGGGGTAACAAATTGGCACACACTATGACTGAAAATTATTGAGATTGCAAGAGAAAGTGAAATGAATTGCTGTATGCTCGACACAGAGCATCATCAGCATACATGAGTGCTCGAGAGTTTGTTTTATTTCTTTGTGTTACTTCTTTTATGCAATTATTTACGTCAGACTAATGTGATTCATTCCATCCTGCAGCAACACTCTCACGTCTACCTCATCGAGGATGGAATCATGCTGTGGCTGGCTGTGATTGGAAATTCGACTGTCCTGACCCCCGAACTGCTGGCACTGTGCGACCACCTACTGCCCATCATTGAGATGTCGTCGGAGAACCTTCGGACTGTGCTCCAGCTCATCCATGCGTACATCCTGCTGGACGCCCAGGCCTACCTGAGTAGGTACGGCGAGGGGTTCGTGGACTATTGTGTACGTTCCTTCGAGGACATCCGCGTTGAGGGCATCATCGCCATGCTGCGGATCTTCGAGACCTGCCTCAAGACGGACGCGTCGATGGGATTGCGATTGGTGCGCCCCGCTCTGCCCTTCGTCTTCCAGCAGGTCTGCCTCAAGCAGGAGTATCCCATGACCATGGGCTGGTACCTAACCATTGTGGCTAGGACGCTGCTCATCGACCAAGCCGTATTCATGTCGGTGGTGCAGCAACTGCCCCACACGGACGCTCTGGCCCGCATCCTGGACGTGTGGATCGAGATGTTTCCCATGGTGCCGGACACTCACGCCGAGAAGAGAAAGCTCTTCTGCCTGGCCTTCGCCTCGATTTTCGGAAACAACGAACTGCTGCTAGCCCGGCTGCCACACATCCTCCAGCTGGTGGACGAGACGCTCGGCGAGGTCATGGATAAGCAATTCGCGGTGGCGGAGGATGGCGCCGCCAGGACCACGCCTCGCTACTACGACTCCCTGGTCATCCACGACGAGCACGAACTGGACGAGTTGCAGCAGCAGTTATGTACCGAAGACTTCCATTCGAAGGGCTACCCCGCCAAGACGTACCACGATGACCGCCACCGGCAGCTGGTGCTCAAGGATCCCGTCTACAAGATACCCCTCACCGAGTACCTCAAGTGGCAGCTGCAGGCGCTCCAGTCGCAGCTGGGCTCCGCCCGCTACGAGCAGCTGCTCAGAAGCGTCGTCCCGGAGGTGCTCGAACGGATCACCATGTACATAGAGCAGACGGTGCCCAAGGCCTGCGTGGTGTGCGCTGGCGGAGGAGGTGGTGACGGCTCAGGAGCAGAGGCTCCCAATGAGGCTGAGCCGGTAGAGTCCGGCTGATGCTCTACGCAACTCGAGCATTGCTGTGCTTCGAAAGCTTTTTACGCTAAGTTATTAATGTATTTTGTATTGAAATTATATATTTTTAATTGTTAGCCATGTCAATGCGTCTAGTCCAGGTCTAGTCTACGGCAGGGCGTCGCTCCAGCTTGCCACGCAGGAGGGTGCGGATAGTCTCGTCCTTCTGCTCGAGCCTGTGACGCAGCTTGTCCAGCTCCTCTACGTTGCGGGCGTGCAGGCCGCGCATTTGTGACTCCTTGTGCTTGACGAGCACCTCAAGGCGTCGCACTGCGTCGTAGGTTTCCCTCATCTCCGTCTGGCCCGCCTCCAGCTTCTGGGCCCACTGCAGGGCCATGCGAAGACGGGCTTTCAGTCGGTCCCGAGAGTGTTTGGCCTTCTCCGTGCTGCGGGCGAGGGCGGCGGCCCGCATGGAGCTCGCCTTCAGCTGATCCTGCAGAGAGGAGCGCTCTCTGACGTGCTCCTGCTTCAGTTCCTCCAGCAGAGTCTTACACTGATGCATTGCCTCCACCTCGACTGGACCTGCTGCTGCATTGGGTGCGCTTGTGGCATTGGGGACAGCGGTGCTCCTAAGGGCTGCAAGCTCCGATTTGGTGCGGGCGTAGGCCGCCTGCAGATGGTCCATGTCCAGAAGGAGCGTCTGCATCCGTTGTTCGTAGCAGTGCATCACCTCCACCAGCTTCTCCTTGGCCAGGTCGGTCTTGCGTGTTTGCGCCTCGGCCTTTGAGCGGCAAACGCCCAGCTGCGCCTGGAGGCAGATACGCTCTTCCCGCCATCCCCCCAGGTCGCGGCGCAGTTGCTCCTGGGACTGCAACTGTAGGGGACATCAGCAGAGAGCAGTGGTCAGTGATCAGGTGAGTGTCCTATGGATATGGGATGTATGAGATACGGCTGTCACTTACCAGCTTTGTGTTATCCTCCAGGGCGCGCTTCAGCTCGCCCGTGAAGTGCTCGAACTCTGTGTTGTACTGCAACAGGAGAGCGTCCTTGTCGCGGATGGATTCGTCGTAGGCCTGCAGTAGCGGGCCCAATGTGTGCGTGGGCAGGGGCTGACAGCCGGTGAAGGCTGAGGAGCAGGCTGCCGCTGCCGAGCTCGTCGATTCTTTCTCCCCGTTCCTGCGCTGATCCTGGTAGTTCTCGATCTGCACATTTAAACGGAAGACGAGAGTCTTTAACATGTCCACGTCGTTCACCAGCGTTCTGTTCTGCCCAAGAACGACGCCCAGCTTCTGGTTGAGCTCCTGGCAGCGGTCGCAATTGGTCACCTGCTGCTCCGCCACCGCTAGACGGCTCTCCAGCTGGGAGCTGTCGGTGCGCAGCCGCTCGTTCTCCTTGGCGAACTGTTCGTTGTACTTATGCAGGGTGGAAAGGCGCTGCACCAGCTGCTCCAGCTGCTGGTCCTTGGCCTGCAACTGTGTCGGATATGGGGATGAGCGCGTGGCTGGGTTGGGTTTGGTTTGGGGTGCTGCTTACCAGTCCGTTGAGCGTGCGATCCCTCCGATCCTTTCTCCCGGCGGGTGTCGTCTGCTGGCGTTGCTCCACCTCCACGCTCCTCGAGCGGCGACTGAAGTTTCCAGACAGCGTCTGCAGCGGTTTCCGATTCCTCTTTGGCTGCGTGGGCGGGCGTTCCGCCACCCCCTCCTCCTGGTCGGTCTGGTCCAGATCCGTGATCATTACACTCCGCGAACTCATTTCAGTAATTTTCTTATTCAAATTCTGACATTTCCTGCCCGGGCCTCTAGCCTGCTGTGGAGACGAAGTAAACAAATCCCAAACCCAGCCAACCAACCTCCGCCGACACACCTGTCATGTGTCCTGGCGCTCGTTGCCATGACGTTCTACCCTGTGTTTGACCCTGTTTCGCGGGTATAGTCACCCTTCTGCTGCGGCGAGAACGTACTGAGCAAGAGAGGGTGAGAACGAGGGGGAACGTTGCAAAGTGCAAATTGATTTGTACCTTTTGGTTATAAAAATGATTCGATCTGATCCAGATTCGGCAATCTGGCAGATGTGGTCATTCTCTATGATAGTGCGTTCTTAATTTTCTCGTATCTTCCACAGACACAGGATGCCACAGACAGACAGTCATGGCTCTCTCTACTCAGCTATTGATGCTAAGAAGAATATATGGGTCGAAAACGCTTTCTCCTGGAAGTTACACACATCCACTTTCACCACAAATGTAAGATACCCTATATTCAAAAGTGAGTAGCGGCTATAAAAAGCTAGATTTTTAGCTAGACAAATTTATTATATTATTATTATATATTATTATATATATCTCGTTTTAAAACGCAGTACAAATGAAATTTTTTCAGAAAAATTAATAAAGTGAATTCTGGGCCACTATATCGGTACTATTGCGAGCTTCTTCTTCCGATTTCTGGGCATCTGAATCCTCACTGGTTGGACGTTCTCCTTCCAAATTCTTTCTGGATAGTGGATTAGTTTTTTGACCTTCCAATTTCTGGCTAGATAGTAGATTATTGGTGGGAGCAGGATTGTTGAACAGCTTTATGACACGCGCGATCCACTCTGCATGACTGACCACACCCGTGTAGACAGAAGGGCCGACACAGTTCCGGGTGGTGTAGCTAGCAATCCCGAACTGGACGTAGCGCTCCAGGCCCTTATACTTTACCACTCTACCCAAGGGCCCGCCGGAGTCACCGTTGCAGAGGTTGCCAGTGCGGTGTCCGGCACAGAACTGATTCGTTGCCAGCGATACTCTGAATTGGTCATTGCACACGTTCCGACGGTACCGGTCCAAGGTGATTGTCTGAAGAACGGCGCTGGTGCTACCACTTCTGGTTTTGCCCCAGCCAGTGGCATTGAACCAGGAAAGTGTCTCCACCATAGGGGTTACCCTCGGATCCATGATCAGACAGATTGGTCGAATGTGCACTGCAAAAAAGAGATCGCAGCGTCAATTCTGGATCTTTGCTTGTGAAGGTGCTTGTTTACTTTTGAACTGGACCTTTCGCGCCAGTCGCAGCAGTCCTATATCGTTCGGATGCACATTTCTGTTGTAAAAACGATTTTTGATGGCCATATCAACGTCATACTCTTCAGCTGGAGGAAGGCAGCCCGCTTCTGCTTCCGAGCAGTCAGTACTTGTCCTTCTGTTGTAGTCTCCCAGGCGAACCTTTCTGTTTAAGCGAAATCCTATATGTACTCCTATATCTAGCTATGGCTACTTACAGCGTTTCTCTATCACGAATGCAATGCGCAGCAGTCAGCACGAACTCTGTAAAGGAACCCAAGTGTTATTCTAGCGCAAAAAGTGCCAAGCTTCCAAATACGAACGATTGTGAATGAGCGTCCCGGAACACACAAAGTCCGGAGACGTATGCAAATATGCCATCCAGGGACTCGAAGTTATTTCCGCATTAGAGCCGTCAATTATTTTCGGCTTCAGCAAACTTTCCGATCCTGCGCGAACACCGCAGTTCTGCTCCAGAAATTGTGCAGATCCCGACTGGCAAACGATCAAGCAAGCGAATATTAATATACTCGCTACTAGGTTCTTCATTGCGACTGAGCGAATCGGGGAACACTGATATCTAGCCAGGAGGGGCGCTCATATTAATACTAATCAGAACAGACACCTAGTTATCACTGAATTCCCAGAAAACTTGTTTCCTACGCAAAATTTTATGGCTTTTCTTGAGCATAAGGTCAGATTTTGATCTTACAAAATGAGCACCAAATTCTCTCGACAATAAATGATAAAGATAATAATAGAAAAGTTGCTATTTGATTCCAATTAAATAAATCCAATAATTCAAATTTTAGTGTCCAATTAACCAGAATTTGGTAACCATAAAGATCAAGCAGGGGCAGATTGTGTTCTTTCCCCAAAAGAAGAGAAATTTCAGCCAAGTGCAATTTTAATGATTATGGTTCTCATAAAGCTCCTATTACGATACGGATCAAGGCCTTAAACAGTTCCACGAAATCCCTTTCCTTTGATCCCTACTGCCCCACGCCATTGTTAAAATTTATGCCACAAAAACCATTGGGATCTCAGTTTAAAAAAAATCGATGCCTATAGCTGTGATTAGGTTTTTAAAACTGAAAAGTCTAGTACATATGTAACATATATAGTTTTTTTTTGTTTTGTTTAAGTTTGAATCAGATCTTGATCTCGTCTTCTCGCACGACGCGCTGGATCCAATCTGCATGGTATAAAACATCTGTGTAGATACCCGGACCATCGCAATTCGCGCTGCCATAACTGACAATTCCGACCTGAACGTAGCGGTTCTGGGTTCCATTCAAAAATGTTATCAATGGGCCGCCAGAGTCCCCGTTGCATGTGTCGCCTTGCCGGTGTCCTGCACAGATCTGGCTCTGTAGCAGTGTCTGCCGAAATTTGCGATTGCATTTGCTACGGTCGAGCCGGTTGATGGTTATTCTCTGAAGTATTCGGCTTGTCTTTCCGCTGTCGGTCACACCCCATCCAGTGGCAGTAAATGACTCAATTGCCTCTACCGACGACCGCAATTCAGGGTCAACGAACACACAGATCGGTCTAATGTGGACTACGGGAGAGGATTTTTTGATTATTGAAAGCATTCATATTGTATAGCATAGGCCACCTTTGTATTCCACATCCGTGGTCAATCGAAGCAGACCTATGTCATGCCTTCCCCGTTGCATAGAGAAGAGACGATTCCTAAAGGCCGTTTCCACGAAATATTCTTCATGGGGCGGAAGACATTGCGAATCGCTGCAGTCAGAAGTACTAGAGACATCGAACTCTCCCAGGCGAACCTTTCTGTACAACAAAAGCATTTCAATATTTTAATATTTATAATTGCAAGGAAAGTACTTACAGTGGCATTTCGCGAGAGATGCAATGCGCTGCTGTTAGAACGAACCCTGTAAAAAAACAAAATGTATTTTCCAAAATGGATTATTACTGTTTAACGACTTACGTTTGTGGATAAGCGTTCCGCCACATACGAAAGCTGAGGACGTATACAAATATGCCATCCACGGATTGGCGGCTATTGCTGCATCTGTGCCCCCCTTTATTCTAAATGTAAAATGATTAGGAACGACACCGCAGTCTGGCTGTAGAAATTGTCCAGATCCCGAATGACAAAGGATCAGGCAAGCGAGCACTGCAACAGCAGCTAATATGATCTTCATTTCAAGGCAATGAACTGGGACACACTGATGTCTACTATGTCGTGTTGGGCACTTATATACACCAAGGGGAACCTATGCCGCTAATCAGCCTTTTTGATTTTCAATTAATTTGTATTATTTATTTATTATTATTTATTTTTAATTTTAAGTTCCTTAGAACTGATACCATGGATTGTGTATGTGCTGTCACTTGTACATATACGAATAATAAAGCATAGAAGCGGATCTAGGAATTAGATACAGGTCAATGATTGTGAGTTCTATATAAATTCGATAATTTATTCTGCAATTGTAGTTCTTCTGTTAATAATTTTCACATTTTGCTTAGTTACGTTATATCATATTTTTCTCAAAATAAAAACAAAATAAAAAAGGAAGTAAAGTAAATGAAAGGATTCTTTACTTGATATGTCATTGTTAGGTCATCACACAGTTTGATGGTTGGGGCCAATTGATGCCGTGCACGTACAAGTGGTTGTTCCGATTGCCGACACGGTTGAAATATTTTCCGAAGATGTAGCATCCGTAGGGCTTGTGGCCCATGTGAAGGATAACACGTCAGTCTCGCCTGAGTGAGTCTCCGTCCCGTCGAGATGCATCCACTCTTTTCACCACTTTTCATTGTAAAATTCAATCAAATAATTCTTTATTTTTATTTTTTTTTGTTTGTTTGTATTCGAGGCAGTACATTTTGAGAATGGGTAGCACTGTCAGTTAGGGATACTGAAATATTTTCAGTCGCATCACTAACAATGCATTAAGCATATAGATGTGGCAGTTCATAAAAACGAACTTTCTGGATTTGATCCCCATGGTCTTCGGAGTTCGGCTAGTTAGTATGATTATATGATTTTATCGATTGGTTCTGTTTTCTCTTTTGAATTTTAATTTTGAATATTAGGTTATAGAACTGCTGGCATTGGTGGACTATTTCATTTTCGGCTTCTGGGCTTACATACCCTTTACTTTTTGAACCATGTAGAAGTGAAAAACAGACCACATATCGAATACCAATTCGCATAGAATCAGAACGATCAGGATTGTTTTTCTTTTTCCAGAAACCATTTTAAACATTTCAGTTTAATGATCTGTGCAGTGCTTAATCGGATTATAGCATCTGCAAGTGTACATACCTATGTACATATGTGTATTTGTCCCAAAGCCCAAAGAATTTATTCATTCGCCAATGGTCCGAACATGAAGCTGGTGGCGATGCATCCCTGACCTAAGCCACGGATCACGTTTTAGTTGGCTTTATTATGGGATGGTAATGGTAAAGAAAAATAAATAAATCTGCCAAGTGTAGATAAAAGCGAGGGTACACAAATTGTTATTTATATAATATTTTTAAATTCAAATTTGGCCGTAACTGGCTAGTACTGGAAACCGCCAAATCACTGCCTGTCAAAAGGCTCACTGCTACAGAACGCGCAGCTGCAGGAAGTCTAAAGGTGTGTGTGACGTAGACAGGGTAGCTTTCTATTAGTCGCTTGTCAGGCAGCGATAGGTGGCGTCAAACCTATCGAATTTTAAATAAAATAATACTTTGCATACTACATTTTTTTGATTTATTTTTAAAAAATCAACAAATTTGTATAGCTGTTTAACTTTATTAAGTGCTGTACAGATTAAATTAATTCAATATACGATAATATGAGGTCAGAATTTCAAGTGTGTCTACTTAGACACAAACTAAATAAATAAACACATTCAGACTGGAGAGACTTAGTTGGTACACGGAAAAGTGCGGCATCCTCCATAAATTATATACATTAATTGAACGACTTTTGTGTCTATAAATAGGTGGTGTGTGAATCAGGGAAATTCACTGTGTGAGCCATTAGTAATGTCGCACTGGCCGCAACCGGTTAATCTCTACAGCTTTTACTATCCGAAGCAGTAGGTGAGCGCAATCACGATCAGCGCGGCTATCCGGAAACAAACTGTGAACTGTAGATTACGCTTTAAGTGCACTTAACCTAAGCTTATTACAAGTAAAATTAAGTAGTCTGGGCCATACGGCGACGGGCCTAGTCGGGGCTATTGCATGGCGTGCCGCGGGTGGATGTAGTGGGAGCCGGAGTCGTCGTTCTCCTGGTGGATGACACTCATCAGGACTAACAGACTGCCAGCAGCGAGGGCCCGCAAGATCAGGCCGACGGCGCGATGCTGGTGAGATCTGATCGATGTGAACATTTTCAGAGTATTTCGCTGGGGCTACGGGTTTTAAGCTGTACCGGCACGATCGGGCTGAGGCTTAGAATGAGACTGAACGCCGATGAACACTCGCGCCTACTATTTATTGCACTGGCAGCGTTCTCGTCTCGATGTGTTTTCCCCAAGGGAATACTGTTCGAGAATGGGTAGATTCCCAGTCGGGGCTATGGTATTGCCCCGTTCGATCCCGCTGTCATCATCAAGTGATTGACATGGCATCGATAAGAGGTAGACCTCTTCATCTCGCATCTCATTGCAGTTTTTGCAAATGCTTCACGAATTGTGAGTACGAGGTGTCTTTATAATCTTCCAGCGGATCCCATTGCTCCCGTGGATCTATTTCTGTGGAGTGAGTGAAGGTCGTTGGCCATTTCTTTGGGGTATAATGGTGTATAAATAATGCGCAGTGTGTGCTAAATTTTGGCATCCATCAACCCCTCCTACGTGCGTCGATTCTCAAAGCAGCCACAATTACTGCGAATGCTGCGCATTTTTGGTGGAAGAATCGCAGAAAGTTTGCTGCCGATGCTGTCATCCGCTGAAAGAGTCCCGATCTTCTTTCAAACTCCACTCCAGCAATGCAGCTGCAGCACGGACTAGACGGGGCACAGGTTTGACTGTAGAAATCTGAACCAATCGAATCAGTTGGCGATGGCTCTTGGGGGGAGAATGTATGAATTTTCGCTTACCGCACGTAGCGCTGGAACTTTGGACTCCTCGACAGTTGGGTACAGCGGCGCCAGAGGCTTCTTGCTATGTGTATGGAATGCCTGGCCCAGGTCGGGTTAAGGCGCTGCAAGTGCGGCATCTTTCGGCAAGGCATCGACTCGAACTGAAAATGAACGGCTAGCGCAGGCCTTCTTCAGGTAAGTTTTCATTTAGCGACAGCCCCAGCCCTATGCAGTTGCAGCTGCCCTCTGTCCCGCCACGCCACAGCTGCATAGCTGCTATACAATACACATAGGGATGCTCCTGGGTAAGGGCTGTACAATGATCTATAATATGGTGGGAACTCGTAGTACAAAGATGTTCTTTACAAGAGAGCGTGCGATGAATAGAGACGGAGATTCTCTCTAAGAATCGCTATCATCCGCTGATACGAGTGCATATACTAGTATATAACATTATATAGTACATATGTATGTATGTCATACAGTCGGGACTGATTGGTGCTCAGTCCGAACGTAGCTTCTAAAGGAGAATGACGGGGCTACAGTTGTTGGGGATATGTCTGTGTCTGGTGTCGGTGTCGTTGGTGCATTTTGGAGCAGGGGGAGAATGTCTGTCGATGGTCTGGAAGTGGGCTACTGTTGAAAAGGAACTCATGCCGACTCCCCGTTCTTGCAGATCCCTTATTCTGCACAACCTTTGAGGACAAGCCTGGCTGGTGTAAGCACTTCGGAGAATGTGCCTACTTCAGGGATCTTGTTACGAAAATTAAGAAAGGATTACCGCTAACTGAGGAGGAAACGAGGATCAAGGAAAACGCTGGCTGCTCAACCAAAAAGGTAAGTCACATGATGATTCTCTTTGGAATGTGCACTCAACGATCCGTAGACATTCGTCTGCTGCGAAGAGCACGTGAACGGAACGGGACTGGAGCTGCTACAGCAGTCTGAGGAGGCATGCGGCAAGTTCTTGAGACTCAAGGTGCTTGGCGGCAGCGAAATCAAGATGGGATCGAGACCTTGGATGGCTCTGCTAAAGTATGATGCTACAGAACCCGGCACCCAGGGAAGGGGCCAATTTCAGTGTGGTGCCACGCTTATCACGAAACGTAAGTAGAATTTCCTGCATCGCTGAAAGAATCGTTTCACTGGTCCTAACGCTCCTCCCGCAAGCAGGCTTCGTCCTAACCGCCGCTCACTGCATGATCAATGGATTCCCGTAAGTAGATTTCAGCCTCTGTCCAACTATTCAACCAATCATTTAAGTCTGATCTCTGAGCAGCGTGGCAGTGAGGCTTGGAGAGCACAATATTACCTCTGAGGTGGACTGCAGGATTGTGGACTCGAAGACAAGTTGTCAGCCGCCCTACGAGGACATTGGCATCGAAAAGATCATCCCGCACGAGGGATACTCGAGTTTCACTCAAAAGAATGATATAGCCCTCGTCAAGCTGGTGAGGGACATGGTGTTTAAGGGTAAGCGCTTCCTCCACGTGGAAATCCTATATCATGTCGTAACGTGGGATTCTCTATGGCCAGATCACATTAATCCCATATGCCTGCCACTCTACGTAGAGCTGCAAAAGAGTATCCTGGAGACGAAAGTTATGCGAGTGACGGGCTGGGGCAGACAGACGGCCCATGGGAATGATTCCGATGTTCCCATGGAGGCTGGGGTCTCCCGCCTGTCCCTCGCCAGCTGCACCGCTATGCAGAACAGATCCATCGCCAAGAACCAGATCTGCGTCAGCGCCTCCCTCCAGGACAGCTGCAAGGGCGACTCTGGAGGCCCGTTGCTCTTCAACTTCTGGTACAAGAAGAGCAAACAGCGCTTTGTGCAGATCGGCATCGTGAGCTACGGCCCCGAAAACTGTGGCCACAAGGAGCTGGGAGAGACGGGGGAGGGTCAGACATCAGTCTACACGGACGTCACCAGATTCATTCCCTGGATCACCCGGACTGTGGCCCAGTAGCAGGAGTAGCGCCCAGATGTAAATATAATTGCAATAAATATATGAAATAAGCTTGGGTACACAGAGTTCTCTTGCTTATTGAATATAAATAATTTAGATCCGACTAATTGGGCATCTAATGCTTAAAATTAAACAGCCTCCGTCGTATCACGATTAATGATGGCCTCCACGATCTGGGTGAGGCGCTGGGCTCTCGTCAGCTTCCACGATACACAGGACAGGGATGTGATGAAGAAACCAATGCCTAAGCAACCGATGAATACATTAGGACGGGATGGGGTGGGATGGAATGGAATGCAAGGGGATGCAGCACTTACCCATTAGCAATATAGCCTCGGAGGTCTCGTCCTGCCAGGCTTTGGAGACGACGCAGAGCAGAATGAAGCCGCTCAGCAGACAGAAGGAGCCAACGACTACGGCCAAGGTGATCAAAATGATGACGGGATCGTTCAGAGTCCTATAGGCGAACAGTGTGTGGCACAAAGATCTCTTGCGTGGAAGTGGCGATATATAAACATCCCCACTGTGTCGGAAGAGGCGGAAGATGGTTTAATTAGTTCTAGACAGGGAGAGAGGGTCTTGGGTAAACTGCGATACGAACCAGGCTTGGGCGTAGTTCGGAAGAATGGGAATAGCTCTGCACTCCATCGCGCACGTCGATACACTGAATGGAAGCCCTTTCTCCGTTCGATTGGGCTCTTCCTCTTTTGGGTGGCTGCCTGGCCCTGGCACTATTTTCTATATATAGCTCCATCAGCTGACGAACGCAGACGCGTGTCTGCCGCTCTAGAATCGGAGTCGCAGTCGCAGACGGAATCGGTGTTGGGGTTGGGGTTGTATTGTGGATGCGACGGGTTTTTTTTATTTATAGCCGCAAAGGAAGTGCTGCGCTCTAACGGAACTAGACAGATGCGCAGTTCTCAGATCTTCTCCGGGCGTGAAAACCACAACGGATTTATATCTATTTATATCGTTCAATTGGGAAGAGTTCAATGCTCTCAAACAATGGAAAACGGTAAGGCAAGGAACGTAGGAACGAAGGATGAAGGTACAAAGAAACCGGAGTCGGATTGTAATACAATAAATCAACTTCATTACTTTGCTTGCTAAGAATGTGAGAGCAGGGGCTCCAACAAGTGCAAATCATTAACTTGATGCCACAAAGTTCACGTTTCGCATGTGCCCAGGTAGCGTTGACAACCGTCACGCACAACTCCCTCAGTATCCTATTCCACTCGTATCCCACTCTGGTCTCACATCAGCCTCAACGTCTTGGTAGTTATACAAATACTTCAAGGTGGCGTGGCGTGGCTGCATTCAAGCGAAACGCAAATTATGCAAAATAACGATGTTAAAATTTCAATATAATGAAGCCAGGCAGGATGGTAGGATAGGATACCCCTGACGTGGATGGGCACCCGGCAGATAGAGGCAAGTTTCATCGTCAAGCCAATGCCCCGATCGATGGGTGTGCTACAATGGATCTCGGTCTTTGTTCGAGAGAGCTTATCTGAGACTGCTATCGCCGGGGTAATTTATATGAACAGGGCTATGATTATACGGATTCTACGGGCACTCAATCATTGTGTGAATGATTGCTGGAATGGACTTGTAGGTCATCACCCTTACTCAGTATTGGCAGACATAAAAGTCCAATCGAAGGCGTCGCCATAAACAATTATCAACTTTGTTGCACGTTACTGCCACATGGGTGGTGGCACAAGCAGAGAGAGAGAGAAAGGAGTCACCGTGCTCCTTGCTCTTCGGCGATAGCAGCGTGTTCTTCTCGCCTTGGTTACATTGTAAAACGTTTTATTGTCGCCGGCATCTGGCGACGATTTGTTGGTAACGCACCTCCATCAACCCCCGTTCCCAGACGCTATCCCCGTACTCTCCTCCTCCTCCACCCTCTCGCCCCGCACCCTCACTAGAGGTGAGAGCCAGCGGCACGAAACGACGAAACCCACTCCTGATGACATCTGTTATGCTTATTGGATGCTTTGTGAATAAGAATTCGAATGCGGATTCGGTCAACGTTGTGTGCTGGGTTTTGGGGTCCCGTGTCCTGGGGAGCTGAGGCAAATTGCCGTTGATTGTCGGGCCCAGGCGTGGCAGCGTAAATAACAGAGAACCAAGGTGCCAACTGCTTCAAAGCCAGTCACAAAAGTTTGCCAACAACATTAGATAGAGAGGCCAGAGAGTGGAGGGAAGTGGGGTGCGGATCTGGACCTGGGTCTAAAGCAATGGAAAACTTCAGGGCCGATTACATTGGGGCAGGCAGGGTGAAATCTTATCGCCGCACAAGAACTCGTTTCATTTTAGTGCCACAATCAGCGCTGCTCACTTGCAACTTCCCTGGCATGACAAATATTTTACTTTTACTCTTTCGGGTCTTCTTTTATGCGTTGGCTCCATTTCTGGCTCTGTCTCAGCGCTAAATTTCCTTCTCCCGCCTGAGCTCTCTGATGCGATGCGAAAGTGTGCCAAAGTCGCTGACAACAAAATCAAACACAGCGCCTGAGACACACCCGGAGCTGGGATAGGGGGGAGGAAGTCCGGCAAAAGGCTGCAGAAAGTTAAAATTAAATTAGCGTTTTTTCAGACTCTGCAGGGTTGCAAGGTAGCAACCCATCCTTTGGGATATCCTTGGGTCGATCCACGGCCAGAATGGGTAACAAGGTATTCGCCAACTTGGGCCCGCTTTCTGTCACTGGCTGCTACTTAGCCAAATTAAAATTGCAGAGCAAAGCACTATCTGCACCCTTTCTAGGAGTCCAGATTCTTGGTCTTAAGGCGGGACAGGCAGGATTGGATGTTTGATATGGGATATCCAGCTCCTGGATGGGCAGCCAAACAGTTTTGGATTCCTGTAGAGCATTGCTACTTCGGGTTTTCCGTTTTTTATCCCTGCTGTCCTCTTAGCATCTCCCATTTATGCTTGTTTAAGCAAATGCTTGTTATCGTCCGGATCCGTGTCCTGGTCCGAGTCCGCGCTCAAATCCAGTCTAAAGGATAATGCGCGTAATTGTTGTCCATGCCCGGAAATTGGCATAAGGAATGGAATGGAGCAGACCGGAGTGCTTATAGCCAACACCATTCGTATTTGCATGGAAAACATTAAAAGTCGCTAGAGAAGCACCTCCTCGGCGACGGTAATTAAATTTGAGCCTGTGCCATAAACACAATCTGGAATCCGATGCTCGAGTAAACATCCGGATTAGCGCTAATTCCGCACATACATATAAATATGTACATATATATCTGGCTTTTAAAAGCGTATGCAGTGGTAAGTGGAATGAATGGCAGCAGATGACTGCTGGATGACTTTATCAAATCGATTCCCACAAGCGTCAACTTTCACTCTCTCTCTCTCTCTCTCTCTCTGCCATACTCACATACACACACTCTCGACCCACATCCCCATTTGACAGTGCCAATAGTAGTGCTGCCAAGAGATGGCTCCGTCATCGTTGCGTGAGGCCAGAGCAAACATGCGAGCCACGTCGAGTGGCATCAAGTGCAAGTTATCCTATATCAATGTGGCCATATGGCCAGTGGCTTCTCACTGAAGGATCTGAAGGATCGACAGGCACTGTATCCTCTAAGCTTGAACTTCATTAAAATCTGGCGGTTGTCTGAACAACGTTAAAGCACCGAACCGTGTTGGCCTCACATCGCTTTAGTCTGCCTGCAAAATTGACATATAAGTGGCTTTTCGGTATGTGTCTGTCACATGACTAGCAGGGAATATCAAAAATATTGTCATAAAATGTGCCAGAACAAGCCCGGAATATACCACCAGCAATGCAGATGCAGAGATACTCGGTACTCGTACTATGAGCATCTTTCGGATAGACAGACAGCCAGAGTTTGGCATCTTGACTGACGCCGTTTGACGCAAGGGAGGAAGGAAGGGAGGCACGGCGATGGGGTTGTGCCCAGAGACACGGTAATGAAAAATATTTCCATATTGCAAATAAAGTCATCCTGTCTTCGTGGCAGCCCCTAAACCTATTTCTTAACCCTTATAGTCTTGCCTTGTAGTCGGAGCGGCAGCCGGAGAAGGGAGAGCTCACCTGATGGCACTGCCGTGCTCTGGTTTTTTGTTTTGGCAGCACGGCATCTTTCAATTTGCGACTCGACTGGGTACCTCGTCCCTTTCCTCATCCCCTTCATGTGTCCAGGGCCCGAAGTTTATGCAAATTCATTTGAGGGGCAACGCAACAGCATTATTAACCCGGTGATGTCTTGTTCTTGCTCTTGTTCTTCGGTTGGCGTCTGGTTCTCCATGATGATGAAAATGATGATGGTGATGAAGATGATGTCGTTGTGGTGCTGCACACAATTTGGCATATTGCCATGGACACGGACACGGATACAAACACGGCTACGTCTGTGCGGAGTGTGCATTGTTGCAGTTGTTGTCCGCAAGTGTCGGCATTTGTATTATTACAATTATTATGTTGATGTGCCTCCACCTTGCCTCCTGGCTATACTCGTCCTCATTCTCGTCCTTCGCCTGTTGTATTCTGTTTGCATATTTGCGGTCAGTGTGCGGTGTCAGAGTCACAGGTCGGATGTTGGAGTTTCCAGCTCTGCAGTGTCTGGAGTTTCGAGTGCACTCCAGATGGCTGCGTGCAGCCAGCGTTTGTACACACGGCGTATACGCAATTAACCATATTGGTAAATATTATGCCAAGTTACGCGCAATTTCGCGGTCGCGGCTTTCATTAGCTTTGACCAGTGGGCCAATATCCAACGAGGGATCAAAGAGGTGCCAAAGGCAGCTCCCACTTTGGCTTCCTAAATACTCCAACACGGCACACAAGACTACACAATGTATGTACTCCACTAATGGTAATTATGGATCGTGCCTAGAAGGGTCGGGGGCGGGGTTGCTTGCATCAATGGGCCTGAGTTGTTTTTTTTCTTTTTTAATTAAGTTTTGAGTTGGCAAAGTTTTGCCTGGATTAAACAATAGCCATCCACTTGAGACTTGTTTTCTTTGTTGCCTGCTGCCAGCCCTCGCAATCCCATTCCCCTCACTGCCTGCCCCACTGCTTGCCACACTGCTGCATAACTTGATTAAATTTCACTCCTTACCGGAGACGGCGACGGAAACTGCGACTGCGGCCATAAACCACGCTCGTTTAATTTCAATCCAAAGTCTAAGCAGTAACAAGAGCCAATTCAATAAAAAATTAAAAAAAGGAGCAGGAGGAGGAGGAGCTCGACAGCCTTGGAGAAAGCGGATTGAAAGGGCTGAAGCAATCACAGGAGAGCGGCAAATAAACTTGAAGAAAATTAAAATTGGCAGCCAAGAGAAGCAGACGGAGCAAACTCAAGTTGCCATCCAACTTTGATGGTGAACAGAGGATAGCCTTAGGTTGGATAGGGGCAGGAGTTGGAGATGGAGACGAACCTGTAACTGGTACTGGGGCAGGAAACGAATCGACTTAATTGAACAAATCGCAGTAAACGAGCCGTAAATTTTTAATATGTTTCGGTTTGCGTAAATAAAAGCTGACGCAAAACTTTCTGTGGCTATCACTGAGCCAAGGACCGCAATCGAAAGGACTTCTGAGTCGGAATTGGAATCGATTCGGGCAGCACCGGCTGTGGTGCGAGGGGGGAGCTTTAGGGATGGCCGAATTAATAAATCAAGTAAAGTTGAGGTAAATTCATTCAATTAGCAACTACTAGCCAGAGCCTCGCCCCCGTACTCACCTAATTACTTCTTCTGACGGCTGTTGGCTTGACTGATTAAAATACGGCAGAATTACCAAAGTCAGTGTAAGAGACAGAGTCAGAGGCAGCGCCAGAGCTCAGGCCGGGACTTTAAGCTTTGACATTTTGGCATTAGCCATGACCATGGGGCTGGGGCTGTGGCAGAGACAGGGCCAGGGGCGCAAGGACTGTAGGGCTGGAAAGAACAATATTTTCTTTGCCCAGTCGGCCATAGGTCGATGTGTCTGGACTGCTGCTGCTACTTCCCCTTTCAGTGTTAATACAGAAAGACAGAAAGGCCAGACATCCGGCTAGCCGGATGGAGAGCCAGCCAGCCGCCAAGACTCTTGTTTTTTCTTTCTGTTTGGCATTTACACCTTTAAGCCAAGATTTTTTTTTAGCCAGAAGGACACGAGAAGGTGATCGCGTGTCGATCAGGAGGAAATCGAACATGGAAGAGTGGGGAAAGTGGAAAATGGCAACACATGCAGCAAGCATAAAAAAACAAGCAGAAAAGAAAAACAGAATCGGAACTAGAATTGGAAATGGAAGCGAAGCATGAAATATGTTCGTTCTGCTGCGAATACGAATGCGGGCGAAATTGTCATTGTAATATTAATTTATTGCTAGAAAAACTTTGCCAGCTCCTCGCACATGTCGACACTGTCGATTGGAAAGCGGAGAAAGAGAAGGGGGGCTGGGGGTGGGCAAAATAAGAAAAATGGAGACCATTTGACACTTGACATATGCGAGTCGTTTGACATACAAGCAAATTACATGGAACTATTTGTCTTGTCGGCTAAATCGCATAAGCTGCTAGTGGAATCCGAATTGCGGCCACATACCACGTACCCACATGGCAGCGAAGAGCTATGCGATGGCAAAACAAATTGAGTGTTCTACTGGGTGTATTTGTGATGTGCTGTGATCCTACTGCCAGTGAGCGATGATGGGCGTGCTGCAGCTGTATTCCATAATTAACATAACACAGGGCGTATGAGCAATGAAAAACTCATTCAAATTGTCCAGCACATTACCGGTTCCGTTCCGTTCCGTGCCCTGCTCCTGCTCTGTTGGAACTTTACCCATTGTTGCCTGCTTTTGTTGTTGTTGCTGTGGTTGAATATTTGGCTGCATTTTGCATTGAGTAAAATGTTTTAATTAAAAATGAGAAACTTTTCCAATTAAGAGCGGCCGACACGCGCGTTCGAAGCGCATTTAAATTATCAATGCAGGAGCTGTTTTTTTCGGTGCCCCAAATGCATTTCTTCCTAAATGGAGTAATTGTGTGACTGCTACAGTGACTGCTACTGTGACTGCTACTGTGACTGTGAAGAGTGTTGAATGTTGAGTAACGAAATTAATTAGCTGCGAGAGTCCAAGTAAGTGTTGGCAAAAGTTCCATAAAATTGGTAAGCCTCTCTTTCCAACCCTCCTCTGCGCTTCCGCTGTGTGCTTGTGTCCGTGTGCCTGCCTCCTGTTGCAGCCCGGCTAATTGCCTCTGTGAGCGTGTTTAACTTTCGAAAACTTTAACTTAAACGAGGCTAATTAGTTCAAGAACGCGTCTGCAACGAGCGCAGGAAAGTAGGCGAGAGCTGCTCTGCTTAAAGCCAGATGCAGGTTGATGGGTTTTTTTTTCTGGAACTGCATCAATAATGCTTCATAGTAATAATCATCATCATCGTCGTCATGCATGTGAAAGCCTGCTCAGCAATGCATTGCATTCATGGCAACAGCCACAGAATGACTATGGCTCGGGTTCCGGCTCGAGGCCCTGAGAGTGCGTCCTGAACTGTTGGCCATGTGGTGCCTTTCGCAATCACTCACCTGGCGCACAGATTAAGTTTATGTGGCGCCGTGTCGTTCACGTGATTAAGTCTGGGCCGCATGGCACTGCACTGCAAATTGCCGAAGGAAGCTGTGCTTTCATTGCAATTAAGCTGCAACTGCCACATAATGATAAAAAGAGAGCCAGCTGAAAGGACTGAAAGGACTGAAAGGACTAAGAGGACCGCGAGACTGCCTCACCTCACTCTTCATTCTGGACGATGTTTTTTCTGTTTCTCTGTTGCTGTTTCCTGTTGCCCTATTTTGCATGTGGCGCAAGGACACCCGGAGTATGTTCCCCTTGCCGCTTGCCACACCCAGCTAACCCCTCTAACTGGGCCTGCCTCGAACAAGAACACAACGAATTTAATTTGGCCTGCTGCGGCTGCTTAAACGGCGTGCAACTTGCAACTCGACTCGATTGTCTGCCGCTTGGCGGCAATAAAAGGCAGCGTTGCCAACTTTTGATTGCTTTTCAGCTTTGAAAGTTTGTTGGACACACACGCATGTGTGGCAGCTGCCACTAAACTTTTAATAAGCATTCAAGTCACAGTTGCAGAACGATCCATTTTCACACTCCATGCGGCAGCAAATCTGCATTTTCACGCACCTGAGCAGCACGTGACCCAGCCATGACCACAGCTCCACACAGCTTTACACAGCTCCAAGGATCTGGGCTGTATAATTAGGCCATTTCGTTTCGTCTCGGAGGTCTTGTCAAGAGCAGGACTCTCTCCTGCTCGACCACTGGCCTCTGCCTCTGCATTGCAGTTCTGGTCATGACGTTTGCGCTTTTTTGATATATTTCTGCCATGCAGTGCGAAATCTGCGCTTGTATTTTAAGATTTCGCTGGCCATTTATCAGCCAAGAATGCGCTGAAAGTTTTCTACCATTTCCCCAGCTGCCTTATGCGCCCTTCCTTCCTCTCCTTCCTGCCCACCTCCCTATTTTTTTGGTGCTAACGGGGTTTAACGGGATTTGGCTCGCGAGCAGCGGCAATGCATTGCAGAATTTTAGAGATTCTTTTCGGGTGGGTTTTGGGTCTCTTTTTTCAGTGGCACCACCGTGCAGCGAGCAGATTTATTGCATTCAACTTTCGTGTGACTTTCACAACAAACTTTTGTGTCTTGAAACTTTTCAAGTTTACTTAAGCAACAAAAAGTTTGTCCTACCATTCAGATTTTTCGCTTTCTCGTCGAATTTATTGCCAAATACATCCGACTGCGAGCGGATGGTTGAGGGCATGCCGTCGCGAAGCCCAAAATGAAGAGTTGGTAATATTCTGAAAATTTTGGGCATTAACATTTAAGCATTCCCCCGCCTCCCACACTCTCATGTGTGTGTGTGTGAGTGGAAACAAAATGGCTTCGCTTCGCCATAAAAGTTTGCGGTTTTTCGCACCATTAGCGGGGAAGCCCCGCACGCACTCCACTCCACTGGAAGTTTCCGCTGCTAATGAGAGCGGGAATGATAAGCGTCATGGGGCGTCCGATGATTATTCCAGTTGTGGCAGCCAAAGCCTGCATCCGGCGGAAGCGACTGTCCAACGATTGTTGCCATAAATCATTCGAGTGGCGGCTCCGGCCAGGTATCGATTACCAATCCTGCCGCTTGGATCGCAAGCAGCGCATAACTCACAAAACTCGTATTAGAATTATTAAAATTCCTGCTGTGGTGTCTGCTCTACATGGCCACATACATAGATGTGTGGCTGTGTCTGTGTCTGTAAGCATGGCTTTCACTTGGCTGACTGGGCCATTTGGCAAATTAAAAATACTGCTACTGGAGGGTGGACCATTGAGAGCCACCCTCTCCCTCCTACTCTCTCGTTCTCGACTTCTCTCACTAGAGAAGTGGCAACAGAAACAGCAACAGCAGAAAAAAAGAGAAAATACTGGATATTTATGCCAAACAAAATCAATATCAAAAGTAGCACACACAAAGAGGTCAGAGAGGGGAATACTGAGGGAGACGGGTAGCAATTTTAAATATTAGCAAGGCCAAAATATTTTCCAAAACGCGATGCTCCATATGCTCCGTACATCTACACAGATACACCGAAAGACAGACAGACAGATTAGAGAGCTCTTCGGCGGTGATGGACCAGAGATGCGCTGAAAAGCAACAAAATATTTCGACAATTGTTTTTTTAATGTAGGTTTTGTTTCTGTTTCTTTCAAGATGTATTTAATTTTTGAAATTATATACTTTCTGGTCGAGATTGGCAAGATCTCGTGTTGTGGAGTGCCTCCGCTTCCAATCAGAGAGTGAGTTGTTGTTTGTCCCACCGGTCCCACTTACTTATAGAAATTGACGTTCAATCGCCCCGGACTTGTGTTCCCATCGTTCACGATGAGTATTCAATGGGAAATACCTGGGGACAGGCGTCAGAGAGGGACTCCCGATGTAACTGCAAAGCCTTTTAAGTGCAGGAAATTGAATTTTCAAAATGCTGCTATCAAGCACTCAATGAAGATGTCCATGGCTGTGATATGAATCTCTTCGTGGCTTGGATGCGGCAACAACTTGTTGTACGAGCCGGGAGCAGCAGGACTCCACGCCTCTCCTATCAGTGGCTTCGTCCTGTCAATTAGGAGCCTCACATTCCACTGCTCTCAACAATTTCCCGTTCAACAGAGCGGGGCGGAAATTACGGCACGCCCATTTTAATCATTCGCCATTTCCGTCACAGGAGCTCGTACCCGTTGACTTCCTCGTACTGTCCTTCTAGGGAAATCTGACATCTTTTTCAGCAACTTTCCCTTACCTGGCTGGGACTGGCTGGCTGGCTGGATGAATGGATGGTGGCTTGATGGTCACAAGTGCAGGGCTTAGGCTCTGTTCAAGAATAGCGCTAATTGCACTTGGCTCTAGATGGTACTGCGAGTGGTAGCATGAGAGCATGGCACTGGGACAGCACGGGCACGACAAATTCCATTGGCACAGAAACCACGCAAAATTTATGGTTTCAATTAAAAGTTTTACCATTTCCGTTCATTTGCGGCGCAAACAAGCAGCCCCGCAAGCAGCGCAACCAGCAAGCGCCGGTACCCCGAGATGGCCAGGCCAACGCAATAAGGTAATGAGCTTTGGGCCCAACGAAACCCAAGGACCATGCCCAAAAACTTGTTACTTGTCCTTACCGTTCTGTAGTAGGGTATATGGCACAAAAGAGAGCAATTTCCTAGATCAAATATACATATTTCATATAATGGTCCCCCTATTTCGAAGATAAGGAGCTACAGCCTTTGTTTGATTATACTATCCACAAGTTAAGTTAGTTTTTTTCTCAATATTCAACAATTCAAATCATTCCAAATGCCATTGTAGAGGGTATCCTTTGGTTGGAATTTCGAAAATAGAAATCATATTTTGCCATCGCTTAGAAAATGGCAAAAGTTTTGCCCATTCGGCCGGGTAATAAAAATAATGTGAATTATGTGAAAATACAAGCTGCCTCTTGGGAGGCACTGCTCCTTCCACTAATTGGTCGCCCGTGCTCATTGATGGCGTCAGTGCAGCAATCATCGAACAGCATGCCAAGGATCCGTGGCTATTACACTGTTGGCGCTACCTCTGAGCGGAAAATGAGCAGATATGTAAGCACTGTTTGTCATATCGTCACTAATTGAAGTGCAAATATTGATGAGTGCGGAGCAAATGCGCTCCGCTAATTTGCACAATTCGCGTTCTGTCGCCTCGCCGCATAATGCACCGCAAAGGATGGCACGCGGCTCGGAGACACGCGGAGCGATCTGCCTCTCCTCTGAAGTCAATGCCATACCCACGCCCACAGCCACGCCCAGGACTGTGGCAACAGTCAGATTCCGATGCAGTTGCAGACAAATTTGCCAGGCAATGGCAATGTCAGACATCCTAAATGCTGGCACAGCAGACTCGACTCGGCAGAATTTCAAATTTATTCAAATCAACTCTTTGCAAATGGCCCAAAGGGAGGCGGCTGTGGGCGTGTGCCGAGCAATGAGCAGCGCCAGCCGAATGAATGATTCAATTAGGCATCAAATATTTACTGCAGACGTTTAAATATTGTCAGTCGGAGCCAGAACCAGAGCCAGAGCCTCCATGGGCTTGCCTGATGTGCCCGGAAAGAGCTTCAACTGCAACTGCAGTTGAGATTTTCTCGAGAACTTTTCTAATTGGCCGCTAAGTGTGTTCCCCGACCCTTGAGCGCTTGAGCTCTTCAATTCGGTTCAGTTAAGGCTCGAAAGCCAAGTTAAAGCCAAGTAATATTCTGTCCTGTTCGCTTCTCCTGCTGACAGCTGCAGTCTGACGAGGACAAGGATGAGAATGAGAGAACAAGGAGCCAGAGTTCAATATGTACCCTGCATAAATAAGTAAATAACTTTGGCATTGTTTCCCTCTGCATTGCAAACCTCCCCGTCCGCAGACCCAAGCCCCGTTTCGATCCAGCAAGAGTTTTCTTCCCAGATTTATGAGTTTTCTCCCCATGCAAAATAGTTCCATATCCAATGTATCCGTTGTGTCCACTGAGTGAATGTGTGTGTTTGTGCTGCAATTCCTATAGTTTGATTACAAAAGTTTTTCAATTGAACATTTTCAAAAAAACGAGCAGGTGGAAAATGTTGCTTGTTTCTGCCTCAAATACTATTTTAATGGCAGAAAGAGGGAGACAGGGGAGAGGCAATGCTGCTGCTGAATTCTCGCATTTCTGCACATTTATGTAATTTAATTTGATTTGATTCGCAAACATTTTGCCCACGCGGAGACCCGTACCCAGACCCAAGCACAGACCAGATTCTGCCAAGTTGTCGCTCAAAACTTGAGCACTCCAAATATTTTCATAATTTTTATCACGATTGTAATTCTCGCCAAAAGTTTTTGCATTCAGAAAGTTGCTCGTTCTGGCCAACTTTTCGAGGCGGCCCTGCTCTGTCCCTGTCCCTGTGCCTCGCTTCGGCTCTGGCGCTGGAAACTTTTCGGCTGCTGACAATGAGCTCACAACAGATTTCTGAGTTAATTTCCAGCATCATTTTGGTGCCTTATCCGCCCTCCGCCCACCCTCTACCCTCCCGGGCAGTCTCCGATTCTGCTGTTGCATGCAACTTTGTCGACAATAACAATAACAATTTCGAGTACACGCTGCACGCACTGTTAATAAGCCGAATTATAGAGCCGCAGATGGGAGGCAGGAGTTGGTTCTATCTTCTTGGCAGTCGGCTAATTGGTGCTTAATGCCGATATTTATACGCAGCAGTGGCAGGCTGAGTTGGCTTTAAGCTGTGGCGCCATATCAATGACGGCCCCAAATGGATCTCGCTGACAGACAGCCAAACAATGCCATTAATCAAGCCGCCTCAAGGTGCTTGACTAGGCCAGGTCAGTGTGTGTGTTTGTTAGCTATGATTTTGCCCAACGCCCAACCAAATTCGCCAACTCACATGTCACATGCAGCGACGGGGACTGCCGGAAGAGTAGCCGGGTGGAGTGGGATCCACATCCACATCCACGCCCCTTCTGGATACCACATAGAGCGACAGTTTTTCCTTCACCTACTGCTGGGTCGCCTCGTTTTTTATTTCCCGCCTGAAAACAGAAACCGCCAATATAAAGGGATACCTCGATATAGCCTCGAGGGCCGAGTCCGTAGATACCCTCACGCACTGGGGGTAATGTGGGTAACCCTGCTGATCAAAGGGTCATTCTTTTACTCGCGGGGTCGGACATTCTTACTTCTCTGTGGGACAAACATCTGGTAAAAGTCATAGCCGCCCCGCTGCAAGGGTATAGGCAGCAGCAGCCAAGGGAAGAGGCACCACAAGAAGACCTTCCTCCTTTTCCCAAGTGCTGACAGCGATAAATTCTAATGCCGGGTCAGCACTGCCAGCGACCACGCCTCCCTCTGAGGCACCCGCTCCTGGCTCTTGGTTGCTGGCTCCTGCTCCTGCTGCCGTTTGGGGAGCGTGTGTTGAGTCGTAGTTGACCAAAGCATGAAAAATTCTCTCGCTTCCGTCGCTTTTTTCTTTCTTTTTCCTTGGGTTTTTCCTTGGTTTTTAGTTTGCTGCCAGTCGAAGAAATGAATGAAGAAAGGAAGTTAACTGCCATTTGGTTTTTGTTTGCCAGAGGAAATATTTTTAGCACGTGTTTGGTCAATTTTTGTCCCTGTTTCGGGCTCCCCAACTGCCGTTTCGTCCCTGTTCGACCACCAGGCAAGGCACATTTGTCACTTTAAATGCAATTTGACTTGTGCCCAATGCGCATAAGTCTTCCCAGGAATTTTCCGAGGCATTCTCCCGGCAATTTGTCGTGTCTCGTTTGGCCATTGCGAATGGGCACAGAACAGGACAGGATACCGCAGAGTGAAGAAGGGTAGTAGCCATAGCATGCATCTGGGAGCGCTTAGAGGAGGGCTCAACAGAATCAATTTTAAAGTGCTTCCTACCAGCAGAGATATTTATTGTCTGCTGCTCTTGTTTGTGCCGAACTCAGCCGGACTCTGGCCTCTGGACTCCAACTGCGACTCCGATTCCAACGGGGCATGCATCAACAGCCCATTTCAATCTGCATACAAAATCAGAGGCAGAAGCCGTTCCAGGCCAATTATCCCGATACGACACTACTACGGTCTAAGACTCTCCAGAAAGGAGTGTTGCCCGTCTATTCTATACCCGTAAATCTTTTGCAGACACGCTAAAGCCAGAGCGACACGCCCCTCAACCAGCAGGGAGTCCTCTAATGTGCTAAGTAGTCGTCACTGCATTTTCCGAACGGAAAAAGGCCGCGGAAGTATTTGCATATGCGCTCGACTGATGACAAATTACCGCCAGAGGTGATGGCGTGGAGGGTTCTCCTAATGTGCAACGATTACGACTTCATTAGGATGGGTTGGCGTTGGCGTTGGTGGTACCGTTGGAGCTGTTGTTCTTGTTTCTGTTTCTCCTGTAGCTCCTGTTGCTGCTGTCGCTTTGGTGTTCAATGAGCCGGAAATGTCTTCATTATGATTGCGTATACCAGGGGCCGGGGGATGAGGCTGGGGACGGGGATGGGGCCGTGGCAAACTTCGTTTGTTGCTACCAGAGAAGTGCGTACGAGCGTGCTAATTCTCTCAGCGCACAATCTCAGCCAGAGTCAAATCCAGAGCCAGAGACAGGGCAGAGACAGCGCAGAGCCAGAGACCGGGTCGCCCGACCGGCACACAGGGCGTATGAGTAAGAATATGAGTATGAGTGATGGCAGCAGTCATATAAACTGACAGTTTATTTACACAACGGCATCATTACCACATGCCAGTCAATGTTTACGGGCGACTGTTTCGGGCGGAAGACCATCAGCCAACAATCAACAGCCGGTGCATAAAGCCACACAAATTATCGCAGCGACAGGGCCAGGAGCAGCTACATATGTGGCTCTAAAAATTGACTGTGATTTATGCAATGTTTTTAACAAAATATTTACTTGCCCACATTGATTGGCAGTGGCACGGTTTGTGACATCGGAAAGATATTAGCAAGGATGTTTACGAGGCATATTCAAAAGGAACATCTAATCGATCCCTTCTATAACAGATAAAGATTTTTATAAGCTACACGCGTCCAAAAAAAACGAGGGGGAACGTTGTGAGTTGCTGCGGACACAGTAACTCTACATTTATACCCGATACTAAGTCAGTATGGCTCTCCTCCGGCAGACGCGACTAATATTAAACAACACGACAAAAAGTGCGTGCGAGAGAGACAGAAAATCAGTCTGAGCGTGACGTCGGGCGCTGCGTAGCCACTGCAAATTGATTTGTTCCTTTTGGCTATAAAAATGATCTGATCTGATCCAGATTCAGCAATCTGATAGATATGGTCATTATCTATGATTCTGCGTTTTTAGTTTTCTCGTATCCTCAATATTGTGGATGCAACAGATTTTCGTTTTTTGTGGGGGCGGAAGTGGGCGGGGCAAAGTTTTGAAATATACTTGTAGCAGTGACATATCATTGATGCTGATTGATGGCTATTGATGCTGATCAAGAATATATATACTTTATGGGGTCGGAACCGATTCCTTCTGGACGTTATACACATCCATTTTCACCACAAATCAAATATACCCGAATACTCATTTTGAGTATCGGGTATAACAAGAATGCGCAAGGCAACTCTCTTCATTCTACAATTTTGTTGCCAGCAGCAGCAAGCCAAACTTGTCCATAATGAACACCCTATCGACAGTCTGAGAAGAGAAAGGAAAAGTTTTGTCATGTTTGTGACACGCCTCCCATCACCATGCCCCATCCCATGCCACGCAATTTAATTTCATGGCATCCCATCCGTCCCATCCGATACCATAGGCGGGCTATTGGCATTGAAGCCACTTTAACATTGGCTTGTCAGGGGCAGCAGACAGCCGTTGGCAAGTTTTTGATGTGTGTGTAGGTGCCGGGGGCGGACTGGGGCACAATCTAATAAACGAGCTGGCAGAAAGGAATAAAAAAAAAAACTTTCACTGCTCTTTGCGAGTTGTGGGACTGGACTGACTATGAGCTTTGATGAAAAATATACCTTTACAGGACTCCATCCACCACCCCACACTACTCACACACCCACACACACATATATACACTGACTCCCACACACACGCAAATTGAAATGAATAATAGAACATTATGAGGCAGAAAAAAACAACCCAAATGAGACCCATTGTAGTTGCTGGATGGAGCTCTTTGTGGGCCATTGACTCCCTCCCATCCGACACGGTCCCCCGGGGTGTGCCTGGCCCAAAGCAAACAAACAAAGTGAGAAAAAGTTGGCACATTCACTTACCAGATTAAAACGGATCCCGGATCCCGAAAACAGTATCACCAAGAGCTACGATTGCAACGGGAAGTGGATCCAGAGAACGCACCTGTCGGTCAAACTTTTGACTGACATTCGATGGCTGGCGGATTCCTTTGATTAAGGCCACAAAGTATAGTAGTTTGGGCACTACATCAATGTCAGTTAATTGCCAGTTAATCGGCTGCTCCCCCGCTACATCCCTGCTGTGTCTTTTAAATCAGATAATCCCTCAGCCTCGGCGGAAGTTCACAAAGGTCTGCTGCTCGGAAAATTGCTCTGCGAACTGTATTAAACAGGGTCATATGCGCAATTATAAAGAAAGAACAAATCTTGAATAAAAGCAACGAAGACCGCATACCCTGTTCTGGTATGGCCCCAACGGAACACAGAATGGGAGAGGGTATGTCAGCCTCTCGTATATGCCACAAAAAACTGTACTCTGCAGTGGATAACCACTGCCCCTGCCCCTAAAAACCAGCAAAGTTTATTTTCCATGAATTTCCCAGCAACGGAAGTCGTCTGAGGCAGCGCAGCCACGAAACTCTTACCTCCATACCTCCCTCCCTCCCTGTCCACGTCGTTACGGCTGGCTGCTGCGTCGCTGAAGAGGCACTCGGATGGAAAGCAGCAGAGCTCTGGCACCCACTGCCCCATCCCCGCTGGAGATCAGCGGCCACTTCATTTAAATCGTGTGATCCGATGCGTTTGATCATTTGTTTTCGAGATTTGTTAACAAATTGATGGCCAAAGGCGGTCCCAACGGCACTCTGTGTACGAATGTGGACGTCATAATTTTAGCGCCCGACTGGATTGATTATCCACTTCAAAGGCGCTGATATTGTGGACAGGGGGATGAAAGTCGAAACATATCTAATTGCAAATTAGATCCATACGAGAGGTCACGTGTCGTGGTCGTCTGTGTTTGCGCATGACCCCTGGGGGTGCGGGGAGGGCAGAAGTGCTGAAGCCAATCGAAGATGGGCCAGAGCAAGACCCAGATCCGGACCCAGAGCCGGACTAATCCTGTAATTACAAATCTATGGCTCACTGCTCGGCTGACTCTCTCTTTTTCTCTTCTCTGTCAAAGTCTGGCGGGAGCAGGCAGAAAATCAATACTACGTCGCTTTCGTTCCTTGCGGCTCCTTGTTGCCCTCATAATTCTCATAACGTTGCCATTTGGCAGCATCTCCCTCGGGTCGATGTCGATGCCATCCATTCCGTTCCGTTCGATTCGATTCGAGTCTGTTAGGGGTCTGTGAGGGGTCTGTGAGGCTTTTACATGGAATGTCTACCCGATAAGAAAAATGCGCATAAGGGGCATTGAAATTTATGCCCTGAATTTATGCCCCTTCGCATTATATTTCCTCGGCTCTTTTCCCATTTTAATACACGGTACTGCCAGAGCAGAAAGGGTATGCTGTACTCGTACTGCGAGCAAATGAGGAGAGCAAATGCAATACATAAAAAGTTCATGAATGTTGGTATCCACAAGTCGCAATGTCTTCCATTCCGTTATTCTGGTTTTATAATTTGCTTGTTGAAATGCTGCAAGTTGCGAATTTTATCGGACCTTGCAATGGCAGTGGGACTTGGACTTGGAGTTGAGCTGGGAGCAGGTCGCTGGTTATTGAGATAATAAGATTTAGCTGTTCCCTGGGGGGCCCGCCTTCTTATCGTTGCTGCAGTAGGCGGCAGACTTAATTTATGCAAATTACTCATCTGATGATTAAATGCTTAATCCATTGACAAACAGAGACGAGGCAGGGCTGTTTAGAGCTCTCCTGCTCTTCTGCTTTCCTTCTCTGCTCTGAGGCACCGCAAGGTTAATTTGCGAAATGCACCAAAACCACACACACAGCCTGGTTACTGCTCAGACGACTGGCCGGGCGGCCATTGGAATCCTGGGCATGCGACCAATATAAACCGAAACCACATCAAAAGCAACAGAACCGACCAAGCAAAGCCAGGAAAAGCAGCCAAAGGAGTCGAGAGCCGAGAGCTGAGAATTCTCTCTCCGGACAACTTCTGATGTATCCACATAAATCCGGTTTAATTAATTTAACCTGTCAAGCCGTTTGGTTGCATTTGAATGGCTTCAATCCAATGAAGTTGAAGTGTTACATGCAAGTCGGCATATAGTGCCCCAAACGGAGCGATAGAGAGCGCGAGAAATAGAGATAGAGAGGGAGAAATAGCAAAAGAGTGTGTCTGTTGCACTTGACAAGGAAAATTGATTTTACTTCGTTCACTGGCATTTCATTTCCCTCGCGATTGTTTTGGAATTGATATTGAAAGCTGTCAATTTGCATTTGACATCGTTCTCCATTTTTGCCAAAACTGCACTTTTCCCCCGTTTTTCCTTTTTCTTTTACTTTTACTCCCTGTGCAACCGATTTTCCCTGCTGCTCGTAGAGTCGCTTCGTTTATATACATTTATTTTTTGTTGTGATTTTTTCAGTTGATTTGCCTGCCATTTGCCATTTGGGGAATGAAAATAGGTATGGGTCTTGTATGGGAGCGGGAGTGAGAGGGATGGTGCGCTGGAGAACTGTAGCACTGTAAAATCGGTGTTTGACTTTGATGTGTTTGACATTGTTTTCGTTTTTCGATTTTCCGGGGCCCCACAAAACGCTCGACATTTGCTTTAGAGAACACGTTCCGGCAGCAAGAGTGTGTTCAATGGAATCAGAGGGTTTGGGGTTCCTGGGCCTGGTCTTCGATTCCTTGTTTATGTCAACGGCAATGACTTTGTCATGTCACGGCCTTTATTCAGAAGGGTATTCCCCACAAAACCATGCAAAAGCCACACAAACACCAATACCAACCCCAATAGTATTATCTTTGCTGTCCATCAATTGAAGAGTTTTGGCCCCAACACTTTCGAACCTCAGATTCCCTGCCTGACTTTGTCACATTTAATTATTTTATTTCAGCAAATTATGCCACACGAAATTACACGTTTGTCCGACTATAATGAAGCCATATGCTCGTGCTACGAGCAGTAGTAATATTCCATGAAATATGGGAGAAGTGTGGGAGTGCATTTCCTCTACTCTTGTGTCGTGTCTGCCGCTTTAAAGGCTACTTTGGGGCAGCAGTGGGTAAAATGTTCGCTTTAAATATTTACCGCGCTGAAGAGCCAGAAGCGGGCTCATAAATATTTAGGAAGCTGAAAGCGAAAAAATATGAATGGAGCTGGTGATGGGACGATGGGTGGATGGGGTCTGCGGAATAAATTGTTAACACGCATGTGCCGAGAAAATAATGCGAATGATGAAAATTAACTGAAAAGTTTATTAAATATGCAACAGCGGGGGAAATGCGTGAAAGGTGGGGAAATGGAACTGAGGGAGGCAAGAGGCAAGTGACAGCTAACGAAGGAGAAATAATGAACGTTGAATGTTTAAACAAAGCGAAAGTCCTAGACAATGCCGGGGAGCACAATTGGCGGGGACAGTGGCGGCCACGGACGTGCGGCATTCAAATCTAGCCTACAACTTTGCTTAATGCAATAACCATGTTAGGGGCACGCCACAAGAAGCAAGACACGGACTAGGACGAGTAGGCTACAGCAGCAAGGAGTTCGGGGGGCAAGGTGGAGATGGAGACGGTGGTGGAGGCGCACATGTAAATGGGAACACGGGCAGCAACAATTCCCTGGGAAGTCAACACAGCGACACACACACAAACACACACAGAGGCAACTGGCTTCATTTTGTGGCAAGAAACACAATCAAATGCATTGGCCTAAGGATACTGCCATGTTGCCAACAATGAGAATTTGCCACGAGAGAGAGAGAGAGAGAGACACAGACATGGAGCTGGCAGCACAGCGGGGCACACCTCTCTGTCATTCATACATTTCTGTCTCATAGCCGTGGCCCGTAGAGGTAATACCCGACAAAAAAGATGTAACCAATCCACCAATCTGCCAGAAGAAAGTAGAATTAAAATGAATTTCTCTTTAGAAGCCCTTTTATATATCTGATATTTCCAATTTAAGAAAAAATTCCTTCAATGATCCTCCTGGAATTTACACGGACATCGTGTCCGAGGGGTATATAAGAATTCAAATACCTCTGTTCTGCTGGTGCTATTGCTATTTTCCTTCCCCATCCCCTCCGCAACACTTTTAAGCTTGTTTATTTGTATTTTTCTGCATTCAACGCTACCATGCCATGCTATGCCATCCCTCTCTGGGTCCCAGTTCCATTCTGATTCAAGCTCAACTGGCAGAATGATATATGTGCCTGGCATGCGTCGCCCGTTGTTATATTTGTGGCCCCGACTCAGACTTATGATATGGCCTCAGCTCTCCTCTTACCACCTCCCCTCCCGTTTCGAGGCGGCATGAATTATTGTCGCTTTGTGAAATTTTCAATTTCATAAAAAGGCAAACGCCCTATATAGATGTTTCCCCATAAATGATTCGAACTACGGGAATGAATGCTCCCTGGTAGCACTTTTAGAGCCCCATCTGTGATATGGGCTCGGCTCCTCTCAGCTCCTCCAGGGGTCTCGGCTAATTGCCAAAGTTGGTCCCCGAGCGCTAATCGGCAGTAAGTAGATTGGTTTTCGGCCATCGCCTTGTAGGTACAAATATTTAAATTTCCACAAATAATATAGGTATATGTATATTGTATCATTATCGTTTAGCATGCGCAATCAGCATGGGGTGCGGGTCCCTGCTGCTGCTTCTACTCCCGCTCGTGGAGCATCCTCGTGATCCTAGTCCTACTACTGCTCCTGCTTTTGGTTGTGGCTCTGTTTCTGTCTCTGGCTTCCTGCCAGCCTGCCGATTTAATTCGTTTGCATAAATTTCCGTTGTTTTTTTTTTGTAGCTTTGGTGGGTCACAAAACCTAGTCCTGCGGCTCATTTATGCCTTCTATGTCAGGGGTTCCTTCTCCTTCTGTTTCTGCTTCTGGAAGGGTGTGTGTCTGCGTGCATGGCTCCATTTTTTATTATTTTGTTGTGTTGCGTTACGAAATTCGATTTTAATGTGCTGGCAAATGCTTTAAATATTTTCTTGTGCTTTTTGGGGGGTTGTGCTCTAAGCTCTTTTTCTGGCAACAAAAAAACTTCTCCTGCTAGTCCTATGTGTTCTTTTGTGTTTTTGTGAGAGTAATTGTCAATTATGCTGAGAGTTGGCCATCTTTAAGTTGATCAATAATTCATTAGAGCTCCTGGCCCCTGGCCCCGGGCCCCTGACCCTTGCCCTCACCCCCAGTAACCGCTGTCCCAGATGCTGGTCTGCTGGACCCCGACAATCGCTGTGGTTCTGTTCCTCGGTGGGTCATAAATCATCATTTATATTATTAACAAGGGATCAAAGCAGACAAGCCAAACTCTACACACGAACACACATATATGCTCAACGGAACACGGGAACACTTTCATATGCATATGCGAGAGTGCATATGTGTAAGTGCGTGTTAGCCGGAAACCAGAACAACCGCAAGCGACAAGGGAGTATGTCCGTCCGCCCGCTGCTCTCCGAAACGAAAGGCTTCGAAAGCATCAAAAACGATGTTGGAGCTGAAGTCGAATCCTGTCCGACCACGGTCACGGTACATTCAGAGCTAAATGCGTATGCCTTCCCTGATTACGGTCGTTGACTCTGGTTTTCAATGATGATTTCATATCCGTTCTTCCAGGAATTGCGGATTATTCCAAGGACCGGATAAAAATGATAACATTGGCTGCTTCTATCAGCGACCACAAGGCTGAGGTTCAAGCTCTTTGAGCCACTGTACTTCCTGCTAAACTAATAAAAGCCCTGACTCACCGTAACCGAGTCAGTGTCCGGAGTCTGAATCACTTTGTATCGCGCTGTCCCCCCTCTCTCTGTCTGTCTCTATCTGCTTTTGGTTCTCGGTGTGTGTTTGTTTTTGTGATGGACTGGAGGTAACTCCCGGCAGCTGTTGGCCTCCTGTGGCTTGCATGTTTTATAGTTTTGACCTTAATACCTGCGGACCCTTTCGCGATGAACATGAGCCGGAAAAAGAGAAGGGAGATGGAGCAAGAGCCACAGCCAGAGGCAGAGACGGAGCGTGTGAAGTTGTTTTTGTCCTTGGGGCTGCTGGCGTTAAGCTAAAAGCAAACACCTGCCGCTTTCAATGGAAATGGGAAATGACGATGTTACAGATGATCCAATCGAAGAAGGTTTTTCCTGGAGTGTTCTGTTCCGAGATTCAATGCATTTGGTTGCATTTCATGCATTTGATTAATAGGTGGATAATATCATTCCAGATTCCATTCCCGTGCGTTAGTTACCGGAAGCCGTAGCAAACATGGCCAGCAAAGGCAATGAGCAAAGGCAAAGAGCAAAGGAGCTTCCATTGAAAGCGTGTGATAAATATTCCGGCAAACATCATGAATTATGAATATTCTAATTTGGATCATATCGCACTCATTAACACCTGACTGCCCTGTGGGCCCTGGCTCATCACTCTTTAGAATTTCTCGTCGTCCTCTGATGCTGCCAGAGGATTGCATTCACGAGCAAGGGGCCTAAGTGGATAAAGGTTATCTCCCACACACATAAAAAGTGGGACACACGCCACACCACACACGGCACACGGCTCTTCCTCTCTGGGCTTAGTTCAGTGTGTCAAGGTACAGCAGGAGGCCCAGAGAGGGGCAGCCAGTGCTGCCACAATACGAGTAGGAGTACGGATACCAGTATGGCCAATTTGCTGTTGTCAATTGCCAATTACCAATTGCCGGTGAACAATTTGAACGGCTTAAATTGAAAGCCTTACAATCGCAGCTCGTGCATGTAATGAAATAATGAAACAAAGTGCTGCTCCCGGACAAAGGGTGCAGAGGACGAGGAGGAGGACGTGGACATGAAGGACACTTCTGCAGCTTCGGCCAAATTTTTAATTAAAATCTTTGTGCCCTCACTGTGCGTACTTAATTAATTGCGTTGAGACCGGGCCAGTGGCCCGAAAGGATGTACCCCCGTGGAGGCGATTGGATTCATCCTATTCTCGGATTTTCTCTTGGCTACGCCACCGCCATCTGCTTCGTGATCCAAGGCATGAACACCACTACGTTCGTGGCCACCGACGGGTAAGTTTCAATACCGCATTGTCTCGACCCCACACTAACGATCCCCGCCTGCACGAAGCGCTGTTTTCCGTAGAAGCGGAACGGGTATTGCAGCGGTCCGCCAGAGTCTCCGGAGCAGCTGTCTTGTATGCCGGCAGATGTACAGACCTGATTCTCCGCGAACGCGTATCCCCTGTAGGCCTTGATACAGTCCTCCATGGAAAGATGTTTGACAAACGCCTCCATTGGCACATTGGAGGGGCGGCCGCTCTCAGTGCGCCCCCAGCCAGTCACCAGGTACAGCGTCTGACCCAGCACGTTCTTTTGCAGTGACGGATACAGCGGCAGGCATATGGAATTGATGTGAGCTGTAAAAAAGGCTATCAGCTCCTTCCTTTGATAACTGATCGGCTGATGGCCTTTGCTTACCTGAGTACACCACGTCCCGGTCCAGCTTTATGAGTGCTATGTCGTTCTGAGTGATGTTCTTCGGGTATCCCTCATGCATGATGATCTTCTCGATGCCTATATCCTGGTGGGGCAGCTGGCATCGTTTCTTAGAGCCCACCATGATGCAGTCCTCATCTGTGGTTATGTCGTGCTCTCCCAATCGAACCGCGATTCTGTGGCAGGATCAGACGTCGTTAGCGTTAATAAAGTCGAATGTCTGTCTACTCACGGCAGTTCGTTGATCGAGCAATGCGCTGCAGTCAGTACGAAGCCTAGAGAATCAAAGGATCAGAGATAGTTCTAGTGGGGATCCTACTTACGTTTCGAGATGAGCGTGGCCCCGCAAAGAAACTGATGCCTGGCCATCGTAGCGACATTGTACTTTAGCAGGGCCATCCAGGGTCGCGAGCCCATCTTCACCCGTTGCCCATTCGTGACCTTAAACAACGTGAACTTGCCGCACTCCGTCTCATTCGTCAGCATCTCCAGTCCAGAGGCATTGATTTCGTCCTGGCAGCACACATAGGTCTACCACGTGCCACGTCATGAAATCATCTGGTTATTCCTTCGAGATATCGTACTCACCGTATTCCTGTCAGAACATCTGGCTTGATTCCACATGTCTGTCTCCATTTTGCTTAGCTCGTGGCCGGATAGATTTTTCTGCACCAGTGCATTGATGGACGGACATTCTAGGTAGTGGACGCACCACCCAGGCCACCCCTCAAAGGTGCTACAATAGTCGGGATCTAAAACAATCGTAAAATATTTCGCAATTAGTGCCCGCCTATCAGCGATGCTCCGAGACCTCTGCTAACAGTCCTCTGCTCCCAGTCCGCTTCCGATAAGTGCTGCCAGCAGGCAAAACGTCAAGCTCCCCGACACACAGCCGATCATGTCGCCGGCGAGGTTTGAAATGAGCTGCAACTGATCGAGCCTATAGCTTCGGCAAAAGCCACACTCGAAAGCTCTACTCAGTCTACTCGGGTCTTATATTACGCTCAGCACTCCTAAGAGCACTTTGACACCATGTTTTGATGAGAGACAAAGAAGAACGAAGTTTGCTGTTGTTGTACATTGACGATCCTCCACTCTCTCTCGCCTTTCTGTTTATTTCGTACCCACTCTCGAATAAAGTGGATCATTTAGTAAATTCCAACGTTTTACATTCGGGAAATCGACTCTCTCCATTCTGACTCCTACAGCCTGTAGCTGCCAGCTAAACGGGCAGGGGGAGGGCAATGCGAATGCTTTCAGCACGAAACAAGTGCAAATCAAATAAAACCTAATAAAATATATAAAGGGGCGAGCGCAGGTTGGCGCTCTGCCACCCTCCACGCCACCCTTTTACTCTAGAAAAAAAGAACTCACGCATCAGATGCGTCCACACAATGCCACAGATGGCCATGGCAAAAAAAAAAACAGGGATACAACCATAAGTTACCCTCTAGTCCTATACAAGTCCAAAAGGAAAGATGGATAATGGCCAAAGTTATGAGAGCTACGAACTGGGGCCACCGGAATCACATGCTTCCGTCTGCCTGTTGCATACTCTACCACGAGTCCGGCTTTCCCTCTCCTCTGTGGGTCTCTGCCCGAGTAGCAAGTGTAAAAAGGGAAAACGAAACCTAAATGGCAAACGAATCGAAGTCAGCAATTTTATGTTTTATTGAAATTCTTTTCTTTCACTCTCCTTTCTCCGCCCCATCCCCAGCGCCATCCCTAAATCTATTTTACAGATCTAGCGCTCCCTCCCTTTCCCTCTCGTATTGGCCACGGTTTGTCATAAAGGGTAGGAGAGTGGCCCTAGCCAGGTGTGGATGCGTAGATGCCTGGATCCGTGGATACCGATTCAGATACAGCCATTTTCCACGCACTGGCATCAAAAGGAAAAACCTGCCTTGAAGCGAAAAGCGCTTAAATCGCTGCTGCACGCATCCATCCCACTGTGCTCCTCACGACCTGCGCATATGTCATAAATGGGGTTTGGGTCAGGGGTCGGCTGGGTTGTAGAGGCGAAATGGAAATGGTTCTGTAATACCCCCAGCAGTGGCAGCAGGCAGGGACTCCATCGTACGGGGAGGGCGTACGGCGTACGGCCTTCGGCTTGCTAGCGGCTAGCAGGAACTTCTTGTTTATTCCTTTATCGGGCTTTCTGCGGCAAGCGAGCTGCAGTTGTGAGGCAGTTATAGATACGGATATCTGTCCAAACACATGTATCCACCTCCACCCTCGCCTCCCCCTCCGTTTGCGTGTCCGTGTGCATGTGCGTCCTTGCTCGGGGAGGTATTCAGGCGTGTTTAGGTTTCTCCATTGAAATTATTTCCCTTCGATGGGTTTTATGGGCGACAGGGAACGAATTGTATTGAAGCGGGCATAAATTATGGAAAATTTTTGTACATATAAACATAATTTATGGTTGGCAATATGAAAGTAAATTCAATAAAAGGTCCCGGAACATACCATATCTATCTGGAGAGAATCCTTAAAAATGTCACCTTCTTTTTATCATGGAAATGGAAAACCCACTAAATACACACAATAAATATATAATAAATGCTCGATCCTAATTCAATTTTCGCTGCCAATCCATAAATTATACTTTATTTCGGGTGTCGAGAGATAAATTAAATCAAAATTTCGTTTTTGATAACTTTCGGCATAACTCTTGGATTCGTTTGCTGTATAAGGTTGTTCCGCTCTCCTGCTTCTCCGTGCATCTGGCGGCGCCTTTCAGCGAGGGGGGGGGGGGGGCTACTCAGAGGCTACTCACGCCCCGGCCATAAAACTTTTATATCAACTTATGTACACTTACAACGGCCATTATAACGCATTAAACATAAACGCTGTTTCATGGACTATCGTATACCGCATGCCCGCATCCCTTCCTGTCTGCTATCTAATTGCCAAAGCCCGGCAACTTTCACACACTCTAACACACGCACACATACAAGCTGCCACACAGCCACAGATACTCCGTACATCCAATGAATGGGCTTGGTCTTCACCAGAAAAGCCCTGAGCGAAAGCCAAACGGAAACTTCAGAGTATGGCCCAGGCAATAAATCATTGGCGATGACTGTTCCAGCCCCTGCTGCTGCCACTCCTGTCGCCCCTCCAATGCTACTGCCACTGCTGCAACCTCATTGAACATTAAAATAATTGCAGTGCAGAACTTGGCCAATGATTGTTCGCCGCCGTTGTGCACTTCGTGTTCATTAATGATAATTAAAAAAGTTTTCCGATCCAGCAGAGTCCTGCCTCAAGCCTCCATCCTCAAGCCTCAAGCGTGAGGGCCAGCCGGTCACCGGGCGAGGGAGGGATCCATTAAAAATAATGCCATAGTTTGCTAAACTGCATTATCCATATGGAATCAGTGCGGATCGAAAGAACACTCAAAGCTAATGCCATAATCATAGGGAATCGATGCCTTCCGCATTCGTATTTAAGAGATAGAGATGGAGCAGATGGAGCAGCTTGTTGCTCGACTTCCAGCAGTCACAGAAAGGGCCTTCGGGCGCTTTCTGTCCAAGAGACGAATGCAATTGCAGCAGTCATATTTCATTGCTGCCCCAAAAGTAGGCAACGACCAACATCCCATCCTCTGGCTCTGGCTCCAGCTCCGGGGCCTCCTCTATTTCCAACTCCTTGTTGTTTTGGCAAATGTAAACAAACATTTCTCCCTCCCCGAGAGACCGGGCGATAGAGAGAGATAGAGAGAGAGCGAGGAAGGAGGGAAATGCCTGGAAGCACGTGCTTCTGAGAATCGAGGATGCCCCCTGCGCAGACTCACCAGAGAGAGATTCGCAGTCGGGGAGCGCGTCCGTGTTGGGTTTCGGTTCTTCCACAAAAGTCAAGTTCGCATTGAAAAGCCTTTGTTCCATCCGGCGGCCATCAGTTCGTGTTGTCCGCCGGAGTAGACAGAACCAAAGCCCGCGAATCCCGGCCATATGTCGAGCATGTGACCACGAAAGATGCGAGACTTTTCCTCCAGAGACAATTGAGAAGCCGAAAAGCAGTGCACGTGTCTGTGGAATGTGAAAAGTGAAAACGCAACAGCAATAGCAATTGCAGCAGCAAATTCAATCTGAAACTCTCCTGCAAAGGCCAGGAACAGGACCAGCCGTGTCGTGTTTCAAATTGCGTGTCTACTCGTACCTGCCCCCTGCCGCACTTGCCTTACTTGATGGCTTTGACATTGGCGCCACATTTGCATCTAGCCGTAGGGCAGGTGTAAATATTCATTCCTCCCGCTGTGAAGAGTGGTTGCTTCTGCTGCTTTTAGCATAATTAAGAAGAAGGAAAAACTTGGTCAGATCCTAGGTACCAAAACTTTTAAGAGATCGCTGCAATCAACGGCATCAGCTTTAAAGGCTCCGTCACTGGACTGTAGGGGAGTGGTGAGGAGTGGACTGCTGCCAGTGGACGTCTACGGCAAGGTGAGTAGTACCCCCAGTACCGGGCGCCACTCAACTCTTTCCGTCTGGCCGCGTTCCCTTTGGCCAAGTTTGTGGCGTGCTTCTAAGTTGGTTAATTGAAGAAGGGCCCCGCACAGTAGCCGGCTGAAAAGTTAAATTAAATGTTGCAGTCGCAGAATCAAACGCAGAATCAATATTTTTCTTCTGGGGGAAGGGGCAAGCGATTCAATGAGGATTAGACGGCGGCTGTGCCTCAGGAGTCAATTCCCGACACTACTCTTGGCTTGACATAACAAATCCCCTAACTACTGTTGTTGTAGTGGTAGCCCCTATTCTGTTTCACCATCTTTCTTTCTCCTTAAAATCCAACCGAAACGAAAAGAAAGGAATCCTTGGAATGGCTTAAGAGATCGTCGCAACGTTGCCTACTTTTCGGCTGCAAGAAGGGAAACTTTTTAAGTGCCCCAGCAAAAGGCGCAGAATTAAATTAAAAAATGGGAAACTGGGTAGCAAAATGCCTGGGAATCGGTTCCCGTCCTGTGCCGAGTCATGTGCAAACAGAAGAGGACTCTGGCTTCTAAATTCAATTTAGGGGAGCATAGTCGTGATGACGGGTGCCGGGTTCGGGGCCCTCATTCCCATTACAATAGTTAAGCGGAAATGTGTGTCCCAAGGGGCATCCTTGACGGAGCAGCAGAGCAGAGCCTTGGAAGTGTGTCAAAAGTACGTAAAACTGGCTAAGGGAATCAATCGAATCGAATCGAAGACGAAGACGGAGACGAGGGAGAAGCAAAAAACCAAACAGCCACGAGCCATAAAAATGGGCCAAAACGAAGGGCCGAAGTAAACGTCAAAAGAAATTGAAATGGAACTCAAGCAAAAACTACTTTGTTTGCGATTAGCACTTGGCCGGATTATTGGCGTGAGACGGGGGTGCTTCGGGTGGGTGTTGGGTGGCGCGTTTGCCAAGAGGAAATGAAATGTGTGTCAATATATTGATTGAATAATGGTCTACATATTGACAAACAACTCAAAAGGCACTCGACAGGCAGAGTGTTCCCCTTTCCCAGGACTAGAGACGAAACCCAGTCATCCATGAAAGGCCTAAGGGGGTCTCGGCAGAGTATCGGCTCACACACAGGAAGCGGAAGCATAGAGAGAGACACAACCAGACACACACACAGACATTCATTGACAGAGTCGCATGCGAAGATATGCCGAATCGGCAAATGCAAAGTGAGACATCAAAAGCGTTTCGAGTGCGTCGTCATCAATGTAAAGCAGCTGCCAGTAAAGGCATACGCCCAGATGAAGCTGTCCATGTCGATCCCCAAGACGATGATGATGATGATGATGGTTCGGAGGATGCTCATGACGAAGACACTGCCTAGACGAAAGACGAGATAGGGGGCGACACCAGAGGAAGAGTAGAGCAGTCTCTGTCTCCACTCCCAAAGTGTAACACGTGTTCCTTTAATTAGATAAAGTTTGTTTGCATTACAAACATACTGGCAGCAATTTGCCTCCTTTCCACTGCTGCTGCTGTCGTTGGCCATGCCTCGTTTGCCTCTACTTCCTCCACTTCTCCTCCAATCCAAGTTTTTTCTGTCGAATTCCCAAGCGGGGGGGCTGGCAAAAAAAATTTTCCGCTGCCATTCTGTGCTCTGATTGACTGACGCACGTCTAGTCAAATAAAAATAAAAATATAAAGAAAAAAAAAAGAAAATAGGAAATATAAAAATGAAGAATACAAAATACGAGTATTCCAAAGAAGGCTCACTCAGTGAATATTTATGTAAATAATTTCAATGAATGCTTGCTGCAAAGAGCTGCAAAATTTTTTGCTCATTTGCGTGACATTTGCGCAGGGGCGGTGGGCTGGGAGTCTCTTCTTCAGAGTTTTCTTTATCGCAGTGCCAGAACTTTGGATAAATATTTGTATGGCTTTGGGAATGGTGCCTGGGTGTGTTTTTCGCTGAGATATTTCTTTGAGCAACTTTAAGAACTGTAGAAATATCTGATTACCGAATGATTTTCGCTTCAAAGCTGCTGCAAATCCAGCGGAATCGGGTCACACTATACTATATGTGTGTGCAACTCTCAAGAAAATGAATCTTTAACGAGCTCCCAGCAGGGACACTGGCATGCCACATATTGCAAATACCAACAAAGGCCTGCCGCACAAAGGCCTTTTAAGATTCAAGGCTTTTCTTTCGCTTTTCCCTCTGTGGAAAGCCTGTTGTTAATTAAAAGCTCACAAAAGTAGGTAACATGCATATTACACACACTCTGCCAATCGCACACATTCTCTCTCTCTCCCTCAATTGTTGCACATACGTATTAATTTGTGCGCTTGCCACTCGACGAGGCATTCCATTGTGTGAGTGAATGAGTGTTTCCTCTGCTTCCGCTGCCTCCTGCCTCCCTCTTCGACGCAACAATGAAATGGCGACCAAAGAGAATGACAACAATGAAGGCCAGAAATGCACATAAACTTGCCACAAACAAGCACACACATACCCGAGGAAAGTGCGCCCCAACAACAATGAATGAATGAAGCACACTAACACAAATCTTTATTTAAGCATAACACAAAGCACGAAAAAGATAGAGAATCTTAGTCGAGAAAGAAACCTCTCAAAATGAGTCGCAGCGAAATATTATAGATTGGTAGATAATTACTAGATAAATAAGGCATAAAAAAAGGAGTTCCCCAGTACAGCCACAGTGCTGTAACTTCTTCTGCCTGCTGCAAGCAGAGTCCAGAATAGTGTATGCCCCACGTTCTGGACGAGCATTGGGTACGACCAGAAGAGAATGAAATAGACAACAAGAATGAAGAAAGAAAGAAAGCAATTCAATGGTTGAAGCCCACAACCACACAAAGCTCCCAAAAAGATGGAGAGGAAGTAGCACAAGAAGAGAAAGAAGTTGTCGCCGGGGAAGGGCCAGCGGGCGAGCGAAAAAATTAGAACAGCCAAGCGCCTCAGGATATGCAACACATAAAATTTCGGAGCCCCAGTCCTCAGTCCTGTTCATGCGGCTTAAACTTGCCCCATTCCCCACACTCTTATTGTTGCGGCTGCTCGCTCGGTAGGTGGTGGGCTGGGCGCCGGCTAGTGCATTCCCCTGCACTCCCGCTCCGGCTGGCATCGAGTGACGTCCATGGCCAGCCATTTCCGTTTCAATGTCTCCCGCTTAGTCCGACAGCCGTTAAGCCATTTTCCCACCACTCGATGCCTGTTTAAACTTGGCTCACAGCCTACTTTCCACTCTCCACTCCACTCCACGCCAGGAGTGGTGTGTGTGCGGCAAAGTTTTCCTTGCCTCCTTGGGGCATAGAGAGGAAGAAGAAGGCGGCTGGGTGGCGGGGGGTAGATGCTACCAGAGAAACTTTGCATTGCAAACTTTTCTGCATATATTTTCCACAAAACGGAAGCTTGTTTTTCATGTCTGCTGGCTTATTTCGTTTTGGGGTTTTTCAGTTTTGGGCTTTTCTCGGGGGTTTCCTCTGCCAGCGGGTATATTCACTTAGTGGGACCACAGCTATCCTCGAAGAGGATATACAGAACCGAGAACCTTTTTCCTCAATTTTAAATGCTTTAATCGCAATTTATTAAATTGGATGTGGAATGGGAGGGGTCCATGGATGGATGGGTGCATGGAGAGGAGGCCTGAAAACTTTTCCAACCGAGGAATTGGGGCATTGTAAGCGTTTAATTTGTCAGCCATTTGCTTAGTTAAAAGTTTTCCATTTTCCATTTGCCATTTACATTTGGATTTATTTTATTCGTTCCTCTTGTTTTTTCTTTCAGAATGCTGGCCTCGCTCCAAGTCCGACTCCGAATCGAGTACTCCTCTGATCCCCGCCGACGCTGAGCGATGAGGGAGCGGCAAGCATGTCCTTGTCTGAGCACAACACGCCCAGCCACGGGGCTGGAGCAGGATCGGGAGCAGTCCGCCAACGGATGCCGCCGGATGTGGAGGAGGCCCTATCCTCCATGCTTTGGACCCCATACGAGCGCACGCCCATGCCCAGCTCCTCGGAGGGCGAGGAGGAGGAGGAAGAGGAGGAGGAGGACGATGACGAGCGCCTCAACCGAAAGCTCCACAAATCGCACAGCAGCTACGAGGCTTCAGCGCTGAACCAGCCTTCTATCCACCCACAAGCCCACTCCTTCCATCTCCATTCCATCTACGCGCATCGCCACCCACCAGCAGTGGAGTCAGTGCCCCTGCTATTATCACTGCCACTGGCACTGCCGCTACCCCCCGTGCCTTCCTTTCCAAATTTTAGTTTAAGCGCATTCGATGCGGCCATCGCAGGCTTCGATCTGGCCAAAGCCGGGCAGGCGGCCACCGCAGAGGGGAGTGGCGCTAGCCGAGGTGGAGGGGGAAGACGGAACCGATACTCATACCCCTCCTACTACGGCAGCCCAGCCCACACTCTGACCCAATGGTGTTCCTCGGCGGCAACGGCCATCCAGGAGCCGCCCTCCTACGAGTCGCTCTACTCGGCCAAGGGCTCCACCTCGACCTCGACCTCCCTCCTGGCCATGTCGAGCGTGGCTCGTCCCAGGAGCGGATCCCAGCCGGAGACCGAACCATGTGATAGATCGCAACGATCGCCAATGAAAGCAGCAGCTCCACTAACGGCAAATGTTCCCGCTGAGCGTCTAGTGCGCTCCTTTACGGACGACTACATATCGCAGGTGAGTCCGGGGTCCCATAAAATTGTCGCCTCATCTATAAAGAGTACTTACGCTTTTAGCTGTTTAATGGGGCGCCATCAAATTTGATGTCAAGGGTTCAACAAACATTTTGTTGGCGCCTCCAAAATCAAATGGGAACGCAAAGTCGAACTGTCGCCTTTTCGGGCCCATTGACAGCTTCCCCTCCATGTACCACATCCCCCCTCGTAACCCAGAAGACCCGATAAGGGCTAATGCTTCACTTAGGCACTTAAGTGCCGCTAGCATCCCTCCTCCGCCAGCAGATAAGCACCATATGTTGCCTATCAGTACCGAATACGGAGTCGGGGCGGGGCCATACTTCCCCTTTGTTTCCACTTTTATATTCATACTGTAATATAGAGTATAGATATAGCAACCACTGCCCCCACTCCTATCCTTTGCATGTGGTCTGTTTTTCTGTTTATAATCCATAATTTCTTTATGTTGCATCAGCGAAACGGAAAATGTGCGGTCAAAAACAAAGAACAAATACAGTGGAAGTAGAGTCGTGGAACAGATGCGGGGACACTCCTGAAAGCGCATAATATGCATTACTGAACAATAAACACAGAAGTTTGAACAGTGTCAAAGGGGGACCATTCATCATTCAGGTACTTAATCAAGCGAAATAATTATTCCCGATCCAAGCCGATCCGATCCGATTTGTGCAATCTGTTCTTCGCCACGGATCGCAGAGCTTAATAAGCAGGAACAAATGGGTTAAGCAGAGCTCTATTCCATAACGCTCCCCATCCGCATATTATATGTGTCGCTCCCCACACTTTTTCTCCCCAACCTTATTTCTGCGTATGTGTCTTTGACGACTGACTCATGACGAGAGATTTAGGCGAAAGAACTAAAGATGGGCATGGGACGAGCTCGGTAGAACTCACACATTCATTTAATAGGGCTACACGGTGTTTTCTGTATATTCGTGCCCATATTTAGTGATCCTCGTGCTATGACGGGACTCCAAGCTAGGCGCTCGCTCATCTCTAGCAAGAATCAACAAAGCTCACAAGCACCGTTAGGTCTGGATGACTTTCGGTTTTCGGCTGTGCAGTCGGGTCTGCTCTCTCTCTCCCCCACTCTGTTTGCTTCTGTGATTGCAGTGTGTGAGGCGCCGCACAATCGCAATCGTAATGCAGTCCACTGAGCAGCAGCAGCGACTCCATTCTCCATTAGAACAATCGGAGAGTGAGAGAGTGGGGGAGGGGGTTAGGGCTAACAGTAAATCCTATTATATTTCTGTGACGAAATTAATTCAAGTAACACAGCGTAACATAATTAGATCCCACATCCACAATATACATACATACTCGTCATATCCATCCGCATGGCCCATAACCCACATCCCAATACCGTGGATGAGTGAGGGAGTCAGCGTCGGAGTCCCGGAGTCAGGTTCGGATTTAGGGTCTCGCGGATGGGGGATGATGCTATCGTCTGTATGATTATCCGGCGCGTGGGGGGAGGGAGCATAGCAACAGCTTTATCAGCAGAGACCCAGCCAGGGATATCACCAACAGCACCCACAACAGAAACAACAATTACTTGTGACGGGTTTTATGTTTATGCGTTGGCTTAATTAATTCAATTAAGCGCACATTTATGCGACTTCCACAGTCCATGCCACAGCTCCTGCCCCACACCAGGAGGGGGGTCACCTTTTTACTGGTTTCATTCCAGCCTTTGGTAAAGTGAGAGAACTCTCCCTGGTTGCGGGGTTAATCCCTCAGCAATTAGCATTAATTACAATTTAAAACTTAAATCAAGGCATATCAAATATAAGGTACGGCAGTCCCGATGTCTCCTCACCAAAGTTTGTAACGTAAGCTGAGCAGTTAAATGTGGGTACCGCTCTCTCGCCTTCCCACAGTTTCGATATAACCTCTCTCTAATGACTTCACATTGACTCTCCCTCTTTCTCTCTTTCTAGAACTGCGCTTCATTCACGCCAGACATAAAGCAAAGCAGCAACAAACGAGACACTGAAACGACAAATGCAACGGAAATGAGGCAGAGACAAAAACAAAGTCCAGCAACGAATGCAAGATCACAACAAAGCCGAGAAAAGACAAGCAGCAGCAGCATCGACAACAGCAACAGCAACAACAGCAAAGATAGCGACTGCAGCAGCAGCGAAGCCAATTGCATTATCAATGAACAGAGAAGAGGCAAAGCTGGCGATGAGCACGAAATGGCAAAAGCAACAACGAGAATAGAGGAAACCAGCTTGAGAGCAGACCGCCAGGTCACTCAACCTGTTTCCTGTGCCATTGCAGCCGGAGAGGGAGAGCGAGAGCGAGAGCACGAGCGCGAGCGCGACAGCCACAGCCAAGAGCGCCCAACGATCAACCCAACGATCACTCGCTCGACAAATTTCAACGCGTTCACAACAACCGGCAGCAGTAGCAGCGGCACAAGCAACTTTTCGTATAAAAACAGCAGCGACGGCAGCGTGCTGCGGCCCAACAAATGTTTGGCAGAACTCGAGCGTCTGTACGCCGAATTTCGCGCGAGTGAAAGTAGATTTGAGCGGGGAACGGGGCGCCAGTCGGATATTGATAACGCCAACATCGAGATGCGTTTGAATGTGCCAGCCAATGCAGTGGCAGTGCCGCCAACTGCAGCAGCAACAGCGAATGCGAATCCAAATACGAATGCAGGCAGTAGCAGCAGTGTGTTTCTTAATGCAGTCAGCAGCAACAATAACCACAGTGAAAGTCCTGCAGAGCAGGGCGTTAGCAACATTGCTGTGCTGGCAGCGTCAACGGCGACTGGGACTGCAAAGTCCTGCCAGCGTCAGCCGAGTCTCACGATTCAAGTAAACAACAGCAACAACAATAATAATAATAATAATAGTAATAATAATAATAATAATAGTAATAATAACGGTACTAGCAGCAGTCGCGTCTCGGTCGCGTCGTCGTCGCCCACGTCGAGCATTGTCAACAACAATAACGGTGTTTGTGTGGTTGAGATAAATAATAGTGTGCCAGCAGCAGCGGCAACAGCAGCAGCTGCAAAAGTGTTTAGTGCAACAAGTGTCCAAAATCTGCTAAATAATAATACGAGTCCCAGTGGGGATAAGCAGCAGGTTGCAACGCCACAAGCGCCAGCTGTCAGCAGCATCAGCAGCAACCATCACGTGAATGATAACAGTGTCAATATAATCAATGTGAATGCCACTACCGTTGCCACCACCCCGCCACGCACCTTCACCTCCACCGAATGCCAAACAGATGACCTCACTGCATCCCCCTCCTCTTCCCAGCAGCAGCAGCAGCAGATACGCACACGGGAGCAGCGACGTCGGGAGAGACGCGAAAGGCGACAGCAGCAGCAACAGCAGTTTTCCCCGCATCACCCAAGACGCCACCATGCACCGCCGTCAGCACCCCCTCCGCAGCTGCACCCGCCCCCGCATCTGCACCACCCACATCCCGCAGCCATGGGCCTGGCGCGTGCCCTCCTCCCGGACATCCTACACCCGCACTACCCACCGCCCTACAGCGCCCTGCCCGTGCCCGTGCCCATCACAGTGGTGCCTCCCCCCTCGCAGCAGCAGCCCCCCGCACAACAACCGGCACCGCCACCGCCGCCGCCGCTGCCACCATCCGTGCCACCTGCAATGCTGACATCCGTGATTTCCACGGTGCCCCTCCCCGGACCGGGTCCAGCGGGTCCACCCCTCATGAGCGACGGTCGCTTCACGCTACCGCTGCCCATCATGCGCAGGTGAGTCTCTTCTCTTTTTCCCCTCTTTCGTGAATCTCTTCCAGCTCCCAGGTCCCGACACCCAACTCTTCCCGGTGTTACCTCCACCTTAGGCACCATCGATCACCCAGCAGCCATCCATCCATTTATCCGTCTGTCCATTCTCTGGCCACGTCTTCTTCTCCTCCATTCATGCCTCCTTTGTCGTGGCATGGTCCCCGTCTCGGGTTTCGCTCCTCCTCTTCTATTTCGACATTTTCTATTACCACACATTGCCTTTTGCCCCGCTGTCCGTACACTCGTATGTATGTTGTGTCTTCCTGTTTCGTGTTTTGTATTCGTCTCGCTATGGGGTATGGGGGATTGTATGCCTCAGACACTATAATGATGGTAATTTTTATGTCAGTAACAAATTTCTTGCATGATTTGATGCTCCTCATACTCCTCCTCCTCCTGTTCCACATGCCACTTCCCCTCCTACTCCTCTCCGACCAGGAAGACAGATTATGTTTTTGGTGTAAAAATTAATTCTCATCGTTGACAGCTTCCAAGAAATTAACAAGAGAAAAGAGCACAAGGTAAGGGAAGCCGATGGAGTATTCTTTAATCTAAAGTTCAACCCGAAACCCCAGGAGGTTGATGGTCGGTGGTTGAAGCCCCATTACTCTCTGGCGGAGGGCTAGATTTCGGCGAAACGTTTTTTGGGGTTTTAATAACTCATTTTTATTATAATGAGTTCTGGTTTATCTGTAATTGCAGATCTAGAAGTAAATCTAGAAGCAGACGGCTCTTTTTAGGGGGGGCCATTGGAGCCTCAGATACAGATACTTTGTCCATAGGTAAGCGAACCAGCTAGCGGATTGCCTTAGTTGCGGTTTCCCACGCATTTATCGGTTGAAATAGTAATCGCCATAGTGCGAGGGGGGGGACGTGGACACTGGGAACTGCCAGAAGAACCAGTTTTTCCTCTGAACCGAACTCGAACCGAATAATCGATGCCCCGCGTGTACTTCTCGTTCGTATCTGCAGCTCGTTTTTTCTATCTTTCCCCCCTCCCTATGCCACTGTAGCTGTTGCTATAGATGTAGCTGTAGCTATAGCTGTATCTGACGGATGCGCGCGCTGTCTGTCTAATGGCTCGCCTAAACGTCTCGTTATATGGCCAAATCTCTGCACCTCCCCTCCCCGCTCTCACTCAACGACTCGGCGAGAATCGCTATGAACATTTGACATTTCTGTGGCTCCAACAACAACAACGACAACGATAGCAGCAGCAGCGTCTAGAGCAAGTCGTGTCTCACAATTTTAATTGTGTTTGCCCATTGAACAATTGCAAAACTGTGTCAGAGACAACACCGCACCGTCTGTCTCTCTCTTTAGCTGCCTTTGTCTCCGAGTGGGGGTGGGGGTGGGGGTGTGGAAGTGTGCGGCAAGTACTCTGCCCTCGATTAGCATAGTTTGGAGTTTCTCCGATTCCCCATTTCATATTCTGTCAAACATTTACTGTCAATTTTATTGATGGTAGATATTCCCCCTCAGGTCAATCTTTCTTCATAAGAGCCACATGGATCTAAGAGACATATCCGCTGCTTGGCTGCTTAGATGATCAGCAGGATATGATGAAAGAGCGGGAAAACCACGTGGCAATACCTCCTTCGAGTGGCTGCTCCCCTCCAGTGAGAGGGGGCTTGGACTTCCACTGCACCGCTCACTAATTGGGTCGCCTAATAGAGATTCCTTTCCATTCGAGTGTAAACAGCAGTCCATCCTCCCTCATACCCGTTTCAATCAGATGATGTGGATGAGGACTTGAGAGAGAGATCCGATCCAACAAAAAAGCAACAACAAACCGCAGGCATTATCTGCAATTTTAACACCTTCTCAGCCTTCGTCCCAAAATTAACATTACACAACTCCCTTACCCTCCTCACCGCACCCGCCACTCTTTTGGCCCCAGAAAGGTGTAAAAAAAGCGAAAGTTTTTGCAGCTTATGGCAGCCACCGAAAAATGCAGGGGTAAAGGCAGAGAGAGGGAGAGAGAGGCGCTGAGTCCAGTTCCAGTCCCCTCCAGCGGAGGCCAGGAGTGTTGGCTCCAGGGTAAAAGGGTCTCTGGACCTGGTGGACCGTGCATAATCTTTAAATCTTTAAATAACCGATCGACAAAACAACAAAGCGGCCCAAACGGAGCTCCAAATGAAAAGCAGGCAACAAAAGCGGGCATGAAAAAGCAGAAACAACGAATCCGTCTCCGCCGCAGAGGCAATAAAGAGGAAACGTGAGGCCAAAACTCACGTTGCTCCGCCACTACATATAAATCGTTGTATTCATTTTTTGTAGCCTTTTGATTAAGTTTGTTTTTTGTGTTTCTTAGCAAATATTTTTTTGTTTTGTTTTTGAAACCAAAGAAAGAAACGCGAAGGCAAATATACTCTTGCAGATTGTTTAGTGGGATTTCTGAATTGATTTTTTGCTTGTTTTCTGGATAAATCGGATGGATCGTTTATGTTTTAATTTGTATGCAAAAAGAAGGTCCTTCCTTGGCTAGCGCTCTTCTTTCTGCAGTGCAGAGATACCTCTTTTGAGAGGGTATCCAAAAACAAAAGCGAAAACAAAAGGCACAGCAGAAACAGAGACAAAAGAAGCAGCAAAAGTGGTAATAAAATCACTTTAGAGACAGAGACAGAGAGGGATACGTCAGCGATTGGGAGAGAGACAGAGATCGACAGAGTGCAAGTTTCTTCATTTTCTTCTTCTTTTTTCGGCTACTTTCACTTTTGCCTTTGTATCTTTGTATCTGTATATGTTTATCTCTGTATCTTTGTGCGAGTGTATCTCCTAAGGTTAACGCTTGCAGCTCGTCAAAAATTTGGCTTTAAGAGCCAGAGCCAAGCCACTCCACTCTATGCCCCCATCTACGACTTGAGGCATAAATCAAAAGCAATTTGGCCGAAACAACATTTGGATTCCACCAACGTCTTAATTATTATGGCTTCTTTTCTTTCTTTCCCTCTGGCGAGCTAATTGAACTGATTGAACGGACGTATGTTTCCAGTCGCAGCCCAAAAACCAGTTTACCAGTCCAAAAACCCCCAAAATATACGAAATTTTGCACTGCAAAAAAGGATCTGCAAGATATCGATGATTCAACTTCAGTGTCAACATGCAGCCTCATGCAAATCCAAAAAAGAAACAATCTGAAGCCGAAGCAGAAAACAACAAAACAACAAATCAGAGAGGAAGAGAGAGACAGGCACAAAAACCAGATTTAAACCGAAAACCAATGGAAAAGCAGCCACAAAGACCCAGAAAATACTCGAGTGGCACAGAACCTCGAGGTCTCGAGGCCTGTTTCTGAATCTCGAACACAGCGAGCGACTCTCTCAGAGCTGGAGATATTCATCTAAAGAGTGGCATGGAAGCAGAGAGAGAGAGAGAGATAGAGAGGGAGACGCTCTCCGATCTTGGTTCTTGGGACAGAATCCAGTTTTGGATGTTGTGGCACGCATCTCCGCACGTGACACACATTTCGCTGCAATTCTGCAGCTGCTGCTGCTGCCGGTAAATTGAGTGATTTTTCCATAAGTTTTCCCTCAAAGAAAACCCAAACAACCAGGTCTCAGCGACACCTCGCTACTGCAACACTCCGTCACTCGACACTAAATGCTGTGACTGTGACTGTGTGGCGGCTGTTGCAAGTAGTAAAACTGACCAAACAACTTTCCAGTTTTACGGTGTCTCATGGCTTTGCTCTGTCCTGCTGGCCCGGGGAATCTTTCACTGATTCGGGCCCATGTCTTGGGTTTATTTATTTTTGTAAGAGAATAAACACAGCGGCCAGCAGAAATCGGGGGGAAATGAATCGGGGGATACCCTGCAATCAGTGGGGAGGCAGAGGGGGAGGGGGAGGGGAGACCTGAAGAAAGAACTTGCCAATAGTCAATAAAGCCAATAAAGCAAAATTTTGCCACAGTCCAAGGAAAGGAAGACGGGCAGAAGCCAGTTCCATGCCCCATTCCCCAAACAAATTGCGGCTGCCTGTCGTTGCCCCATGCCCCTCCATCTATGCACATGTCTGTGTGTCGTATCTATGTTTGTATGAAGAATGCATTAGGGCCAAGTTGAAATGAGCCGGCAAAATGCATCAGCAACAACAGAAGAGGCAGCAGCAGCAACCACAGAAGTAGCAGAAAATAAACAGACTAGAGTCGCAAAACAAGTTGCCAAACGAATCTCGAAAGAGTGCACAGACCGACAGACAGGAGACAGAGATACACGGACACAAAGATAAATCCAGAGGCGCACAGAGAGAGAGTTGGTGGTGCTGCAGGGCAGCCAGCACCTGTGGCAGCCAATCTTCTGGCTTATTAAATTGTCACCCCGAAAATGAGATCCATTCAATGGGATGATAGCCCCGTTCGATTGACTCGATTCAATCGAATCATCGACTCGACTAAAGACTAAGCAGAACGTGGCCCCGAAAAGACACGAAAATCTAATGGAGGAATGAGGAATGAGGTCTGGCGGTCCGAGCCACGGTAATTGTGTCACTGCCATTAAGTCCCCCCACTAATTGCGGCTAAAATTGTTTTAATAACTTTTTAACAGCTATAAATCAGCGTCTCTGCTAGGGCCTTCGCTGGGGCCAGGCCTTGAGCAGTGGGAAACTGTGCCCCTCTCCCTTTTTTTTTTACCGTCTTGTGTGCTTGCTTTTCGGTTCTGGCCATTACAGTTCAATGCCTCTGGCAGCAACAGCAACAACAAAGCCAGCACCAAAACTGCTCATTGTGGATTCAGATTCAAATTCACATTCGAATTTCGCACAAAAGCCAGGCCCCAAACAAATGCCAAATGGAGACGGGAAGCACAATAAAATTATTGTTGATGGTTTTCAAATGAGCGCATAAATACTCAATCGGAGAGGCCACTCCCTGTGTTCAGGATATGCCATGACACACACACGTGACTGCCGCCTTATCTGCAGATTAACACAGGAGTAACTCTGCCTCTATCCGCATACTCTTGATGCCCAACCCTGGGTATCCGTGGATCGGATTTTTCCAGATTTGATTTTCAATCTTCATTTTTCCTCCGGCTGCTGCTGCTGCGGTTTTAAACAAAAGTTCATAATTTATATTATGGCTAAGCGGAGATAAAGTTCTGCCTCTCTCCCTCTCTGTCTATCTGTATCTTTTTTTTACAATAATTTTATTTTGTTTGCGGCTTTGCCTTTTGTGCAATGAACTGGGGATTGGCATTGTGGAGTGGGGAAGAGGTTTCCAGGGGTTCAGATTGATTCGTTTTCCACGATAGAAGTGACTCAGTGAGCAGACCCGCATCACATTCTCTCTAGAAGAGACAGAACGAGGCAGAATCCGTCATCCCACATCCCCAGAGTGCCTTTCTCTCTCTCTCTCTAATTACCTTTTGTGTGTCTCCGTTAATCTCTCTGAATCTCCGATTTATTTGAATCTTTCACGACTTCCAGCTACGGCTGCTATGAGGTAATATTTGGCGAACCAGTTTCTGTTTTTTTTTTTTTGGGTGAAAGTTGTGTTTGTTTTCTCGTTGCTTGTTGCGTGGTTTATTGCATTCCGTAAATCTCTTGATCGATGGTCAGCGATGGGCTAGTAGATTCCGTCTATGATAATGATGGGGCGATTGAGAGTGGGAGTGGAAGTGGGAGCCCCCGCATACGCTGCTTCATCTGCCATTCCACATACCAGCTGCCTCATGCCTACTGCCCGCTGCCTCTGCAGTCACGTTGTATTTGACTTCAATTAACGTTTACAACAAATGCTAGGCGCTTAAATATTTAAAGCCAATATGGCAAATGCGCAAACTTAATGAGGACACACACAGAAGTGGCCAGAAGGCATGCGGGGGGGGGGGGGGCACAAGGGGACAGGAAAGCACATTTTAATGGCTGCATTTTAGAGCTTAAACAGTGCAAAATTTACCAAAAACCAATTGCCAGACAAGTGCCACTGCTGCTACTCCTCACTGGATAGTAGGGGAATGAAGAGTGGAGAGAGTGGGGCAGGAGCATTGGCACCCTTTCCTGTTGCAGCTCCTCCTGGCAATACCACTCTGCCACTCTGCCACAGAGCACTGTGTCAACTGTCAACCGCAAAATGCGCGCACGCTAAAAAAAAGGCAGCCGGAAAAAGAATCAACTTGCAACACACACAGCCAGCGGCAGCTACAGAGTTGGGGCAAGGACTGGAAGCACTGACTGCGGGGCATGGACTCGTTGCGCTAACCTTTTGTATCTTTTGCACTGATTTCAATTTAAAGTGCAATGAGTTTTGCAGTTTCGTGGCTCTTTCTGTTGCCCCTCTTGTTGCTCTCCTGCCCCACCGCTGCCCCCTTCTGCAACGCTTCAAAGTTGTTGCCAAAGCTTATTTGTTCGTTGTCTGCAAATCTGCTTGCCACATGGGGCATGGGTAGGGGCAAAATTTACACTGTTTACTTGTTATATTTATTTGTTGTTTTGCTTTCGGTGAGAGGGTGTGAGGGAAGGGCAAAGGATTCTGCTCTGCCGCTTTGTCGCAACTTTAAAGTCTAAACAACAAATGCACTCGCTTCGTAAATTAATTAAAACACTTAACAAATTTATCTGTGTATCTGTACCTGCATCCGTTCTTATGTACTTGTGTGGTATCTGGGCATCCGTATCCTTGGGAGCGTACCCTTCTTACGATGCCAAGGATTTAAGCAAATAAAATGCATAATTTATGGTTTTTCTTCTGCTGTGGCCATACCACCCCCCTCTGTCTCTATCTTACCCCTCACTCTTATAATTACATAAGTACACTCACACACTCAGAGAGAGCGGGATGGGGTTGTATTAACGCGGCGTATGCGTGATGTTACCTTTTTCCGCTGAAGGGGGTTTGTCATTGCCATGCCACTCGAATGGAAATTTGTGGCAAGTGACAACAATAAATGTTGCCGGGGAATTGAAGGGCAGATGGGAGGGGTGTGGTGGGGGGGTTAATTAAAGAGCGAGAGCACCTTCCGTAAGCCACAAACTAATGGAGAAGAATGGAGATTGAAGATGAACGAAAGGGGAAATCCAAAGGCAGATTTCCTCAGATATGAGAAATGACAGCCAGAGAGAGAGAGAGAGAGAGATGGCGGGAAGCCGCACGCAAGGCAAAGACAAAGACAAAGGCGGTAATTTGACGCAGCTGGGAAGCGGCAGCAACAGCAGCAACAGCAGCAGCAGTTGGGGCACTGCTACAAGCCACACAAACAATGCCTCCTCCTTCTTTTCCCCTCTCACTCCCACTCCCACTTTCAGTTGACGGCAAAAACTAAAAGTCAAAACAAATAATTTGCTATAATAACCCAAGAAAGAGCGTGCCCCAAAACAGCTGAAGACAAAACACGCAGACAGAGGCGATGGGCAAAAAAGTCCAAGAAGAAGAAACAAGCGACAGACAGTCAGCGATAGACAAGTGGAAGTGAGACAAAGCCAAAGCCGAAGCTGAAACATCCACAGCAACAACAAAATCAAAACCTACATCCAAAAGCAACAACTAAAACTCTCATCTTAGCCGCAAAATCCAGGCCCCGGCCAAGACGTAGAGAAAACTTTCTCCGTCTCCAGCTCCAGCTCCGGCTCTCGATCTCCTCAGCCGCTTCTCTGCTCCGCTGTGCCCCATGTGTATGTGTGTCGGCCAGGGTCTTGTCTTGTGTACTTATCAAGTTAAAGAGCCCCCAAGATTGGGTCTTACCCCTTTCGAGGCAGCTCACCCCCCGGCCCTACAGCATCCGCTAGCCAAGAGCCGACAGTCGACAACCTACAGCCGACAGCCGCAGAGCTATTAAACGCACACTTGCGTCGCACACTTTTCACACGCAGACACGCCACTGATGCTACATCCCCAAATCCCCCTTGAAACTGCTCCTGCCTTTGCCTTGCTCCTGCCCCTGCCGCAAGAGGTCCCTCCATTTTTGCATTTTACAATGCAACTTTTGCAAATCTTTGACACAGCTGCGGTTTAGGTTTGGGTTTAAGTTCCCTTTCTAGCAGCAGCAGGAAGCGAAGGTGGAGAAAGCAGGACTTTTAGAGGGTATCCCCCAGTCGATTGGCCTGTCTCTCATCAGAAGAGCCATCGGAATCACCTAAATGACTTGTTCCCCGAATACTTTCTTCCAGTTTTCCATTCCATGGAAGTCTCAAATGATCCTTTTCCAATGCCACTTTCCTCTGGGATATTCACTTCTCGAATCTACGGATATGGAATGGAAATCTTTTCGAAAATATGGAAAATATCTTTAGAATAGAGCCCTGATCTGTGAGGCCAGACGATGAGATCTCTCGGGTATCTGCCTGCACTCCTCTATCCCTCCGCACCGTTCCCCTCCACAATACGGCACGCAAGAGATAGAGAAACGCAGCCAAATCGCCCGCATGGTCATAATTTCTTTGGGTTTAATTCCGTTCCGCTTATCTGCCGACTGCAATCAGCACATAATTTTTTGCCCAACGAAACAACATGTGGCATGTGGCCGGACTTCTGCAGACATCTGGACACTGCGCACAGCGGATACTGGACTCGGGACACAGTCGACACCCTCATCTTATCTCAGGGCCATTGCCTCGTAGTTCATTTAGTGGCAACGATAAGGGGCAAGGACAAGGGCAAGACACTGCCACCCCTCCACCCCCCTCTCAGGATGCGTGGCAGCAAGTCTCTTGGCAATTTTCTGTGTGTCATTCCGAGAGAGGGGCGTATGTGTGTGTGTTTGTTGGTAGGGGGAAAGAAATGAAAATGAAATGAAAATGTTGTAACTGAATGAAGAAGAAGAATAACGAAAAAAGAAGAAAAAGGCTCAGAGGGAAATTATGCGTAATGAAGTAAGCACTTTTCTGTCGATGCTGTCGATGGAAGAGACTCTTATCAGTGTGTCTGTGTGTCTGGCTGTGTGTTGTATGGGTGTGTTTGGTGATAGCTGGAAACTGCTTGTTGGCCGGACTACTTGGCTGTTGCTGTGGCTCTGGCAGTAGTTCGGGTAGATTTTATTCGCTTCGTTTCCGCGTCAATTTCCTTTAATGTTCTTTGGCTGTGGCGTGATGTTCCTTAATGCTCACACACTCACACATGAATCAGAGATACTTGAATCTATGTGTGCGTATCTCTGGGTAAAACTCTCAATCAGTTTTGTGCGCTTTATGCGCATTTTTATGGCTTTTTACTTGGGTTTCTCTTCGCTGCACTCCGCTCCATGCTCGACACTCGATCCAAGTCCAGCTTTTTATACCCGATACTCAAAAATATAGAGTATAGACCAGAAAGGTCCCCCCAAAGCTGGTTGTACCCCACCTCTAACCGAGACGAAACCCATATTGACCATATTCTGATTTCTGATATTCTATGATATCTATTTGTTGCTTGGGCTTGTCTTGTCCTGTGCTACCCGTGTTTTATCTACGTAATTAAGTTCGCTTGCACATCAGCAGAAAAACAACAGAGCAGCAGTGCCACGGGCAGTGGCATGGAGAGATGTAACGACCCCCAAACCGGGGACAAAGTAATTGCTGTGCCTGCCATGAGCTTTATGGATTCCTAGGATGCTCTGGGAGGCTGCAAATTATGCACTTTTCGGATATGATTCGATGGGTTACCACACGCCCCTTCGTCAGTCGTCAGTCGTCAGTCGCCGTCATTGGTGCGGCATTCAAATGAATTTGGTCCCCGATCCCCTCGATTTGATGAGCGTAAATTGGCTTTATTGCAAGCCAAGCCCCATCGCCACATCGGCCCATCACTTGTGTGGCAAGTGATCGTTATGGAAATTCTATTAAAATTATATGTGGCCTTTGACCTCCCTCCTCTACTGCCTCTGTCTCGTGTGTGAAATGGTTGAAGCGAATAATCTATATAATACTCGTACTCGTACTCGTAATTGTACTCTGAATCGTACCTGTTACGGGAAAACCCACTCTCGGTTATGGAAATTTTTGTTTTTAACGAGTGACCGCCTCAAATGAGGCATCATCATCGTTCGGGATGCAGCAGCATCCAATTTCCCTTGAATGGGATCTACCGATTCCTGAAATTAATTGTCCAGAGATTGGAAGCGAACCAAAGGGGGAATAGGATACCAGGTAATGGGTAATGGCAGAAGCTCCAATTGCGTGCCAAAAATACTAAAAGATACTATTGCAAAATTCGGAATTCCGGCATTGTTCGGTTCGGAGTGGAGGAAGCCAACACAAAAAATGTTAAAGAAACTTTAGCTGAATCACGTTTTTGGTACAATTTTGACTTCTCTCTCACCCCATCCTAGCAAAACGAAACCAAACCAATCCAATAACAAAGCCAAAGCAAAAGCTAACCGAACCGAAAGCAAACCAGAGCCAGAGAGGCAGCATTTCAATCAGCCAACAGTTCGGCAACGTGCCAGGGGCAAGGTGTTTTAGAAGCATCGCCAATCGGCACACAGTCGACACACAGACCATTGTGCGGCATAGTTGCGCTGCAAATTAGCCACATTTATGAGCATGACCAAAGCGGATTTCTAGCCATGGACAAACGGAGACGGAGCCCTCGCTCTCTGTGAACGTGTGAACGTGAATTGGTAATCGATGAGCATTGGATCGGAGCGTTTCGACTCGTCTTAACTCGTCGTCTGTTCGGCTCGGTTCAGTTCCGTCTGTTGCAGCCATCGATGGAGCTAGCTGCCTGCCACAGCACCAGGGAGGTGTGGGGGGTTCTGCTACGTGCCCAAGGTCAAGTTGTTTATGGCCAGCACTTGATATTTGATATCATCGACAGTTCTCCGTCCTTCCCTCCCAATGCGGTATACAATTTTTCTTATTTATTTCGTGCCGAGTTATGAATGTGCATGGCACCCCACACGCTACCATCATATCCCACTCCACCTTTTGGATGAAATACACGGATGGCGCTGGGTGATAGAGGGGTGGGGAGAGGAGGGTCATGGTATTGAACTGAAAGATCGTTCTCTCCAGGAGAGCACAGCAGCCAATCCGACGATCTGTGGATCGACTCTCAGATACGATATTTGCTCAGGTTTTCAAGTCAAATATTAGTCTGGCCATGGACTCGAGTCATGCCGAGTGGATGGAGTCGTATAGAGCATATTGGAGCATCAGTCAAACACTTGTCGTAGCTCCGACTACCTCACGAGTGTCTTCTAACATTTCCTTTAATTCGCCTTAATTTGCCACGCAGTCGAGTGTTGCATACACCTCTGCCAGAGGGTTACATAATTGGAGCTCCCATGATTGATCCACAGCTCTCCCTTGGACTGAAACTCATCCTTGCACTGAATGGCTCCCACATGACACCGCGTGCACATTGAAGCTCGGCTTGAGACGCACAAGAGACAAATGCCAAAGAGAATGCCCGGGAAAGCAACAACAAAATGCATGTAGTGTGCTTGACAGGGTATCCATACGGCGGCTTCTGAGAGCCGTGTCTCTGGCTCCAAAATATTTCTCAATGTCTGTCTTCAAATGCTGGCCCCATGTTAGGAGTTAAGTCGAACATGTGTACGAGTATCAAGATACATGTCGTGTGTCTCTGTATCTGTGTGTGTGTGTGTGTGTGTGTGTGGTTATGAATGCTGATGATGATGATTCCTGAAATGAAAAGTTATGCTCTCGCCCTCTGTCTCTTTCTATTTTTGCCCCTCAGGGAGCAAAATCCAGAGTCAGAGACAGAGACAGACTCAAAATCGCTTCTCGATTGTTTGCGTTTGTGTCGCATGCTGCTTTTCTGTTTCTGCCATCACTTTCCATTTTCGAAATTCGCAAATTTGCATTTTTGCCTTTTATTGAATATGTATGACATATAAAGCCAGCAGCAGACAGCAGCAACAGAAACATTTGTCCCACGTATTCATTTAATTTCTGCCGTGTATTTCATTTCAATCGCCGCCCGACTTTCGCACCTATTTGCATATGGCCAAGGGAATGGATGGATGGATAGAGAACGAGAGAGAGCAGGAGAGATCTATAGAGAGGTAGAAACTATGGCAATAGTGCAACGAGTACTCTAGTATTCAATCTGTTAAGGGGGGTGGTGGGCTGGCCATCGAATTAAAGTGACCAAAAATTGAATATAAACTGCGCCAAAATTGAAAAGTCGAGCTGTGACAGTGGAACGTATCCCCGTGTCCTGTGTCTATGGTCCGTGCCTGTCTCTCGGCTCAAACTCTGACAAAAGTCGGTGCCTATAGATGGGTGGCACGTGACCGACAAGCGGACTCGACAGAATCGGCATCAGCCGTGCGGACTGGCCTGGGATCCAGGTGGCAGGTGGCACGTTCCACGGGGGGCAGTGCCTACTCGCCACTCTCTCTCCGTCTGTCTGACCCCCGAAATGGTTTAATAGAAAAATTATGCACTGATTTGTATTTGTCTTAATCTGTTCCTCTGTTCCTTTTGGATGCTTCTCCTCCGCGGTGGAGACTGAGAGTCCTTTGAACTGGTACGGCACTGCCGCTGACTGGCGCTTATGCAAATCGCAGCCAAAGAATGGAAATAAATTGCAAAAAGTGTCGTCTGCCAGGACCAGGAAAAGTGGGGGACCTGGAATAGCGGTGGGTGACACGGACACGGGCTATCGATGGCAGCAATTTCCGGAGACCAGCCAAAGAAGCAAAAAAAAAAAAGGAAAAAAAGAAAAACCCAAACGAAATGGTCGCTTTACATGGCACGACGCCTCCTGTGATCCCTTCTCCCCTGCTTTCTCGCTTCCTCGCAAACTTTCGTCCGTCCGTCCGGGACGAGTCGGAATTGTTGTCGTAAAAACAAACTCCCAAAATCTGCCGCCGCCTCAAAATTGCTTCTGGCCGGAAAAACAAAGGGAAAACTCAATTGGAAGCCACTCAAAGTGTGGCTTCCAGGATGAGGGGGAGGTGGTTCCGGGAGCATCCAAGAGCATCGCGAAGTTACGGGATCTACAGATTTCTCAGCTTCTCAGTGCCTTGTGTCCTTACGCACAGCTTTTGCAGTGGGCAGAAAACCATGAAAATCCCGCCCTAAGCTGCAAAAACTTTCCTCCTTTCCGCTGTAATGCTCCTACTGCCACTCCGGCCTTCTCATCCCCTTGGATGCTTCTTCGATTTGTCATCGATTTCAAATGGGTTGCATTTTTATTGGCTTTAGCATTGGCTCTGGTGGCCATGGCGCTGGAATTTCATTTTATTGGCCATTTCGGTTGACCTTCGCGACTGCGAAGAGCAGGGGGCCGGATGACGGTTGTCGATGGAATTCCTTGGGAGTACAAGACATTCCAATATAAATTGCTCGACGCTTGGCGTGGACCAAGTTTTTGCATAGCTCGAGATTTTTGGCGCTTATTGACTTTCATTCCCGATTTTTTTTTATTTCTAGCCATTCTGGAAACTGGAGTTTCCCTTGAATTTACCTCCCAACTGGGGCTTGAATTGCTTTTAGCATATAGCATTTAGCATTCAGCATTTAGCGGTAATTAAAATGGCTTAAATAAACAGAAGAGAGGTTTTCTCTCATGCCTCCTCACTTCCGCCTCTGTCCCCCGCTCACTGTTTGTGCTGCTCCGTGTGTGGATTTTTCACACCTTGCCACATCACGGAAGGCATACGCAGGCCGCAGGTCATTCAGGTGTCATAATCAAATAAAACTTCCACATCAAACGGCACATCAAAAGCAATTAAATATATGAACAGCAGCCCCCCACAAAGTAGAGGCAGCGGCAGAGGGAGGGAGAGGTGAGAGGAGGGAGAACACCACCTCTGAGGTCACCGATCCAGAAATGTTTATTAAACAGCCGCGTAATGACCCCTCCCTCTGCCAATCGCCAAGTATTGCGGAATTCTTTTGTTTAGCAAAGGCAAATACGAGCACACGTATGCGTACTCTTCAACCGCCCTCTCTCTCGGTCGCTCTTTCTCACTCTCTCACGTTCAAACAGAGTTCAAATCAGTTCAGGCTGCAGCACCTTCCCTGATTGCCAATATCTGAATGAATGAGGGAGGGTTGTAATTGTGTGGCGCCTAATTGAAGCAACGAATTATTAATTGATAATGTGTACACGATGATAAGCGATAAACATACAGATTCCTGATCCACGATCCCTCTGTTGGCATAGCCTCCGTTTGGTAGCCTCCGTTATTTTCCATTGCTGTACTCGTTTTGTTGAGTGAGTGTGCAAAGAGAGAAGAAGTGCAAAGGCTTTGCAAAGTTTGGAAGCAACAGCAGTAGCGGGAGAGAGCCGAAGCAAGGAAAGCTCTTCTCCTCTCCCTCTAACCCAAAATCCATTCTTGAAACGCAATACTCATAGATCCTCTCACAAATGCCTAAGATATTCGTTTTTGCGTGGCTCTGTGCAATAACAAGGGATTATTGAACAAGAATTGTACTGCGATATATTAATAGAATTCGGACTTTTACGTATCGAAGGGAAAATGGAAAGGGGAGAGCGGACTGTGTTTGGGGGGCCCTTAATGTATTCTAATTAGTGACAGTCTTTTCGGCGATAACATCTCTTGGGTGATGAAAGCAGATACGTGGAGTGCCAGTGCCCGCATCACAACTTCTGCTTCTTCTGCTCGTAATAAAAATATAACTATAATAGCCCCCCAAAGCGACGCCGCCGTACAGTGTCGCCCATAACTTTGTCCACCCCGGATCCCTAGATCACAAAGACAAGGAGCGAGAGGAAAGGAGGGAGGAATAGAATATTGGGTGCTAAATAAAATCACTTGAAGTTGCCACAGCGCGATATTAAAAGCGCATAGAATTCGAGGGAAATCGCTGGATTACAGTTTCAGCAGCAGCAGAAGGGGTGGGGGAGTGGAAGTGGAAGTGGTAGTGAGGGGGGCAGCAACAGAAGTGACCTACATTATGTGGCAGCCAACGCAACACAAAGTTGTTGCTTTTGTAGCTACTGTTGGGTGGCATGATTATATGTAGTGCGCGGTACTCGTCCGTTGCACGGAGCATACTGGACGCTACGGAGACACCCAACAGAGAGAGAACCCTCCAGAGCAGAGCTCCGGCGCTCGAGTCGAGGGTACAACGACATTTTGTATCCAGACTTCTGTGGTATGCCACTGTTACAAGGGTATTTCAAAACATCAAACATTTTGAAGATACGGGAAAATTAAAAACGCCCTGTCATGGCGAATGGCTACCATGTCTACCCATCTGAATCAGATCGGATCATTACTAAAACCATAAGAACAAATCAATTTTCAGTGGCTACGGAGCGCCTGATGACACGTTCAGACTGATTTTCTGTCTCTCTCGCACGCACTCTTTTTTGTTCAATGCCAGCGCCGTCTGCCGGAGGAGAGCCATACTGACTAAGTATCGAGTATAAATGTAGAGTTGCGGTCGCAGACTCAAATCAGAACGTTTCCCCTCGTTCTTATTTTTTGGTTGTGGGACGGGGGTGCTATGAATGAATGAGCAGCAAACCTCATGATGATCTAACGAGCAATTTAAGAATTTAATTTATGGATACGTATACGCGACACAGATTCTGTATCTGTGGACACAATCCCATCGCCTCTTCGGATGGGAGATGCTGCCATTGCGACAGCAGAAGCAGAAACATCAACCAGCTCTCTTGCAGCCTAATGACGCAGCCACTTAAGCGCGTTGCATGTGTACGTGTCATGTATCCGTGTATCTGTGCAGTGCAGTGCGCGCCATACTGGCTGCGGGTCGGGCTGCTCTTGTCGATGCCTCCGCCACTGTGCCACTGCCACTGCGGCGGCACATGTAAAAGTAATTGCCAACCCGGATGCTGACTGACTCTGACTCCATTGCTGCATTGGCAGCCTCTCTGGCTGGCTGGCTGGCTGGCTGCCTTTTTGGATGAGTGTGGCTGTGCCACATGAAAGCCAGAAATTAGAAACGGATCTGAAATTAGAAATGCCTCAGACTCGAACGCAGTGTTCGGTTCTCCAGTTCTCCTTCTCGTTGTCGTTGTATTTGTCGTCACGATGTTTGGCACTTGTTCCCTGCTGCCACATTATGCAGCTCTCCTTTTGTTCCCCTTCTCTCTTTCTCCACCTCCATCTGTGTGGGTGTTTCTATATATGTATACATATACATAAATATATATATATCGTAGTATATTCCTGCTACCGTATGTCTGCTGCTGTTGCTGCCACACCACACACTTGGCATGCTGTCCTATATACGGGCAGGCGAGCGACACACTGTGGCAGGAGGCAGTAGGACAGGGCAGGGCCATGCGTGTGGGCGTCAATTGTTGGCAACTCTTGCATTTTATGCATTCAGAAATTGGCAATAAACGTTTGCCAAAACTTTGTCTGCAGCCCCACACAGCCCACCGATCCCTGACGTTTGCCAGAGTTTTCCGCACAGTGTAGCCTTCGCCCTGCCACACAGTCAATGGACATCTCGCCTCCCGCCATATAATCTTTTACACTCCTATTAAAAGCTCACTTTGCCACAGCCAGAGAACGGCAGGAGGGTGGAGGGAAGAAGGAAGGAAATGCTGCTCCAGCAAGCACCTACTGACATGCTCCATGCTCCAGCTCCGACAACTCCACTGACAGCTCAACTTGGGTCTGACGCTGTAGCTGAAGCTGGGGCCCCGTTTTTGGGCAATATCAAAGTCGTGTGCTGGGAGGTACGAGCAACGCCCAACGGCTGGCGGACTAGCGGAATAGCGGACTGGCTGGCTCTTTAAGGTGGCAGCAGACTAGACATTGGCTCTGGCATCACTCAAGCGTCAAAGCGCTCGCAGTTAACTGGAAAAACGTTGCCCAAGTTAAGACCCCCCCTCCCGCCTGTGTCAACGTCTACTTCTACTGTTAGTAGGTCAGAAGTTCTGCGAGAGAGACACGATACTCCGCTCTCTCTCGTACATGCAGCACCTATGAAGTGGGTTCTCCTGCACTCTTCTGGCGTGGAGGGGGCCACAACGTGACTTTGTCTCTTACGCTGGGATATTTTATTGCCGTCTGTCAGAGACAGAGACGGAGACAGAGACAGTCCCCGGCCAAAGCAGACTGTTGTTTGCTTTCATTTTTATATACGAGCGTAGTACGCGACAGAGAGAATATGAGGCATAAGGCAAGCAAACAACTGCGATTTTAATGTCGGGTGAATGTCAGGTTCTCCACTGCCCCCACACCATACCCGATCACCATCACCATCTCCATTTCTCTATTGCCTTCCACTGGTTTTCATTTAACAAGTACGAGTGCCGTGTATCTTAACCCACACACAGTCCACCAGCACCACCACAGTCTAGCTACAAGGCGAAAGCCTTCTTTCTGCCGAGAGATGTCGCCGTGTCATGAAATTTAATATAGCACCTCTCGCCCATCTCCCAGAGGGCAAAAGATAGATTTCTGAAAGGAATTAGAAAAGTTTCCCAGCCCAAAAGATTTGGCCAAACTTTAGCCAAAATATCTACCAGCCACTACACCAGCCCCCAACCCCCTGGTCAAAAACAACAAAAAAGACCGCTGAACAATAGAAGATCAGAAAAGAAGAGAAGTTGCGATTACAAATCAGAACAGAAACAAAACAAAACCGAGAGCCGAGAACAGATGAGCGGCAAAAGTTGAAAAGCGCGCTGTAATTATGCCTTTATTTTTGGATCGGGTTCAAGATGGGAGGAATGGAAGATACAGGGACAGTGCTTTGATTGAAAGTTGAAAATGGGTTTTGTTCATCCATCCTTCCAGCTATCCATCCAGCCAGCCATCCATCCAGCCAGCAGCTGCAGCTGTAAGCCCAAAAAATTCGCCATGTCAGTGGGGCAAACCAAATCGCGAAACATTTCTGTTCCAGTCCTTTAGAAAGAGTCAGTATTTGGGTTTTCCTCTGCTCTAAATCTCCTTTACTCCCCTCCCCCCACCAAGCTGTGGGACTGTGAGGAAATGTACCATTTATTAATATGTTTTTGCAGCTAATTATTTTCTGTTGCTCGCCTCCTCACGCTGATTGCCTCATTTTCCTCACTTAATTACATAAGTTAAAAATGAAAGTAAAACTCTCTGCAAAGAAGGCAAATGAAACTGAAACTAAAAGAGAGAAACTCTGAGAAAGATAATGGGGGGTGGGAAATGGGAGGGGGAATTAAATAAATTATCAAATATTCATATACATTTTACCGAACACGAATTTCGCTTTCATTGTTACCATCGAACGCTTTTAATTAAAGATTCCCACCCGCTTTTCTATAGAGGCGGGGTGTGGCCTCTCCAGAGGGGGTGTGGGAATAAATAAAATAAGATTTTCCCCTCTAAACTTTAAAGAGGTCCCCGTGCGGCGTCATCTTTCCTTCTAATTTGTTCACGGGTGTTACGCCCACCTTTACGACTCTGCCTGCCTGCCTGTTTTAAAGACATTATATACGCAATGTACGAGAGTACGAGAGGGGGGCTTTTCCTGTTCGACTGTTAGACTGATCGAATGACTATAGCGTATGGCGAATGCTGTAGCTGCTGTCACACGCACTATGGGATGCCCTTCCTGCCCTGCTTTTGTCCCGGATGTGTGGCAGGCAGGCTCTGCTCTCCTGATAAAAGGCCAAAATGAATCTGAGTAATGAAGCATCAGGCCTTTGTCGTTGGGCGCTGAAGCTGCCTTTTCCCCTCGCTCCATCCCACCGCTATCCACTGCTATCTGCTTGCGTGCTCTCGTGTTGTCTTTTGTGGAACTGCTGCAAATTGCTTAATCAATTGGAAATTGTTGACTCGCATGCAAATGTCAATCTGACAGCTGCCGGCAATGCTTAACGCACTGTAGGAGAAGTGGAGAAGAAGCGGGAGATGGGGGAGCGGAAGTGCCACCATTTAAATGAAAACTCTGCAAAATGAAAGTTAATTTTCCATTCGATAAGTAAACGGCGGTGATGCATGGGGCATGCAAGTAAATACACGAACCGAAACAGAAACTGTGTCAATGTTGGCGGCAATTAATAAATGAAAATTAATTACGGCTGAGGCTGATTGAATAATTGCTTGAATGAGTGAGTGAATGAGTGAGTGCCTGAGTGAGTGAAGGCTCAGGCCTTCTAAGCCTTCGATATATGTACGACTGCCCGCCCCTGAGCTACTTGGAACAGACAGATAAATACATTGCCACATTTACAGCCACAGCCAGAAGCTACATATACATACTACTTAGATGTGGATCAGAGAACGGCTTAGGGTGATTGCAAGAACGTGCAATGAAATGCATGAAAGGCCCCCGAATAAACTCTCTTTGCGTCGAGAACAAACGATCGCTGCTGATTTTAAATCGCTCAAACTCTCCCTCTCTTTGGGTTTCGTGTCGGGTGATTCGGGTGTCTGTGGCTTCGGCTCGACTTCGTGTGCGTAAAACGCAGCGCAGCAGCGCAATTTATATGTGTGCGTGCAAAACGGTCCCCTCAGTGATTTTAGTAAGTGAGTGAGTGTGTAAAAATGATCGGAGCGAGGCGTTGGCCAGCACGAGGCTGAGTTTATTATTCAACATTGAGTTTTTCTGAGTGATTGCATGGATTACATATGACATATGGCGATCCGAAAAACAAGTGCGCAGCTCGCACAATGTTTGCTCAATGCAATCTTCTACGAGAGATCCGATGAGACCTGCATATGGAAATGGAAACAGAAAAAATGGTAGTGGGGATTCCTCTGATTTTGGTTATTACTGTTTCTCTCCGCTGAGCGTCTAATTTGTTACCAATCAATCGTCTGCTTGTTGGCAGCCTTTTTTTATCTCTCTACCCCACAGAGATCTAATTTAGAGATTCCAGAGTTCTTGCTGAACTTTGTCGCAGCACGGGACCTCCAATCTGAGACTGAGAATCTGGGAATATTATGGCATCATTTCATCGGAAACTTCACACAAAAAAGCAGCAGCAGGTCTCACCTTTTCGTACAGTTTCTGCGCGCTCATTTCCATGTCGGTGTAGGACTCGAAGTAACTCTGAGAGCGGCGGGTCTAAGCGATGACGAGCTAGAAAGATCCAAATTTATCATGACATGACAACTGCTGAAACACAATCATGCCGCAGCAGCAGCAACAACAAAGGGCAGTGTCAAAGACACTCCTCCTCCCCTGGGGGCACTGGCCTCCCTATGGCTGGGATGGGCTTTCTCTCTTGTCCCGGAGTAGATGTTGTCTTTTAATGGTATGCCATAAAAGAAGTATAAATCCGGAATGGAAATGGAAATCCTTTTCCGAGCGAGAACAGCATCAAATTATAAAACATAAATTTCCTACCGTGCCCTTTGCCTTTTATCTCTAGTACGAAAATACATGAATCCATCCATGAATACTATAAGAGTTTGAGTGTGTGTGTGCACGTAATTTTCCAACAATTTATCATCTTTTTGTGAAATTGCTTCGATGACACACGAAACAACAAAAGCGCCAGAAGGACCCCCTGGATCCGGGGTTCCCTGGGTTCTGGGTGCCCGCCTATAAATATTTCCTCCTCTAATTGTTTGGCAAGCATTCCGCATCCCCTCTTCAGTCCCCGACTCCTTGAACTTCTCCACAAAAGGGGTTCATCTTCCACGACAGAAGATGCTGCTGTGATGCCCCAGGATCCTAATGAATTTACGCACACACGTCCTCAGACTCCTTCTTCTTCTTCCACGACACCCCGCTCCTGACTTCGTCTGTGCCGCATAAATTGTCCTTTCTCCGCAGAAAATATTTTACGTCGTCTGGCTGTCTCCTTTCTCTCGACTTTTCCAGTCGGAACTGGTTTTCGGGTCCTGGTCCTTTTGTGGTTCCTCCTCCTCATCCGACTGCATGCCTGCTCCTTTACGTTGTTTAGTGTTGGCGGGCAGTGCGCAAATTTTTGGTCTTTTGGCGCATAAATCATCAAATTACAACAATTGCACACTCGCTGCGCTTTTGTGTGGCACGACAATGACGGGGAAAGACCAGACACCAGCGACCAGCTACAAGGCAACAGGACGAAAAGGAAGGGAACGAGAACAAACACGAGACTTTGCCTTTTTGCCAATTTGCACGGACGACGAGGCAAAACATCTGTCCCGTCCTTTGTCCTCCGTTCCGCCCACCTGCACAATAAAAATTCCCATTTTCCCTTTCCCTGTCCAGCATTCTTACATTTGCCAGCTGCGAATCTTGTGCACTAACTCTACAATTCTCTCTGTTTGCAGATCTCCCTCGGAGCGCTCCGGGAAGGGATGTTGCGGCCAGTGGTTCGCAGGACCTCCGCTGCGTGCCCTCATCGCCGTCGTGGCCCTGGGCGGCGTCGCCTGCGCTTTGGGCGGTGCAGCTCTGGGTGCCACCGGTCTGGCTGGTCCCCCCAATTCGCATCTCACCGCCGCCCTGTTAATGATTGGTAAGTAGACATTACATAATCGTAAAGGGGGAGGGGAGGGTTGGGAAAGGAGGAGGGGAATAATAAGGGCATTAAAGCCAGCGACCGCCTTTTGATGTCCGCTGATGTTTAGATGACTTCGGACCGAATGAAAAGGTCTTTTGTTCGCAATTGTTGCAATTTTTACTCCAATTACTCCAATGTTCAATGTCCGCTGTCCGTTTCTTTCTTTCTTCTGCCGCCTAAGAGGTAACTGTATCTGTGTATCTATGTATCTGTGTATCTATGACTGTCTGTGCAACTGACCCAGTTCGCAGAACAAACAAATCTGCGACCATGCAGACAGATAGACAGACAGCCAACCCTGTGTGTCCATGTGTCAATATTGGCAAAGCATTTAGTTCCGGCTGCGATGCGATTTCTTTGCATTGTCTGGGACGGAGATGGAGATGGACTTACCACGAACTAGGTGCCACCAGGTGCCCCTATTTGTGGAGATCAACAGGTGGGGAGGGGAGTCCCATTCATTCCATGCCATTCTCGTTGTAGGAGATTCTGACGACAACAACTTTCGACTCATTCATGAATCATTCATGCTGCTGCTCACCTTACATAACCCCACAGACAGACAGACAGACGGGGCCAAGTGCATGTGCCAGTATGTGTATCTGTGAATGTATGCGACGTCTTTAATCAATTGCCGCCGCCGCCGCGTCGTAGTTGCTCGTAGTTTTGCGCTCTCAAAGCGTGACATTGCGCCATTTTCGGCGGCAATTACCCGAAAGTTTTTACATAATTTAATGGCAATCAAGCCAACCAGTCAGAAAATCTGCCACTGGGGCTGCCATTGCTGCTCGTGCGAGCACTACATACTACATTTATGTATATCGAGGGAGGGGGCCACATACTCGTAATAGCGATAGAGAGAGAGAGAGAGAGAGAGAGAGAGAGCCCCCATCATGACGAAGATGATGATGATTGTTATGGGACGAGGTCTCTGGTCTCGCTGGCAAAGATGTCACAACGAGGCCTACAAAATTGAGAACAGCTCATGACAATTTCCGCTAATAAAATCGTATAGCTATCCTGGGTTCAAATTTGCCATCATGACATGCTCCGTTGGCTCCATCGCCACTTCCACCTCCACGTCCGCCCTGTCCTGGCCCAAAAGAAAAGAAAACAACAGAAATGAAAGTGAAAGTCAACTGCCTGCCTGGTGGCCACTTTGATTAGGCTGTAGGTTGGAGTTGGGATCTGTCTAAGTGAGTCGGTAATTGCGGCCACGCCCATTCGGACCAAGGCTAATTAAATCTGCAGCTAAATGGAAATATGAGACAGGAGATGGTAGAGTCCATTGGTTAAATCCAGCTAACCGTCCATTTAGCCATTTGTGGGGCGGCACTCGAGCAAACTCTAAAATTAACTATTTTTTCCTATTCTCTCCCTCCATTCCAACGCAGGAGTTGGCGTTGTGCTAGTGACGGTGAGTGGTGCCGCCTGGCGGATGACGGCGCCCGGCGGTCAGAGCTGCCTGGGACTGGGCCTGGGAGCCAGCGTGGATCTGGGCCGCTGCGGACGACGACCGTGCAGCCGCGGAGGCGGCGCTCCGCACGGCTTGCTCTACCCCGAGTTCCAGCACCGGCCGCCGCCCCCCTCCTACCAGGCCAGCATGCAGGAGTACCGTTTGAGGTGAGTAGCGTGCGAGAGGGTGTGGGAAAAGGGAGGACAGGCAGCGGTTGTGGCCCGAATGTGCTCTGGTCTGCGATAGCTGCCAGTCGCATGTCCTGGCGCAATTAATTGCATTATGCATAATTGTGGACTGGCCAAAAGAACTGCTACTGCGAGTGCGAGTACCTATGCCAGGACGGACCGCCTTTTTCCTGTCGCGTGGCATTAAGCGGAACCATTCTCAATCCGTTCTCTCTTTTCCGCTTTTCGCAGACTTTTGCTATTGGACCGCGATCGTCAGAACGGGGTGGTGCGTGGAAATTCGCCACCGCCCACATATCGATCTCATGCGGGCAGCCTGCTAAGGTAAGTACTTCCGCTTCCGCGTTACGCTTCATGCCCTTGCTCGCTGTCCCCTGCCTCTGCCACATCCCCATTGCTATTGCCAGCCATTTCTCCTTCCATTCGTGAGTTATTTGCAAAGTTTGGCGCCTGCCAAACCACAAAATGTTTTCCAGGCCAAAGAAAGGAGAAACGAGGAAGAGCAGGGTTGCCAGGGGATCTGTGTGATGTGGGTCCCAGGACAAGATACGGGGGTGGCTCTGCTGCTGTTGCCGCAGCATCAGCAAAAGCGCTTGGCATCGACGGCCGCGGTTTGGCTTTGGCTTTGTGCGGTTTTCGAGGGTGTCAACATTGACACATCGCTTTTCCAGGGGCTCCTCCTTCAGTGGAGTGGGAGTGCTGGCGCTCGCGGGTGGCGGCGGTAGCAGGATGAAAAGTTTTTGTTTTTTTCTGCTGCGTAAAACGGTTGACTTGAATCGGCGGCTTGTCTGATGATGGAAGCAAACATTCGGCAATTGATTTGGAAACTAATTGAACAAATAAGACCTCCAACCGATGAGAATCCACAAACACTCGAAACAGAAGACATCCTTTCTCCACCATCCCCAGCTCCCAGGAAAGCAGAAGCCATTTGGGGGAGCCAATTGAAAGGACTGGCATGGACTGGGGGGTGGATAATTGTCACCTGTAACGCATAATGACGGCGTCTAATGAGAGAATTGTACTTTTTATGGCCTGCAAATTGTGGCCACACACAAAACGGAAGGAGCAGATTTCGAAGCTTAATTTTGTTAGAATTTCTTATGCAAATAATCGTTGAAAGAAGTCTGCAAAGCAATTGCCAAATTTAAAGATATTCATGACAAATTAATTTAGAGAGCGGTGAGAGAGTGTAGTGGATAGTGGATAGAGGAGTGTGTGTAGCACTTGAATATTTATAGTGTGTTATGTGCGTAGTGCAAATGGAAAGTCAACAAAGCAACAACTACATCTTTTGGGGAGTTTTCCCGCAATGCCACAGGAAGGAAGCGGATGTGGAAGTGGAGGAGGAGGCAGGAGCAGGCACAGGAAGTATGTCAAAAAGCAAAACTTATGCAAAGTGTGTGGCAAGAAATCACAGCATACTTTTAGGCGGCCCCCAAGTGCGTGTTCGTCCATCCGTCTGGGTATCTGTCAGCCTCTCTCTATCTCCGGCTGGTTGCGTATTCAAATGATGTTGCTCAGCAAAAAGAATTTCCGGGTAAATTTTGCAAAATATTTACACACACGCGCGCACATTTGAAGAGCTTCTTCTTGGCCTCTTCTGCATAACAAGCAGCCAGCCAGGAGATGGCCCAGGGATCAGGACCAGAAGCTCAGTGCAGAATAGTACAGAAATTGGAGCTAGGCTGTTGGCCAAGTCAATTAAACAAACAAAGAGGCAGGCGGGCCGAAAGTGCTGCGAAAATTGCCTGTTATTCACAGCACATCACAGCAGGGACTTGAATAGACTGGGACCAGGACTTGGACCAGTGAATGGTAGCCACGAATATTGTGGCACAGTAGAATAATGGTATAGATAGATAGATAGACAGAGGACCCACACACAGTACCGTACCACAGTTCCCATGCAAATGACTTATTTTCCTGTTTCCTTTATTTCTTGCTCCTTGCGTTGCTCCTTTGTCGGAACAATTAAATGTCATTTTACATACTTCAAATTGCGTCTCATACAATTTGTGCAAGTTTTTGGAATTTTTGAGATATTCCAAAGTCACGCCCACCGGCCCACCTATAGCTATATCTGTATATAGTCCGTACAGGTCTATAAGCCAGCTTTAGTCGGATGCCGTGATGGGTGGGGAGGGGGGCCATTATGTGCAGATGAGCGTATGAGTGTTGACTTTTGTACCCTGGCGACTGAAGTGTGAAGTGTCTGCTGTGATTTGGGTCTGCCAGACAGACAGACAGACACCCAATGCCCACTTGTACTCGGGTATGCCACGTGGCACATGGCAACAATTGCCACAGCGGCCTTTTGTTATTTAAAGTGACAAAGATGATAGAATAAACTACATATATAGTATGGGAAGAGTATTTTGAGATTGTGAGATAGGATAGAGACTGATATTTGAATAGGTTTCGTCCTTTGCCGTCCTGTGCAGTCAGAGATAGACAGAGCACAGTGCTTAGTCTCTGGTCATGGTGTTCTTCCATGCATGCAAATTTTTGCATTTGGTTAACATATTTGAAATCTTCTTATGCAAAAGGGGCAAACAATACCGAATTGACTTTGGCTCATACTGGCTCATGCTGTGTAAATAATTTATGCATTTGATTCACTTACTTCCAGGGCCCCACTGACCACACTACGTTCCGGCATGGGTGGAGGAGGCGCTGGTGGCACCATCAGCAGCAGCATGGGCGGATCCGAGTACAGTCTTCCGCCTAGCTACCGGTCGCGCAACGCTACGCCCGCCAGCTTTGTGGGCGGCGAGCGGAACATTGAGACGGCACCGTCGGGTAGGCTGCTGGCCAACGAAGACCTCCATCTGCCGGAGCCGTCGCTGGCCGAGCAACTGACGAACTACACGACACTGCAGTCGAACACGTTACTCACGTCGGCCATTGTGGAAATAGAGCGGAATGGCACACCGACATCCACAATCACAACGGCGACATCCACATCGACAGCAACGAAGGGCAAGGATCTGGTGACCATTGTGACCATATCGCAGGCAGACAGCGGCAGCCCCCACCTGCACTCCCAAAGGAACTCGGCTGGAAAGACGACGCACGGCCAGACCCAGACACAATCCCAATCACCTGGCCAGGCCAGTGCACTCGATCAGATCGATATATTGGCGCATCTGTAACCGAACGAATCGGTCTTCGGTGCCCCGAGGGAATTAGTTGATTAGTTAGTTTTGTTCGATTCGTTCGTTCACGCGTTCGTTCACTCGTGTTAACCCAAAGGTATTTATTTGTATGGAACTAAAGCTCTGCTCCTAAATGAATAATTTAATTCGTACTTGCTAATCTGTAACTGTAACTGTAATCCGTATTCTGTAATTGTAATTGTAACTGTACTCTGTAAGCGGCATTTAGCTGATAAGATGTTTGTTGTACTTGAATGTGTTGAATTTATTTTTGTAAGCATAAGGAAATGCGCAGAGTAGGTATTACGAATTATAGATACATGCAATTATACATACACATAAACCCATTGAAAGTATTAACATACGTATTCAAAAATGAAAAACGAAAAAAAATGTTAAAATAAAAAACTTAAAAGATACAAATATGTAGAAGAGACTTCGGTTAGGACCGAAGCTAGCGTGCGCTTCACAGGGGATAAGAGGATAATACCAGATATACCCAGTTCTCCGATTGATATTTATTATGATATGTACCCCCTACATACACTGTGAAGTGTATATACCAATCCATGGCGAACTCAGCCCACTATCGAACTGTAAATACGAAATTTCGCGTGCATTTCTAGCATGTGTTAGCCGTAGGCCCCTCCCCCCATCACACCCACTCAAGTAAACTATTAAATAAAGAGATAATATATATAGGTGTACTTGTATGAGTTTGTATTTACTGGATATATGCGGCCAGTGCATATATCTGTGTAAATTCGCAACGGAACGCTACGGTGACAAAAAAATTTGGCGCGCATTTTCGGAAAACACGAATATCCAACTGAATACTGAATACTGAACTTCGATTCGATCTGATTTCGATTTCTGAACAATTCGCGTTTCAAACAAATAGTAGGTAGAGCTACCCCATAATGATATGTTAAATTACGACTAACTTGTAGCTGCTGTGCGATTAGTGGGCTGCAATTAGTGGGTGTGTCCTGCCGGGCCCCTGTCAAACACATCCCGACACATCCTGCACGAGTACAATTCACACGCTACATAGCACACACTACACACCAAACGCAACACACACTAACTTAAAGTCCTTTCTGTAATGTGTGGGGTGAAGTAAACTAAACATGAAATAAAAGAACCCAAAAAATCGTTGAAAAATGCCACAAAAACCTCAAATTGTTTTTCTTTCTCACACTCCGCAGCACAGCCATGCGTCCTTTGACCAAACACACACACATACTCCCACGGCCCGATCCTGCTTAATCTAGCGTAAATTTTGTTGGCATCGTCAGGCCTGCGAGGTCGCCGCAAGCGGCCCAAAGCGGGGTATGGCGTGTGGATGAAGGGGAACGGATGGGAGTTCCAGCGATTAACACCAAACGCAAAAATACGAAAAGCGCACCCCACTCACACCTCACCTCTTCCCGAAACACAAAAAAAAATATTTAATACCAGGCTCAAATGAAAACAACAAAAATTGGTTAAGCATGAAATTGCGGTAGATTGCGTGCTTTTGGACACACAGCTGCCCCAATTGGTCCCAGAGTCGTGTGGTAAGCTCTACGTATGGGTTTGTTTATACAGACCTTAATATCCATACGTAGAAGATCGACAAATCGGCAAAAGACCTGCCTCTCGAATATCGACCTGAACAAATATCGATCACGAAAATAAAAGCAGAGCTCAGATCTGTACATTAGCAGCCGAGATATTGCCAAAGGTAAACTGCACTTAAATCGGCCGTCAAATGGTCGAAACAGAATACATTTCAGACCGCGCTACCAGGCGAGCAGAAAATTAAACGCCGCTTTCTTGAAACCCCATAGTACCATTATTTATTATGCAACCTGTAAAGTATGCAATGATTTATTTAACCAGTTGTGGTAAAAAATCAAATGTTCGCGAAGCTATATACAATATATATGTATGTATAATATACATTTCTGAACTCGCGACGAGTCTTACTATCAGTCTGCAGTCTCCAGCCAAACAAAACATTTTCATATTAAACGCGAAAAAGATTTCGAAATTTATTCATTTGCTGTTCATGACAATTTACACTCAAATTATGGATAATTTACAACATCAATTTTTAAATAATAAACATGCGACTTCCTGCTGTCAACCTGTTCTGACTCTGCTTCCGACTCTGTCTCGTCTGCATCTCTAATGCCAATCGAATTCGATCTTGGAAATCCCCTGCGCTTCGCAACCTGTTAGCGTTTTATTGGGTTGATCAACAGTGTTCGGCAGATAGGTATTTCGATTGGTCGCTTGAACTAAGTAAATTAACGCTGGCGACAGTACATACGTATTTAGTTTAAGGTTTGGGTAAGGTAAAATTGGTTCGGTTATGATACGATGCTTGAATAAATAATAGGTCATTGTGTGTGAGTACATAGTAATTTGCTAGCTAGTTCGATTTCTTCTCGTTTTCAGTTTTTCATTCACTCAGCTTTGATTTTCTGATTGAAGATTTGATTTACTTTGATATTTCATTTGATATGACGCATTTGGGTCGTTGATGTTTTAAAATTAAGATAACATTTTGTGCGGCACAATTCAAACAAATAAAAATAATAATAATTACGCAGAGGCGCTCCTACAATCCTTTTAAGATTGCTCTTGATTATAGTTAATTGTTGATTTGATTGATTGGTTGGTTAGTGTGCATGATCCCTGAAGTCAAACAAAATCAGCTGGTCGCAGGCTTAGCGCGCGTGATTCTTGCAGAAGGGACGTCCGCCCTTGTTGTAGAAGCTTTGGCCCTCCAGGTTCTGTTTGCAGTACTGTGGGAGGTACACGAGAAATTAGTTAAGGGCTCATCGAAGCAATGTCCCCCTCAGAGAGTACTCACAGTGCAGTTAAAGCATTGGCTATGGTAGTTGTGATTGAGGGCCTCCACCCATCTGTCGCCGGCTTCGACGGGGAAGCCGCAAGCGAAGCACTTGGTGGTGAACAGCTCGTTCCAGTCGGCCTCGCAATAGGCGTTGCCGTCCTCCAGGAAGAAGGGCCTGTTACCAAAGACCTTGCCGCACTGGCCGCAGGTGAAGCACTCCGGATGAAAGTGTTTGCCAATTGCGTTCAGGCAATCGCCCTGCAAGAAAGCATTGTTGTTTAGGAGACATAATTTCAAGTGATTTTGCCTTTTGACTAACCTTGATCTTGCCCGCACACTTGCTGCAGGTGGGGGCCAGATACTTCTCGAAGCAGTACTCGCAGTAGAGATCACCCTTCTCCTCAACGAAGCCGATATCCTGCAGGGGACGGCGGCAGTTGCCGTTCACACAAATGAAATGATCTGGGCACCAGATGCGTCCCAGCGCCGTAATGAAGGGTCCTCTGCAAAGACGTTTCTCGTGTTAGTTTTGAATTAATGTATGCAGAAAGATATCCAACAAACTAGAGCAAGGAGCAAGCGAGAACAGGGATACTTACGATGTGATCTCCTTATTGCACTGACAGCAGATGGGCCGCTTACCATCCTTGAGCAACTGACTTACGGCTTTCTCGTTCTCCTCGGACATGGTGTTCTGTCCCTCGCTGTGTGGTCCCAAGGCCTTCACGCTTACACTGAAGCTGGGAGCAGCACTTTCCTGATTATGCTGCTGAATGCTGCTGTTTGTGGCAGTGGCAGTCGGAGTGACATTGACAGTGGCAGTGGCAGTGGGTATGGTGACTGAACTGACGGCATTCACTGTATTGGAGCCCTGCTTTGGCTCGATGTATGATCTACGATCGGCTGCATGGGTGGCACCAGTGCGCCTTAAATTGTTTCTGAATGCCACTGGCTCGGGCGTCTGTTGTGGCGTCACCTTGCCATCATCACAAATATCGAGGATCCGGCTCATGGGATGCTGCGCAGGCAGCTCCATCTGCAGCTGCTGCTCGATACGCGGCACCTGTGGCTGGGCCTTCTGTGTGCCCATTTCTGCGATCGGCTCCTTCTGCGAATGCAGAGCCACCACGGACTGCAGCGCCACCGGCTGAGTGGGATCGATGTTCTTGAAGTCGTCGAGATCGAGGCGCTTGCGCACAATCATCGGACTCTTAGACAGGTTTGTGTTGCTATTGCTGCGCAGGCTCAGGCTGCTACCGGCGTGCGAGAGGGGAGCACTCGATCCGTTGGATCCACTGCCGGCCAGACGCGCCTCCAGCATGCTGGAGATGATCTTGCCCGCCTCCTGTATGAAGGCATTGGTCTTGTCGCTCATGTCGATCTTGCCAATGGACTCGGCCAGCATGGCAGTGGCATCCGCATCGACATCCATCGGCTGCTCGCCTTGGCTGGCCGGTAAGTCAGTTGCCTGCTGGATGGGTCGGGGCAGTGTGGCATGGTGGGGGTTTGCATGCGAATTAGTTTGCTTGACGGCGGCTGCAACGAACGGAGACAGAACACAGGGCGAGCGCGTTAGGTCACAGGCATGCAAATTAGTTGGCGAAACACTTAAAACTTAGTTAATAAAAACAAAAACAAAGGGCATCAGAGAACCCGCCTGACATCAGCTGATCACTAGGAAGCTGATCCTCGGAGGGCTCTATCTGATACTTAGATATAACAGCGGGTTAGAATCACTCTTAAAGAACATGGAGAACATCAACAGAACAGAGAACACAACGAGGTGGGGATGCCGCTCTTCACCTGATCTGCACGTTGCAGCTATTGCACAGAGGGATGCGCACTCCCGGTGCGGCGGCCTGGTTGAGGATTCCGCGTCCGCGCTTGGGTGCCGATGTGGCCCCGAAGCCGCCTTTGCCGTTCTTGATGCCACCACCTGCGGAACCATCGACATTAGAGTTCAAGTTCAAGTCGCTCAAGTTTGGCGGAAAGGAATCTGGCGCCGATGCAGCGGCGGTGATAATTGACTTGGGTGCTGCTGGAGCTTGAGCTGGAGCTGGCGCTTGAGCTGTGATGGAAGCGATGGATAGCCGAGAGGCCAGATTAGGTTTGCTGTTATTGCCGTTTCCAGGGACGTTGCTCCTGAAGGCCGAGCAGGCCTGGTTATTAGTCGTGGTAGTAATAGCAGAAGCTTTGGTTAGACTGGCGGATTGCGCTGATCTGGAGGCGGATGCTGATACAGATGATGATGCTATTGCGGATGCTGATGATAGCGATGAGGAGGTGGCTTTCGTGCTGCTCGAGAAGGCGCTCTGAGTGCGCTGCTGCTGCTGCTGTAGCACCGAAGACGAAGAGTATGCGGACCTCTGCTGTTGCGACTGCTCCTGCTGCATTTGCTGCTGCGTTAGGAACCCCGGCGGGGGAGCCAACTTGTTGGCCAATGACGCATTGGCTCCATAACCGGGCACAATGGACTCCACCGATGCCGGCTTCAGCGGGAACTTCGAGTCGAAGGTGGGCGATCGCAGCTGCGGAAAGTTGCTCTCTCCCATGGCGGAGGCTCGGGCACTGATGGCCTGCGACTGGCTGGTCAGGCTTGTGATCTCCTGCTCCAGGCCTGACAGGCGTCGCGCCTGATTGGCCACAAATCCAGTCTTTCCATAGGAGGAGCGACGGTCCGTGGACTCAGACTGGGACTGAGACTGGGCCTGGGACACCGATTGGGACTGCGATCCGGTGCGGATTTCGATTGTCTTGGCACTCTGGGTGCGCTCAAACTCTTCCGTGACCTTGCGACGGCGCTCGATCTGGGTGTTGCCCACCTGGGTCCTTGTCTGGCTTTGGCTCTGTGCTTGGTGCTGCTGTTGCAACTGCGAGGACTGCTCCCGCTGCTGTACCGTCAGATTTCCGATTTGGCGTTCTGTGAGCGTGTCCGGCTGCTGCGAGAAGCTTTGGCTGCCGGACTGGGTGCTCTGCTCGGAGTGGGCCAGCAGCTGGCCCTGGTAGCTCTGGCCCGTTGTAATGGAGCCGGCCTGGAGGCGCGGCGGAGTGGCCCCGACGGAGAGTAGATTCGAGTCCGGCTCCTTCATACGTGGCGCTCTAATGGCGGAGAGCGGATTTGGCGGCGGTCCTGGAGCTGGCGAGCGTGAGCGGTCGAAGCAGGGGGAGAGGGCCCTCTGGTCGTAGGCCCGAGCGTGGGTAGCCGAGCACTCTTCGAAGCATAGCTTCTCAGGCGTCTGGTAGAAGGGTATTATGGGCGCCGGCTTGTTGATCATCGACGGCGTGAAGGGCCGCGTGGGCGTCTGCGCCTGGTCGGGACGGTCGAACTCATCTAGCGATTGGAAAGCCATCGTTACTGGACCCGAGCGATCCTCGATTATGATGGGCACCGACGGCTGCGGCATTGTCTGTCCCCTGGGAGCGGTCTGAGCCACAGCCGTTGGCGCTGATCTTGTTCCCGGTCCGGATCCCGAGACCTGGGCTATGGGATAATGTACAGTGGAATCGATCGGGCACTGGGCACTGGGGATCGCCTTAGGGGCATCTACAAAGGCCAGCGGCACATTCTCGCGCAGCTCCTGTGGCTCCGGTGTACGGATGGGGCTCTGGGTGGGCAGCGATGTCCAGTTGCGCTGGTACTTGGGTATGGTGTCCGCCTTGTGGAGGCCGGATTGCACGGCTTTGCCCTTCAGGTGGCTAAGCGGGGATGGTGGCGGGAAGAGGATCTCCGAGTGCTCCAGCTCCTCGGCCGTCTCCTCAATCAGCTCTTGGGTCTCGTACTTGCTTAGGGCGGATGTATGTGCATAGGAGGAAGCGGTGGACGTTGGTGCAGCGAGGGAGGATTTGCCGTTGTAGGAGTTGTTGTTGTTGTTGGTTGTGGACTGTTGGACTGTGGAAGAGGAGTTGCTATAGGAAGCGGAAGCGGAACAAAGCGAGGTCGTGTGAGAATCGGAGTACCCCTGGCGTGTCTGGTTCTCTGTGCGTGTCTGTTGCGCGGAGGTCTGCTGCTGCTGCTCCTGCTGATGGGAGAGCTGGGACATTGCCTGTTGGTGTTGTTGTTGAGTTCTTAGTGTCTGTTGTTGAGCCTGTTGTTGAGTTCTCTGGCTCTGTTGAATCTTCTGTTGGCTAATCTGTTGTTGTTGTTGAGTTTGATAGAGTTGCTGTTTAGATTGTTGAGTTTTTTGCATCTGCTGTTGCGACATCTGACTCTGCTGGAGCTCCTGTTGGGATTGTTGTTGAGATTCTCGTTGCTGTTGCTGCAGCTGATTTATTTGATTCTGCTGGAGTTCCCGTTGATTCTGCTGGATCTGTTGGAGCTGCTGCTCAGTTTGTTGACTTTGCAGCTCCTCTTCCTTCTTGTGGTAGAAGTCGAGGCGCTTCTGGTTGCGCTGCTGCGCTTTGCAGTACTTCTGGTACTCCAGATCCGTCTCCGTCTCCCGGGAGCCGGAGCATATGGAGGCACGCGGCGTGTTGGTGGCTGTGGCATTGGTAGAGGATAACGGTTCGCGGGACGGCTGGAATGCTTGCATGGCCGCGAATGCCGACGACTTGCGTCGCTTCTCGGACTCCGTGGTGAAGTATTCCACAGAGTGCGGCGGTTCCGGCCGGATGCCGAGCTCCTCCTCGTGGTCGAGCACCTGAAATTCATGCTTCTTCAGCTCCTGCTGCTTCTGGTCCTCGTCCACTCGGTGGGTGGCATTCTCGGGATTCAGGGGGGTGTAGCCACGGTCCGGGGCCGTGCACAGAGCGTCGCACATGCTCAGGTGTTCTTTAGGGGTGGGCAGGTCAATCAGGTGGATGGGCACGTCGCGATCAAAGTGGCCCTCGAAGGGGCGATCGGGGGCGGTGGTGAGGGCGCTGACGAACGGGGACTTGGGACGGTAGTCGTCGCGCATGTACGGCTTCATGTCCATGGGCGGCGGCATGTACGGCTCGGTCTCCTCGGGCAGGGGGATGCCCTGGTCGGCAGGCGGGGCGAACCGCAGCTCGAACTCTGGTGCAGTGACCATGGCCTGGGTGAGGCGGGATCCACGGGGCGGGGATTCGCGCAGGAGTGCAGGTGGATCCGCCACAGGAGCGCAAACAGGAGCGGGAGGAGGAGGCGGTGGTGGAGGCGCTGGCGGAGCGGCTGCAGCTGCGGCTTCTTCTGCGGCAGCTGCCTCCGCTTCGAAATCGTCGCCGCAGGGCCGCGGGAAGGGGCACTCGACCAGGTGGAAGGGCACCTCGGGAGCCGTGGTCAGGACCCGGATCATGGGGTTGATCCACTCCTTGGGCATGGGATTGGGTATCTTGGAGGGTGGTATCTGGCGAACAGGCGCTATCTCGAACTTAATCTCGGGCGTGGGCTGGAAGAGCCGCTCGCTCTCGAGGATCTGAGAGCGATGCTCGATGACCAGACCCTCGCGATCCTCGCCTGCCTCCGGTATGGTCTCCAGCTCCGTGGGCAGCACCATCGGCAGCTCTTTGTACTCGGGCTCGTCGTTGAAGACGACGTGTCGCGTTGCTTGTGGCGCGGATGGGGCCGGGGCCGGGGCGGGTGTGGACACGGGACTGGGTGTCACCTCCCTTACCATGTCGATCAGCTTGTAGGTACTCAGGGGCACGGACAGCGAGTCGACGCACTCCTGGGCACTGCGCCTGCCTGAGGCGTACTCCTGCACGTCCTGCGCACTGCCGTACTCCACCTGGTAGTCGTCCATTTCGGAGCCGGACTGCTCCTGCATCTGGTAGGCCGCCGCTTGGGCCGCGTACATGCGCTGGTACTCCTCCGAAGTGGTCGTCGTAGTCGTCGAAGTGGAGGTGTAGCTATCCGAACTTGACTCCTGCTCCATTAGCCGCTGATTCGTCAGCTGAGGCGCCGAGTAGCTCTGCCACTGGGGAGCGGCCTGTGGCACTGATGCCGCTTGTGGCACTTGCTCTGGCTGCGGATCGAGGCGCGCCGTAACACTTCCGGGTGGCAGCGGCGGCACCTGCTGCACGGGATTGGCCACCACCACGTGCTGCGTCTCAGGGGGGGGTATGTAGAGGGGTGCCGCTGTGGGCGCTGCATGACTATCGTCCTGAGGCGGGGGCCAGGTGAAGCTGGAGCCGCGCTGCGATTGCCTGCTTGCGGCCAGTGCTACCTCGATGTCCATCTCGAAGCAGTCTTCCTCCTCGTACTCCGGCTGCAGGCCTTGCGGCTCCTCCACGCTTGCTCCTTCAGTGCGGACGCGGACACAGAAGCAGACAGCAGAGAGTGTTCCGTGTTTCGTGTATTGCAAAGTGTGTTGGGGGGATTTTGGTTAGTTTTGTACGGTTTGGGCAAATATAAGAGCAGAAAGAAATAAAAGACATTCGCTTGTTAGACGTTGTGAAAGCGGCGACGGCGGCGGTCCCGCAGCAGCTGTGCGGTGGCAGCGAAATGCAGCGGCGGGTAGGGTAGGGTGCCAAGAGAAAAGACTAAAGCTACAACTACAGCTAAACCATGAGGCAAGCGGCAGCAAAAAACAGCAGTAAACAGCGGTAAAGGTATTGGCAACAATGTAATCCCGGTTTTTCTACAGAGATTCAAATGGAATTAGTTTGTGGTTCAACAATCGCGCCGAGTGGTGTGCTGTGGTGTGGTGTGTGATATGGTATTGTGTGGTCTATTTGTCCTGTTCTAAGGCTATGTAGTAGCGTTAACTCAATCGAAGGACTTCATCGGAAACTTTTCCCCTTTTGAGTTCGAAGAAATCGGAACAGTCCAAGCGAAGCGGAAACTTTTACCCTTGTCTGCAGTTGACCATCAGCGAGACCATCCTCCCTCACCCACAAGTCCCTTCTCTCTGTGCATTTTGTTGACAGACAAATAACGGCGGGGGGAGCCCGGGTATCACTCCCCCCGTATCACTCGAATGCCGTAAAAAAAGGAGGGAAATATTAAATGCCATAAAACAATAGTCGAGACTGAGTGGAAGAAGAGCATTTTATGCCCCTTGCCGAGGCAAATACTCGTACATTTTTTTTATTTCTTCTTTTCGGAGCCATTTTCATGTGGCGCAACAATAAACACACACGCATGCAGAAGGAGGAGGCCGAAGTCCTGTACCTGTACCCTTTCATTGGCAAAAAAAGGATGGGTGTTCACGAATACGTGAAAGTGGAGGAAGCAGTAAGAAGGATCGATTCCAGGGAGCTTCAGAATAAAGTATATTTCCACGAGTACCCAGGGTATCTTCTAGTCGAAACGCTGTCTATACCCTACCCTCTGTACTTGTTCATATACACACAATATATGGTGGGGGGGTATGTGCTAGGCACGCATATTTACTTCCATTTTTTATGGGCCCACGTCTGCCTGCAACTCTCTTCGTATCGTTTCCCCCTGCACGGAAAAATGGCGTCGACAGGTAGTCATTGGATTTTATTATGCATAATTTGGTATTGGCTGTAATTTTGCAGAAATTGAAAATGGCAGAAACACACAACCAGGCCCAGGACGTGGAGCAGCACGTGGAGCAGAATCCACGACGGGGACCCCAGACTGTGGGACTCAGGACAAAGAAATGGTAGCATGGCAGAGAGCACCGCCACCACACAAATAAATAAAGAAACGAATGAAACGAAACGAAATGAAATAAAATAAAATTATTGCCGCAAATATTTTGTCATATGAAAAATGTTGGCAACAGAAACAGAAAGTTTTGGCCATAATAAGAGGCCGCCAGGGCATTCATTCGCGAAACTTTTCTCCTCTCATCTGTTCTTTATATTTATTATTCTGCTATTATTTGCATTATTACTAGGACTTTCTTTCTTAGTCTTCTTTTTTCGTGCTTTCCCCGAGACCAAAGGCATGCAAAGTTGTGCAAAGATGGAACATTCTTACGAGTAGCATAACCCAGGGCACCATTCGATTAGGTTTATATGTATGTACTATATAGAAAGATATAGCCAGAAACAGACGCTAGGCAGTTTGCTTGAAGGTTAAGGCTTGAAGCGTTTAAAGTATAGAGAGATTTCTTATAGAAAATGCGATTTCTGTGGAAGTACGGGATAATACAGATATTTTTAAACTGTCGCAAATTTATTTTGAGTAAAATTCATCAATTTTCCAATTAAATTAAAAAATTTTTTTTAGTTAGAAACCGCTCAAAGTGTGTCCATTTGAAGATTACTTTCCCTTTCCTCCCCTTTGCATGCCCTTTGCTGGTGGCTCGTGGGGGGGGAAGGATATCGGATCGGACCTTGGACTTGGCAGCAGGTGTAAACCTGGCCTAATACGATTGGTATTGGTAACCGTAACCTAAAAGAAGCAGAAACCAAAAGTTAGTCCGGGTATTATGGTTAATGATTCGCAGAGCGGTAAGCGAAACCCGCCCTCGCAGGGCAGAGCTTAGGCCGTAGCACAATAGTTTCCCCCAAACACCAACATCGAACCGGGCGTGGAGCTACGCGGGCCAGCCAAATGCAACCGATAAATCTCACGGCTGCCTCAAACTTTGACGAATGCCAGGCATGTGATGTATGGCCTCCTGGCACGCTCCAGCATGCGGCCCCACCGTAGGTGGAAGCGGGTGCTTGTTTGGATAATAATGGCTGGTAATTTATCTGCTTTCGTTTACATTTCCCGCCAGAACAGAGAGAGAGAGAAAGAGATAGTGTGTGTGGAGCATGGAAAGCATGTGTGTGTGTGTGGGGCTGTGGGGCCTGCTTGCCTGTGCGTGTCGGCATTTGTGTAACGCAAACATTTGTTTGCCAGCGCACATTTTTTCCCCCTGCCATCCAACCAACCATCCCTGTGGCATCACCGGGCGGATGCCACACTCTGGTGTGGCATGAGGCAGCAAATTGGAAGTGGATTTGCTTTTAGCTGCCGGCTTTTGCCAGTTTCTTGGCAGATGGAATAACGAAGGCCACAACCCCGACCAAACCTCAAATGATTGTTGCGGTTGTGCGTGATTTTCGCTTTGATTAGGAGATTGATTCCGCAGCCGAATGAAGATTTATGGGGCCAAAGAATCAAAGCCCCGAAGGGAGCAGCATAGCACTTTTTTTGTCCAGCGATAATTGTATTTTTAATTGCTTAACGAAAATGGCACTCGAAAAATTGGCTCAATAAATTGCGAGTGCCTGGAGAGAAGAGGAGAGTATTGTCGCTCCTGCTCCTGCTCCTCCTCCGTAAGCCCGGCAGCCATATTTGTTGTTAATTCATTTCCGTTATGACAGCCAACATCGTAGCGCCGTAATTGATAAATCAACAAACAACCAAAGAGCGGGAACAGAGATATGTACATAAACAAAAAATTCCAGAAATTGTTCCGCGTCGAAACCACACAGGCACAGTGTGGCGTGCAAGTATTCACCCTGAGAATGGTTCCCATATCCATGGATTTCTGAGTAAAACATATTTTACTTGTGCTAGTGCAGATTCTTCTGCCGTTGACTGTCGCGCTGGATGGATGGCTGGCTGGCCTTTGAGTATTTGCGATGCATTTAAAGTACTGTTCGAATTGGTTATTTTCGGTTTCGGGGGAAAAACCAAAGAACCCAAGAACCGACAGCCGCAGATGCAACGTGGCAATCCCGGAACGTGGCGTCGGCGGTGGAAAAACCGAATGGCAACAAGCGAATACATTTTATATAATTTATTTCTGTATACATGAATGGGTCTTGCCGTCCCGGGTTTCATTTCACTTTACGTATACGCCACGTATCATTGGTTGTCGTTTTGGTTTTTCCCCTCTTCTTCTCCTCTCTCTACGCTTTTCCCGCCCCTATCCCCTTTCTCTGTTCTGATTCGCTTTTGCATTCACAATTGCATTTCTCTTTCAGCACTCTTGTCGGGCCACACCGGAAGTGGAATCGGAAGAAGGCTGCTGCAATCGCACTGACATTGAATGTGCCGATACTGTCCCCACACCCCCTGCTCTTCATGTGCCATCCATTGTGTTGGTTTTAATTTCCCGTCTGGGCCTCATAATAATGATAAACACATTTTAAAATGTTTCCACCTATTGATTGAGTTTGTCAACAGAATGTTTCCATTAATAAGCGCTGCAGATTTCGACTGCTGAGTCCTGAGTCCTGCTAATGCAATTCATTTGCTGTTGTTGTTGTCTAAATGAGTGAATGAATGTTCGAATGTGTATTTGTGAGTTTATTTGTGTGTGTGTGTGTGTGTATGTGTGTTTGTGTGTGTTGGCGCTTTAAAGCAACTCAAGAGCAACTGAATAAAGTGCATAAAAGTGCATCTATTGATTCGGCTGCGAGGCTATGAGTGAAATTTTTTGCTAAAAAATTCAACAACAGGCAGCAACACTTTTACCTCTATTGATGTTGTTTTTGTTAAAAGTGCTATAGTTGTTGTTGTTGGTGAATGATGTCTGAGACAGGGACTGACTCTGAGTATTATAATTAGATCCCATTGGGTAAGAGTTTCTATACTGCTGTTTTTGCTGCTGCAGCTGCTGTTGTTGTTGTTGGTATTGTTGTTGCTGATAGTGTTGCTGTTGTTGTTGGTATCTTACATTACGACCTACATGTGTATATATATATATATACAGCATAGATATAGATAGATATATATATATAGTTATATATGTATATATGCAGGATAGAGTGTGTAACTTAAACTATGCCAAAATTCTTTGCTGCAGCCACATTTGCCAAATAGTTTCTCATTTACGTGCACAGTATGCAGTTGTTTAGGGGTTCAGGCGTTCCGTCGAGGAATATAACCATAGAATTGTTTTAGCTCTCAGTAAATTTTGCCAAAAAGCATTTCGATAATGAGGAAGGACTGTTGTTGTTGTTTTAGTTCTGGGTTCTGGGTGGTTTTGATTGTTTGTTTTGCGCTCAATTCTGTTGTTAAGTTGGTTAAGTCATGTGCAATTTATTTCGAATAAAAAAACTCCATCATCATTATAAACAGAAATCCGGTTAATACTAAACAACAATCAATGGATCGACTCGATCTGTATGTTTGTCCGTCTGTCTCTCTGTCCTGGAGTCCGTTTGAGAGTCCGTGTCTCTGACTAACTAACTAGCTAACAAACAAACAAAAAAGGAACTGCAACTGGAGGATATATCACGCTCATATAAACATAGTATTCGTAATCGTAATCGTATTCGTGGTGGCTTAGCGACTTAGGGACCTAAGCTTATCGACTAGACCCATTCACCCTCCGAATCGGGCGAATCAGCCTTACCTTGATGGCCCACATTGGTGCGGGGCAGGGTGGCATAGGGGTTGCCACCGGCCGCTGGGCGCGGTGTTTGCTGCTGCTGCGGCGAATACGCGACCGGCGACTTGGGTGCGGCACTCGGTGGCCCGGCGGCGGCTCCGTAGGGACGAGCATAGCCCTGGTTTACCTTCGAGAAGAGAGGGCGTGGATTAATATACAGAGCATGGCATAATCATTACAACACTTCAAACAACACTGGACGGAACTTGCTCGGTTAGTTATTGTCTAGTTTCTGGCGGGGATCGTAGAGTTTAGAGCTGAGCAGCAGCGCGGCGCGGCGCGAGAAGAGCGGATTGCTGAGCACCTACCTTGTAGCTGATGCCCGGCCCCTTGCCGGGTGCCTGTACACTGCGTATCACGTTTCCCGTGAGGGTAACATACTCGAAGGCCGGATCGCCGGGGACGGCCGTTGGTTGAGCATTCATTTGGCCATAGATCGATGATGGCTCATCGGACATATTGCCTGTGAAGGAGGATATTCCTGCTGCTGTTGCTTCTGATGCTTGTACAGTGGGGTTTGAGCTTGAGCTGTCAACTACTGTTGCTGCTGCTGCTGCGGCTGTTGGGAGCGCTGCTTGGGGGCTTGCAACCTGATGCGAATTAAATTTCAATTGATTAGCAAGTGTCGCCGTCAGCGCTGCCACTAGCGGCTGCTGTTCCGTTGTGGCTGCCACAGATGACGTTGCAAATGGCTTGGCTACGGTGTTGTTGTGTCTGGGTGGGGCGTGTGCTGTGGTGTTGCTGTTGTTGTTGGTGTGGTGATGCTGGTGCTGCAGCTTATTGGAATACTCTTTCAGCAATTGGTTGTACGCATTATGGCCCTTGTTCTGCGTTTTCATGTCGTTCTCATTCTGCGCCCCAATCCTGCTGTTCGCCTCTGCTCGCTCCGTTCGCTCCACACGGAAGGGCGTCTGGGCTGTCTGTGGCTGTGGAGGGGGTGGGGGTGGCGGCGAGAGCGGCATTGTGTAAGTATCGGCCTGAACACCACCACTGCCACCCACCGCACTCACGTCCAGCGACGTGGACGAGCCCGAGGTCTGGCGCGAGTGCATGGGCGAACCGTAGGCGTAGCGGTCCCGGTCCAGGTCCAGGGAGAGCGTCGAGGAGCTTTGCTGGCTATGGCCCGCCCCACTGGCGCTCCCGCTCCCGCCCACGCCGGAGGACGAGGAGCCACTCGAGATGGACGAGAGGCTGCTGTGGGTGCGTGTGTGCTGTTGCTGCTGCTTCTGCGGATGCGGCGGTTGCTGTTCTGGCTGTGGCTGGACCTGGATCTGGACCTGGACTGCTGTCGCTGGCAGAGCCTCCTGCGGCTCCTCCTCTGTCTCTGTCTCTACCTCGTACTGCAGCAGCTGGGTGGGCGACGGCGGTGGCGGCAGTGGCAGCTCGCCACCGGCTTCTACGACCTCTGGCTCAGGCTCTGGCTCGGGTTCGGGCTAATGTGTTAATGCGAGCACAGGCATGTTAATGGGCAGCAGGCAGGCATGGATTCAGGATTCGGCGGGATACACGGAAACAGAACTCGGGTTAATAAAGGCAGTTAATGAGAATGCAGGTGGTTGCGGAATGCGGATACGGAATGCCAGTAGAGTGGAGGGCAACGAGGACTACGGCTGACAGTCGACACTTGCCGTGTGTTTTCTGTGTATCTATGTGTGTGTGTTCTAAAAATAGCTAATAGGTCAAGGTCAATTAACTAAGCAAAGAAAACAAACCCCCCACCCCATGAAATCAGCAGTAAACCCGAAAAAGAAGCCTGAAAGAAATATCTGTATTCTTTATCCTATATATCCCATATTCGTGTGGTATTCCAATAGGTCTGGGATTATGCAACATCAACTGCTGAGTAAATTTACAGGAAATTTACTGCACACTTGGGAGTTTCGACTCCCTCTCGGTTCGATAATATTCAATATTTAATATTCGATGGTCGCTGGAGATATATCGCTATATGCTATCGCTTTCCGAGTGTCCGCGGGGACACGCATGGACACGGACGTTCGCGGGGACACCCGTTCGAGGACTAGAGGCGCACTGTCGACGAACTGTTCGCGCCAAAGGTGCAAAGAAACTGCGAAATCGGGCCCAAAACCGAAACTGCAGCTGGCAGTATCTCTGGCAGTGCCTCTTGTCACGGCGACGTAACAGCTGGGTTGGTGTTTTTTTTATAGCCAGAAGAACTCTCTGCTCTGCCAAAAAACCGAAAATAAAAAATAATACCGCCTGGCATATATATTTAGCATTCAGCTTTTAGCTTTTCGATTCCGCAGCCATTGCACATTGCACATATTCGCGAAATGCGCTGGCAGAGCGAAGAGTCAGTAAGTGAAAGAAATTCACATGAAATCAAATCAAAAAAACAAATAAAACCCCACTGACTACTTGCTAAGTGTGGACCCCAATGATATTTAAAAGTAATGCAATCAATCTGATGCTGATTCTGGCGATCTGTCCGCAATTGATTGGAGACTCTCTGTCCTGTCCCCCTCTGATCTTCTGTTGTCCAATAATCAGCCGTAGGTCTCGATCCCTTTCGCATTCAAACGGAAACGGAAACAATAATTCCATGCAAAAATACATACACACAAACACATATAAAGACACAGATACAGGCAGAGACAAGGCAAATGAATTCAAGCGTTTGTTGCATTTTCATTTGATCGTTTTGTGGCCAAAGAAAAGTGCGGAAGGAAAAGCCGAGGAAAACGTAACGCAAAGAAAAGCAAAGAAAATAGTAAACGAGAAGCGTTTTTTTTTTTGATAAAATTGCACGAAATATTTGAACTTCTTTGCCGGCAAACTTAGTTTTTTTTTTCTCCTTGGCAATATGATAAAATTGATTGAAGAACAAAAGAAGAAGAGAACAAGGGAGGGGTCGAAGCGTTGGATACCCTTCAGAGCTTCCGTTAGCTGAGCTTCTGATAGGTACACATGTGCCCAAGAAGGAGCCTCTCGAAAACTGATATAAAATCAGATGGCAGATGGAGCATCTGTCGGGTCTTTCCTTTCATTTTTCTTTCAGTTTTCACCTGGCCCAAAGCATTTGCCTTATCTGAGGCCCCCCGAACACGTGTCTGTGTCTGAGAGTGTCTGTGTGTGTCTGTGCATGTGTGTTTTTGACATAATTGTTTTAGCCATGGCAAGGAACAGTTAACAGGCAACAGTCAACAGTTAACAACTAACAGATCTTCCTGGGACCTTTAACGTTACTTACCGGTGACGGGGCCGGGGTCGAGTTGCCATTGGAGTAGCCGTTGCTGCCGTAGCCGTGCGAGCTCAAGGCCGACGAGATGGTGTTGGCCGACAGCTTGGTATTGCTGCAACGAGATGGAAAAGATATTCAATGTTTGATTGTGGCTCCACTCGATAAATCTGCCTTAATTGCCCCGTCAGTTAATTGGCCCCAATGGCAGCCCTGCCCCTACGACATATAGTAGTACAAGCCTTTTAATTAAATTGACTTTGAATGAAATTCGAAATTTAGCAAATAGCACGGAAAAACCCCACAATAAATTCCAAATGTCAAATGCAAATTGCATCTGTCGCCCGCCTGATGGCCAAGGAGACAGAGGGGCCGAAAATGTCGCACACCCTTTGAAAGATCATATCGAATGCACTCCCAACTATCCATACGCCACTGATGGAGGTCCAAGTGCCGAGTATGGGGCACTGGCAGACAGGCACATGTTGCCAATTCATTTATTAAAAAATTTGTGGCCCAGCCGATGACACGTCAGCAGAGTAATCAGTGTCGCCTCCATTCCCCGAAAACATAGGGCCAACGGGAGGACCAGTCCAGTCATAGGAAAGCCGACAATGGATATGCTCTATATGAGATTCCCAAGGAGATGAATCCTACCAGAGAAAGGAGGGGTAGGGATACGAATGGTTCTTCCACTTCGGTTCCATGAATATTCGTACACTCCCTTGGCATTAGTCAGGAGAATTAAAATACCCTATGGGCAGGGCATTCCCAATTGGCGCTCCACCATCCATATGTATGTAAATATGTGCATGGTCGAATTTCGTCACCAGCCTGTCAGACGTGTTTTGGCATTCACCGATTCGCACTCGCTTTCGCATTTATTTATATTTCGTTTTCATATGTGCCCCCCCGACGCTGCCTCTACCCCTGAAAGACCAGGGTTTCACCCTCACTGCCCAATTGGCCGTGCAATCGGACACAACCGACTGCAACTGCAACCGAACAGAGGCAATACCCTTTGATCACTTACGGCTTGATGGGGATGGGCACGTAGCCCTCAGTGCCGGCGGGTGGATTGTTCTGGGCAGCCTGCCTGGCGTGGATGTCGCAGTAGAGCTTATTGTTGAAGTTGTAGTAGCCCTGGTTCTTCAGGGAGGTGCCACAGGTGGCACACTTGAAGCACTCCACGTGCAGATTCTTGTCCTTGATGCGCACAAAGACGCCACTAAAGGGGAAGGGGGTAAAAAGAGAATGATTTTATTAAATAAATTATATGGTTGTGAGGGCGGGAGCGATGAGATGCCCTTCAAGGGATTGCAATCTTCTTTGAAAAGCCTTTCAATCGATTACAAATCAATGATTGACTGAATGACTCTGTCTCTCTTTCTGGATGGTTCTTCTTTTTGCATTCGTGTATGTGATAGACACAGCCTCTACGCTGATACCCGAATTGCCGGACAGGGCGCATCTGTCGTGAGGTAATGCGGGAAATGTGTAAAAAGCTATAATGAATTATCGAATTAAGCTCTGATGCGCAAGGGACGGGGTTTCGGGGGTACTTATACATATATGGGGGAGCCAATTAAATTGGCATACAAATTAATACAAATGATGATTCCCATGCGTTGTGTGGAGCGCGGGGTGGAAGTGTCTGGGGCTGGTCTGGCTGTGGGCTCAGGTGTGCGGTCGGGCTTTTGTAATGCGGAGGACTGCATCAATTTTAAACAATTGACTTCGTTGGGCGTCCCATGAAATAAAAGCAAATTAAAATGCACAGTCTCGTATACGGGGATACCGGGACATGGGGGTGGCACACACGGACGCGGACACACAGACACAGAGGCGGGATTCAGACTCATGAATTATCATTGAACATCGAACAAATCCTTACACAATGCCCACGCCGCACAACTGACACGCCGGATGTCCGCTGGCGGACAATGGCCGCGGACGCCCCCCGTCGCTGGCCAACGCTGCGGCGGCCGCCTCCATGTCGGCCTTGTACTCGGGCCCCTGCAGGGCCGGGCAAATCGGCAGCACAATGATGCGCGGATCAGTCTGCTCCTGCTCCTGACCTGCCCCCTCCTGGGACTGGGCCTGTGGCTTGGCCACCGGCAGACTGGGCCTGTGTAGAGCAGCGGGCGCCAAAGAATTCGACTGCATAGGGATGCCAATCCGCTCATCCTGATGCTGGTGGTGCAGCGGTGTGCGTCTCTCATTGCCTCCGATGGCATGGCTCTGTGTCCAATAGAAGTTTGCCGGACTGTGGGGTTCTACATCGTCATCATGTTCATCGTTTGAATCGGCGTTGAAAATTCAATCAGTAATATAGAAAATTTTCGGGGTTTGTGTGTTGTGTGCTGTGTTTGTTGGTTAATATATATCCGCTGAGCCACGCCCGCCCCCCTTACAGTTTACTGCTAGGAAGTCCAACCGCTGACCTCTTCCCTATGCTAGTCAGATAATTGCATGAAATTAGTTACTAATGAGGTTAACAACGCCATACTAGAGGGAGGAGGCAGTGCTACTGCCGTTAGTCAATGTTTTCACATACACAAATGTTGGTATATAAATCAATGAGAGTCAGAGATAGTTAGAGAGAGCCTAAAAATAACACTCAACAAATAAGGTAACCGAAAAGAGACACACTCCGTTTTTGTTTCTTTTCCTGCGCTCCATTTCGCTCGATCATAGGCTGCAAGTGTTTGGCATGCGCATGCGTGTAAGCTTGCGCTCGAGAGATAAGCTTCTGCAAAGAGATCGTCGTCTCTCTCTCGCATCAACGAAAGTTCTTATTGTGAGACAGACTTGTTCAGACGTGCACAACCGAATGCGCAAAACAGAAACGAAGAAGAAATGTATTCGATTTAGGTACAGTGACGGTTGAGAGTTATTTACTAGCTCTGATGATATTACGAGAAAGGAAAGAGGATAGCAGGAGCAAAAACGACTTACGTAATAAGGCGCTCGCATTCGGTGCAAATGTTCTGGCCCGTTGGGAGTCCGCCGGTGCTTGGGGGTTTTGGGGTGTTCACGGGGGCACTGACATGGCGAGTCGCATTCGATTGCTGTTGTTGAATTTGTTGTTGTTGTTGATGATATTGCTGTTGTTGTTGGTGTTGTTGTTGGTTGTATTGCTGTTGTTGATTGAATTGTTGTTGTTGGGGTTGTGCTTGATGGTGTTGTTGTTGTTGTTGGTGAACATCATGCTCGTAATTGCCAAAAGCTGTGAGAAGTGTTGTATACGCAAAATGTTGGTGTAGTTGTTGTTGATTGTTCATGTTTTTGTTGGTGTATTACAACATATGAAAAAGAGTTTAAACATAAAACATGAGTTAGACGGAAAGATAGAGAGAGATACACAGAAAGAGTTTGTACAAGTTTCAGGGTATCTGCGGTGTATTTCATTCAATGTATTGAAGAGATGATCTATGTATGTAGCTTAATTCCACTAAAATGAACTACGATTAAAGCTGTTCCTTTCAAGGCAAAATACTGATCCAATCCATTTACAACGCAAATCGAAATACATACACAAACAAACAGGAAATTTGAAATCTAATCCTAATGACCTTTTCCCACATCCAATGGACTTTCCTAAAATATTGATGACATATTAATAATTTATTGTGTGTTCCTCAATGACCAAACTATTGTACTTTGAAACTAGCGAGTCTGTATCGGATGACTTTGAAATTGTTGGAGAATATACATACATATGTACATATGTATGTATATATTTATAGAAAATGATTGGGGGGGGGACTTTTATTTGTGTGTGGAGTGGACTAGAAGTGTGTCTTTAGATAGAGAAAACGAAAGTCCATTTCCTTGTGCCGGTCTGAGGGTTTGAACGACAAAAGAACAGAAAATTAAGTTACGTTGAGAAGCACACGCATTAGAGCTGTTTCAAGGTCTCTGCTGGTCGTTTTAAAAAAAGACTCAGGGAAAAAGAGAAAACCGATTAGAAAATCGCTGGCACTCGGCCCACGGCCAATGGCCACCACCACCCTCCTCTCTTGCTAGAGTATGTCGCCCAGTGTGTCGCTTACAAGCGGATTGGCGCCATCGTTCAGGATGAGGAGCAGGCGGGCCAGCTCGTAGTTGGGGCAATTACCTGGAGTGGACTGGCCGGTTTCCTCCTCGCGCAGGAACTTCAGCACCTCTGAGCGATCGCCCTGGTATTCCTTCTCGTTCTTCTTGAAGTTGACGCTGCAGGGGCGAGAAAGAGAGATGGAAAAGGTTGTGTTAGACATTAAGGAGTGCATACTTTTCGGCACTCGCGCTTAGCCCGAAAGTATGCCGCGCGAGTGAGTCGTTACGTTACGCATCCGACGCGTTGGCCCGTGGAAACGAGTCGAAAGAACCAGGACAGTGTGAGAAATCCCCCAAAGAAATTAAGCTCAAAACGCGTGCGAGTCCCACGCGTGCGTTTTGGCACACCTCCCCTCTAACCCACACAAACCTCCACGGTAACTGCCACAAGAAAAAAGGCACTTGGCCTGGCTCCAGCTTCAGCTCCGTCTCCGTCTACGTCCTGCTATCATTTGCCAAATTCCACTCACCGTTAGACCAGCCTGCGGTTGTTAGTTCTACTTTTTCTGCTCTCCCCTCTCTTTTTGTTTCTTGGCGCCACAAAAGAAACTCGCGAGCAGAGAGCGAGACAGCGAGAAAGAAATAGGAAGACGGAGGGGAAAAGCAAACCAAAGCACAGAAAAACAAGAAAATTTTAAGTAAAACTTCCTGATATTTTGCACTGTCACGGCTGTGGCCCAGACAGTTGTTTGTTGCCTTTTCCCGCCATTAACCCTTGTCGGTACGAAACAGAACGGAACGGAACGAAAAGTAGGGGAAAACTTACCCGAGCACACCGCCAGCCAATACCTCCGCCTGGGCCGAAAGTGTTTCCGCAATAGATTCATCGCTGTAAATGCCAACCGGGGTGTTGTATTGTTTATTGACAATGCTCTTCACGCCGCCATCGCCGCCACCATTGGCCTGAAATCATAGATAGGGGAAAGAAGGATAACGAACGGGGACATATCGTATATTTGGGGGTATTTTTCAAAGTCTGTAATGTGTGAAAGGAGCAAAATGATTGAGAATGGCAAGAGTCTCAGATAATCTTTGATTGCTCTTCTAGCTGTGCTTTTTTCCAGGACTCTACAGGAGTCGGGAGGTTCTCTTCTTTGTTATTCTCGTAATTATAAGAGAGGCAAAAACCAGCCCCACCCCTTCAGCCTTTTCCCTTGCGCTTCTCAAATTGTTTTTCCCTAAAATGATTCCGCCTAAAATGATCCCAAATCAATTTCATGTCTCTTGCTGTTGTCATTTGAGGTATGGGGCTCAGAGAGGGCTGGCTATTATTATTCATAACAATAAAATATACGTAAATGTATGCATATCACACACACAAGAGAGTAAGAGATAGGCATTGGTATTACTATGCATGGCATGCCCCCAAACAGTCCGAATGGGGATGGAAGGTGGGTATCTGTTGTTGTGTGTGTGGTGAGACCTTTTGCACATTAATTCTTGCCAGGCAAATAATCCTGGCACTCATATTCATTACTCATTCTGACACTTTTCAAAACTACGCACAAACAGAGAGACAGTCATCGTATAAATGCAAATGTTGTCAACTCCATACAAAAGCAGGGGCACCGAACCCTAGTCGAATGAATAGGGAAAACCAAACCCACAGACAGACAACAAAATAAACGGAAAATGTGTCAGGAAGTTCGGTCCTCGGAGCGGGAGGGGGAACCGTGCTTGGAAGGATTCCAACTATCAACATCATTGGTCATCATCAGGACACATCACCAGCATCAGCATCAGCTGTGTGGTAGCCTGACGGCAGTGGTTGTTCCACCTAAAAGTTTCAGCACTCCCAAGTTTTGGGCTCCCTGCAGTTTATGAATTTTATAAATGATGTTCCACCACCTCGGCCAACACTCCTGCTCCCAGGAGGGACTCCTAGGATGTGGGATGTTTGCTGTGGAAGGGGGATGTGGGATGGGCTGCCCGCAAATGTGTGCTACACTTTGTATGATTGCAAATTAGTAAACTTACAAATGGACGGGCCGAGTTGTTGTAGCCGCAGCCAATGTGCTGGCTGTCCTGTTGTTTGTGAGCCAGAGAGGTCTTCGTCACCGTCTGCAGATAGGGGGAGTTTGCCTGCGGCACGTTACCGGTGGGCGTCACCTGTGGCCGCCAAGTGGAGCCACCGCTAAAGGGTATGCAAGAGAGCCGTTCGATTAGGGGAATCTACAAATATGTATATGTATATATATGCTAAAGACTGCCACTTACCGCTGCACTGTGATGACAAAGTTATTGCCGGAGCGCACCACCGTATCCTGGGCATCCTTGTGCCGGAAATTGAAGACATCAACGTCGTTGATCTTGATGACCGCATCGCCGGGCTGAAGGCCAGCCTGTTCGGACAAGCTGCCAGCGTTAACCTGCAACAAAGCAAAACACAATTCAGAAATCGGGCCCAGTTTCTCTCTCCTGCGATTAGTTCTCCACTCCCGTTAGTTTCAGCTTCAATTTGAGCCATAACTCATAGCCAGGGGCCTGCCAGAATGAATTTATTATGCTGCAACTGCAAAAATTATGAGGCAGCGATCCGAATCCGCTCAGATGCGGATGCGGTGGCTCAGGCTTTTGGCGGATGTTTACTCTCTCGCTTTCCCGTGGAAATATCTGTATCTGTATCTGCCAGCTATAGCCGTGTATCTCTATGGCAACTAGTGCGGCAAAATTTTAGTTTATAGGCGATGCTTTTGTGTGCGTTTGGGATTCTTTTTTCCAGGGGTTTGTTTTCATCATTTATTTATTTCTATATATACTGTGTAGGTCTGTGGGGAAATTGTGCGGGAAAAATGCCATAAATTTCACACGATTAAAATCGTAAAAGTTACGTTGCGCGATTCTCCTGCGTGGGGCCGCCGTGTGGGCGGCACTGACGCATACAAAAATCTCTTGGAATGAAGGCTAATTGAATTTCTTAACACTTAGACAAAGACTAAACCCAAAAGGTAGCTCCATTTAGTGAAGGAAAACTTTGTTGGAAAATACCATATTATTCTTCCCTTTCCCCGGCGCCTTTAAAGCGGCTTAAACTTCCAGTCTGGGCCCCTCTGTCAGGCGCCTGTCAATGTCGCTTCATCAGCCCAACTAACCAACTAAGCACATAGATACACAGACGTGTATGTGTGTGTGTGTTTGTGTGGACTCCACACATAGATACACTCATCAAGCTAAAGTCTACAACCACAAAATACAGCCACAGAGGAGCTGCAGGGACAGACACACACCGACAGAACGCTGTTGCTGCTGCTGCTGCTGCGGCTCCTCCTGTTGCTCCTCGACTCCTCGGTCAGAGGGGGCTCAGGTGTGCCCAAAATTATACGCGCCATGCACGTATCCACTTTGGCAAATTGTCTGTTTATCAGACAACTGGCAGGCCCAGTCAGTCAGACCGTCTGCCTGTCGGTGCAGGTCCAGGTCCCATCTCGACTCGACTCCAGTCCAGGGTACATTCCACAAAGCACAGGGCAGAGCGACCTATTTTTCCCGTTCCAGGGGCCCTGCCTTACCCTATTGAATGTACCTTGGGACTCATTGGATCGCTCTCCCGCTCTCTCTCTCTCTCTTCCTCCCCCTCTCTCTGGGATCTCTCTGTGGTCGGTTTATATTTACACAAAACGGGGCGACGTTCGTGCAAAAACAAATACAAACTCACACACACTCTCACTTGGCAGAGATGTATGTATGTGCAGTGTTGTGTATGCGTGTGTGTGTGGGCATAAATATTTCATTGGCGCACTCACCAAAGCGAGAGACACCTAAATTTTGTAATATTTACAAAGTTGCCAAAAATATCGATTCCCCCGAAACCCACGAACTTTCGAACCGCATCGAAGGCGAATCCACAGCCGAATCCACGATGAGAACCGCCGACAGGTTAAGCAAAGTAAAAGCAGAAGCCAAACCCGAACCCAAAACCCAATCCCGGACTCACTCCAATGCCAAATCCAAGTCCATATCCGACGTGTGCTGTTGACATGTTCATTTTCTTGCTGGCTGCGAGGGAGACAGAGGGCAGTGGGGATGGGCTGTTGGCGGTTGGGAAAATTGAAATTGCTTGGCCAAGGTGTTGCCCAGACAACCAACTGTCCCGCTTCCCTTCCCCTCCACTCGAAATCAGAATCCAAATCAAAAGCAAAGCGAACGTGGCCTGCAAAATACTTTTTCGTTTTGTATCGAAGGTGTTGATGGGGGCATCGGTTGGGGGGATTGTCACTGGAATATTGACATTTGGACAGTTTTATGAGGACCTGTGATCCATGTTTGTTTCCCCCTGCTCACCCCTCACGAGCTCGTATCTGTCGTACAACGTATCTGGTAGGTTGCTCGACATTTGTCAGCTTTATAGCATTTGCGGCTGGCCGACAATTGACAGAGCATTTGTTTTTGCTTTCACGAATGACTCGTATGCGGGAAGAGGGAAGGAGGATATGAGGGGTAGTTGGAATGGTATTACCATAAAGCTCTGGCCCCACCTCGGCCGCATTATTAGTTTTGCCAGCAGTTCCACTGCGTCCCACTGCGTCCCACTGCGGGCGTTCCGAACGTTGTTTTCTATGACTTGCGGTCGCCTCCTAACCCTGAGTGGGGTACATCAGCTATGAGGCAACTTGGGAGATTATAACAATCTGCGTTTTACAACACTTGAATGCTCCTCTTTGTTCATTTCTTTGCAGAGCCTCTCTCTATATCTCTCTCTCTCTCTCTCAAGGAAGCTTTTAATGGTATAGAGCTTTTAGAGGCCTTTCTATGCGCTTCTCACAAAAGCCTGCATTAGGGTACATCTAAGGTCTATCCTCTATCGCTGCTCGTCACCTTTTGGGATCCCACTATACAAAAAAGGACATTAATGCGGCGTCCGAGAACATTACATGTGTGAGCCAGCAACCAGAACGAGAGACTATGAGGCGTAGAAGCATCAGGCAAATTATGATTTATATGGCAACTGGCCGGAGCAAAGCTATTTCCTCCAGTGAGTGCGTGTGTGGCAGTCTGGCAGAGTCAGAGGATGCCATGTTGAAGGAGTAAATGTTGTAAAAATAATTTCATTTGCATTATCATCATCAGTAGCATGTTTTTAGCATTTTGCCCTGCCTCAAAGAGGAAGGAAAACTGTTGAAATTATATGCGTTATGACAAATACTGCTTCCATGTATATATGTATGTACGAATGTATGTATGTATGTCAGATATTTGGATGTGGTATCTGTATCTGTCTGTCTGGTTGTGTGCTAGTGGCCAAGTGGCTTTCGTGGTGCTGCTGGCAGCTTGACAAAACTCTGAAGAATCGCTCGTTCTCTCTGAAGTGTTTGATTTGCCAGGCAAAAGTTGGAGAAGCTTGAAATGGGAAAGGAAAAATGGTTTCGAAATCCATAAAGTAAATTAAATTTTCGACCATCAACCCAAAAACCGAAACCCGAAACCGGAGCCAAAACTAGAGTTTGACAGTCTGAGGGCCAGAGCCAAAGACTCATAATCAAGTCAACTAAGCTCTGCTCAAATCCATTCAAGTGCATTAAAATTGAGTTTCATTCGAAAAAGGGAGAGACGAAGAAAATACACACACAACAATGGGACGCAGAAAATCAAGGAAATGCATTCTCTACTGCATGCTGCATCCTGCCACACATCTCCCAACTGTATGCAAAATATTTATGTTGATAAATCAAGTTTGCTTTTGTGGATTAGGTGTATCGCAAATAAATTGAATTTGTGGCGTAAATTAAACCCAAACAAGAAGGCAGAGGATAAAGGACACAGGACACTCGACGGAGGGCGACAGTAAGACAGACAGCCACAAGGAGTTCGTTCTGCTCTGGCCAAGTTGCTGGCCAAGTTATGAGCTTGTTTAATTGAAAATAAATCTGCCTAAAGCCTCAGTGCCGCCTCAGTGTGAAGTGTAGACGATGGAGAGGAGAGTGTAGAGTGCCATAAAAAAGAGAAAACAGAAACTGCGGGAAAAGTCGAAAAAGTGTCGTAAGTAGAACGAAACAAGCAGAAAGTCAGATAAAATACAAAATACTGCGGAAGTGCAGCGCAGATACAATGAATCTCAATGTGTATGAATATGCATGGACAGAGCATCACTCATACGTCTGGAACCTAGAAGCCCCGCCGTAAATCACTAGAAAACCCGACTCCAACCTACAGCACAGGCCGTTGTTGCTGCTGCTGATGAGGCTTTCTGGCACACAAACAAATTGCGCAGGTCCCACCCCCCTACAACAACACTTGACCAGCGCGAAACGGGAACATAAACAGGAACAGGGAGGAGGAGAAGGAGGAGGAGGATGACAGGGAGGAGGAGGAGGACAGGGATCTAGAGGAGTTTTCCAACAGCTAGAACAGCATAGTGGCGCTTTCCCCAGAGAATGAATGAATGAATGAAAAAAACTCTGCGGACCCCACAGAAACCATTCCATCCTGCTTCTCGCACTTTTGTTTTAAAGTGCTTTTTTATCCGTTTGGTTTGTCGTTTTACGGGGGCAGCAACTTCAAACACATTAAAGCTCTTGAATCTCTCGCTCTCTCTCTCTCGCTCTCTCTCTCTCTCTCTCTTTCGCTTGTGCAACATTCAATTGGATTGGAAAAGTCACCAAATCACTTGCTAATGGCTTCGGATTTGGCTTTGGCTTTGACTGCGGCTGCTGCTGCGGCTATGGTTGCTCCTCCCCAAACAAAAAAACCATCATTATCGTCCATGACGATCCAACCGCGACAACAGAATCGTTTTCAGGTCCAGAGATGACCAAAATAGAGTCCAGAGTCGGGGAGACAGACAAATGATATTTATTTATTGATGGAGAAATATGGGAGCCAGCAACAGCAGCAGCCAATTGCAACTGCAACATCGAGGCACCCGCCAAACTGTCGGCAACATTTATAAATTATGATTGCAATCAACGTGCAACAAAAGAGCGTACCAACAGCAGGAACAGGACCCCACCAAGTTGATAGCTGCTGTGCAGATACCCTCTCCTGTCAGAGGGTAGCAGTGTTTTTGGGGAAATGAAGGAATTTCCCGAAAGGAAGATTCCCTATCCGTTTCAAGGCAGATCTGCTTTTTTTTTGTTGTTGTGCGATGTTGTGTGTGAGACAGAAAGACAAACGGAGTCGATCTCTTTGGAGAGCTTTTTACACGACCATAAGCACACGAATGAAGCTCACGACACTCCGCGAAAAAGAGACTCAAAGAGGAGACAAAACCAAAACAAACAAAAAGCAAAAACAGAATGGAATGAAACTTTTTAGTCAGCTCTGCTGATAAGTGTACACATTCTTCGGTGTTCTGTAAATCCATTTCTCTTTTTTGAATTGCTGGAATGACTGATGCAGACAGACAGACAGACAGACAGAGAGAGAGAGAGAGAGTCGGCAATAAACGTGACAATTTATATAAATGTTGCATATTTATAACCAGGCCACAAAGCCTTTCAAAGAGAAAAACAGAGAGAAAGACAGAGGGATAGAGAGAGGCGGATCCATATTTGGAGCATCATCGGACCAGGAGGCGCATCCACATCGCCTAGAGTAGGCTTCTGTCTAATCCACTGCGTGGGCTGCTGATCATTTTTCTCAGGTGGGTACCTCAAGTATCTTTGTATCTTTCGATTGCGCGCACTTCCTGGACAGCAGCAGCAACCTCTCCGCCCCCATCCCAAGTCTCGTTCGCCTCGAGGCGCTTGGGGTTGGCCAGTCGTCACAGATTTGCCAATTGCCAGCGCAGTGGCGTGGACTAGGGTGCAAGTGAAAGTATCTGACGGATTTTCCATGGGAACTATTTATGATGTGAGCGGCTATAGCTGCTGCATATGGCAGCATAGGAAACCATAGCATATGGTGGATACGTTTAGCGTAATTCCAATTCAATTTTTGAAAGACTTGAATCCAATTTATTCATACACAAAGTATCACCACACACACGCACACACACGAGGAGTAAAGCTCATTCTTCGGCTCATCTTGCCGGAGCAATTTACGGCTGTCTCAGACTCAGTCTCAGACTCGAAATTGAGTTTAAATTGCTCTCAGGTTGCTCTCAGCTGCTCCTCTCCACTTCACGCATCGCAAGGACCATCTCCTTCGGCTCCTTGTTCTCCTAAAACTAGAATTTCAATAAATGTCACATGTCCCGGGTCTGGAGAGCATGTCCCTGTTCCTCCGTGCACGCGCAAATTGTTGATTAAAGCGAGACTTCCACAGCCACTCCAACTGCCATCCGGCTCCAGAAAGCTAAACCTGAATCCGAATCCAAAAACCCCCAAAAACACACACACACTTAAGGGTAAAGGGGTTGCGGGGGTGATGCCACAGGGGAGCGTGCGGACAACTGGCAGCAACTGCCGCAGCGCAAACAAGATTAATTAAGGAATGTAAATTTTGTAAAATTACGCGCCATTGTTTGACTCTATCTCTCTCTCTCTCTCTCTCTCTCTGCCACCCTCTCTCTTTCTCTCCCTCTTGGTAGTGTGTGTGTGTGTGCGAAAAGGGTGTTGAGATTTTTTCCATTAACAACATCATCAATGGGTGGCAGACAGGTCGCGGGTCGCAAGGTCGAAAGGTGTCCCTGCCTTGGATCGCTGCAGGCTCCATGAAAGAGAGGGTAATGGAGGTTTGCTTCTCTCTCTATATCTCTCTGGCTTTGGGCACACCTTCCACTGCATATACCTTGCGTCCGACCGTATTTGTTTTTGTGACGAGTTGTTGGTGGAGTTTAGCGGATTTTGTGGAGCTGGGAGCTTAGCCGGCATTCAATTTCAGCCTCCACACGGACTCTGGTTCTGGTTCTGGCAGTGCCGGCTCCTCTTCTGCTTCTGCTGTTGTCAGTCGCCGCATGAGGCATTCGAAGGGTTGGCCAACATTTTTAATTAGTGTCGTCAGCGTCAATGTTGTCCTTGTTCCTGCGGTTGCCTTGAACCCAGAATCCAGGAACCCTTTGTGTATTGTGGCAGTGCCACTTCCACTGCCACAGGCACATGCATAAATTATATTTCCACGCCACAAGGAAATTTCTAATGAAGCCAAAAATCGGTTGCAGGGGAATCCCCAAGATCTGTGTGCTGTGTGTGGCAAGCGAAATTGTGAAACTTTCCCAACTACCGCCTGCTGTGCACTGCTGTATATTGAAACATACGAGTACGAGTAGGAGTACTGTGCGTGTTTTTTATGTTTTCCCCGACGTTTTCCCATTCCCACTGTCCGTTTCGGGGCATTGTTTACAAACGTGTCAAAATGCTGCTGTAGCATCGGGGTCCAGTCTCGTGCTGGCCTACGTCTTCTTTTGGGTCAAACCTTTAAATAAACTCTATGTGTCTGAGGCTCCGATTGTGCAACGCTTTTGTTTGATGTTTCACTTTGTTGCACATGTGCCTCATGGCTTTATTGAAAGTGAGAGAGAAAGAGAGGGCGGGGAGATAAACAGAGAAAGATGTTCGTGGAAGACGATCCATCTATCAATCAGAGGCCAAACGTAATTCTGACAGCCCTGAAATCGTGTAAAGCGTAATCTCGGACTAACCAAAAATCACTCTTCCATATCCTTGTCTCTTGTCTCTGGTCTCCTTCTGATGTGTCTGCCACTGTTATCTGAGGCATGAATGATGGCACTCAAATTACATTAAATGGAATTTCAATTGAGCCAAAAGACTGCCCTGCCTGGCCCGGCCCCTCGCTTCAGCCACTAACAATGGGGATGACAAGACAATGGCGAGGCAGAGGCAGAGGCAAAAACAGAACAGAACAGACACGACACAGAAATCGAAATGGAAACAGTAAATGGCATTTACATGTTCCCTGTCATAAGACTCCAAGAAGGGGCAGGGTGGCAGAGCGGCAGAGTGGAACCAATTTAATGAATCAGCATCATCATCAGCAACAGATTCAGATTCCACATCAGCACCATATCCACGCTCCATCCACAGTCAGCCTCCTGTGTGGATAGGCCTCCAATGACTGCAGATACCAGAGAAGCCGCTGCAGCTGCAACTCTGCCAGAGTGCCACACGGCCACTGCCTGTACTCCAATCAGACAAATGCAATTAGGATTTGGCGACGCTTTCGCTGTCGCTCGTGTTGAAAATTCTAAGCATGCCGCATCAGCAACATCAGCAGCGGCTGCCTTTGATTTTCTTCTGTGGCAGCCACAACCATGGGGATGCAACAAGCAGCAGCGAGGAGCGCCACCAGGGACTCGGACATGAGAGACACCGAAATGACGAATGATCCACAAGGACCTGCTTCGACCAGCGATTGGCGACACGGGAGAGGGGAGACCTTAAACGAGTAGAAAACAGAGTCAAATAATCACCGAAATGACGATTGATCTTGTATGCAAAAGGAAATCACTCAAACAATCTATGGATGACTCTCGAGTGGAGAGAAGGAGCTTCTAATTAAAGCTCGCGCTCATATTAAATGCTTTCATAAAACTGCTTTAAGACATCAGTTCCTCTCTCTCCCACTCGGCGCTTTCTACTCTCCAAGCACTCTGCGCCTCTGTCTCTACTTTCGCTGCTCGCTCGTCTTGGCAGCTCTCAATTAAATATTTAACTTTAAGAAATGTAATTTCAATTAGCGCCACAGAGCATTCAGCTTTCAGCCATTAGCTGTGCCGTTGAGAGAATGCCGGGATTTGTGCCAATTGGGAAACACAGAATGGCATGGCGAATGCCAGAGAGAGCAGCAAAAACAAATCTGAAATGAATGAACAAACAGCTGAAGCGGTGTGGCGGGAGAGGATGAATGCCAGAAGAGGTTGGGGAAGTAGAAAAGCACACAATTCGGACACCCGCGCCTCTCACTCACTCACTCGCTCAAAATCATTACGTGATTAAGGTTGCCGTTACGTCTGGGGGGAAGGCAAAAATAGAAAACTAGAGCATGGCACGCAGACAGCAATGCATCAGATGAGAGGGGGAGCAGAGCAGGAGATTCTGCGGCAGCTGCAGAGGGGGGGGGGGGGGGGGAGGGACGGCAGCAGAACGACCGCAATTGCGCGCTCGTGAAAATAAAAGCAAAAAAAGAAGAGCGAAAAAAAAACGGCAAATAGAAATAAATAAATCAGTGACACGGCGAAGAAGCAATAGGAAAGAGTGCGGGGTGTGGAAAAAGGACAGACCAAGAGGCACAAGGTAAATTAGGTAGAAGGTAAGGCAGTCCTACTCTACAGACACCCTGCCTTAGGACTCTCTTTCGCAAAGCCTTACCATCCGTTGAATACTCTTTGAGCAGAGTGAGAGAGACAGAGAGACGGACAAACACTTCGCCTTCGCCGCACAAAAACAATTAAAATGAAAAACCGTAAGCACTCTAATTCCATGGCCAAACGTGCAGGAACAGTAAAAGAAGCACCGCGATAGGGGGCGAGGGAGAGGAGTCACAGGAGAGCAAGCATGTCCCCTGTTGGAAATTTGTATTCTCTGGCCGCACGAGCGAACAAAATGGTTTGAAAACAAATTTGCCGATCTAATTAAAAGCTAAATTGTGAGCATTAAACGGGGTACGGCACTCCACTGGGTCTCGCTCTCCGACTCGGTCCTCTCGCTCTAACTCACAGCAAATTTAAGTGAGTCCCTAACGGGACAGCCAGCACATGGAAAAACATTGAAAAGCATTTAAGTCGCCCCTCGCTTGACCTCTCTCTCTCTCTCTCTCTCTCTCTTCCTTTCTCCCTTTTTGCATTTTCCCTGTGCTCTGTGCCTTTCAACAAGTTGGAAACCAATGCAATTTACGGCTGCTCTTCATCAGACGGGGCGGAGAGCTGCAGAACAAGGACATGGCCATTACTGGGCCAACAGGGGAATAGAAAAAAGTATGCCAAGCCCCCACGCTGACCGCAACAGTCCGGCACGGCACATTGATGGTAGCTGGAGACTGCACTGCACTGCAATGCGATTGCTACTCCGACTCCACTCCGTATGCGGATACGGATGTCTGGCAAATTGTAAATTAATTGATGAAAGCATCGTTTAGAAGCGGACAGAACAGGGACAAACTCGGGCAAACTCAAGTGAGCCCGGACCCGGAACCGAACCGAAACCCAGTCCAACCCGGTCCAGGGCCACACAATATTTGAGCTGCATTTGGCATGTGGAACTGGAAAACGCAATGAGAGGAACAGGGAGACAGAGAGTAAGATGGGGCAGACAGGCACAGAGACCTGGAGGAACACTGACAAATTGCTGGTAGCAAGATTAATGCTGTGCATTATCTTTCCTCATTTGTCGATTGTCAATGCAACTGGGCCGCGTCCACAGCAGAGCTGTATAGTTGGAGAATCGGAGAGAACCGTAGCACAACGGCAACAACAAGGAGAGCACGCTCCAGGGCGTGGCAGCTTACCTTTTACCTGTTTTCCTTCCATTTCAATCGCCTGTCTTTCACATTGTTCTCCGCCTCCCTGCTGCCGACTGCTCTCTGATTTCCCATTTTCCTCTATCGTCGACATTTTTCAATTTGATGATGCGCGCACTCAAGGCAACAACATTGTGGGCGCCCTTTTCCCTTTTTTTGTCCCACTTTTAATGTCGACTGGCAGGGATGCAGGTAATTTCATTTTTATATTAATGACAGCGCTGGGCATTTTTTACGTTTGATGCGACTGCGTCGCGACGTTAATCATTTAAGAGTCTTAAATGGAGGAAAACACTCGGCCATATGGGGCCCACTTAATGGAGACATGCAGCTGGCAGCTGCAGAAAATATTCGCGAAAATAAATAAAATTCAACGAAAAAAAGTAATTAGGTAAATCATCGATAATTCGCGTGACATGTCAATCGATGGTTAGCCAAGAGCTAACTTGTTGTTTGCTGGTGGAAATGGCTGTATTAGCTGATTAAATTTGAGGGGCATTTTCGCCAACTAGCTAAACCTAGCTAAACTATATTCACGACGACCGATTTGATTACACAAAAACAGCCAATTGTGAATGGGCCCCATTGCTTATTGTGAATGGAATTAACCTGTCCATGTATCGATAGCCTATCGATCGAAAGGTGGTTTTGCTTAGTGCCCTTTTTGTTATGTTAGATTTTTGAATGTTTTATTAAAAAAGTGCTGTGCAATTAATCTTACAACAAGTGCAGGTGCCAGCTGAGCATTTGAAATCTATACTTTTATTTTTGTTTAGGCTGTAAGTGGACCCATGCGCTGGTGTTTTATATTTGATTTGATTGATTTGAATGATTTGATATTCCCGCCCAAATTGTGAATGCACCTCCAATCGCATACCCAGTATCGATACCGTGTCGATATGTGTTGATCAGCTGCCGCTAAAAAGTTGTGTTCCCGCGGTTTTTTACTAATTATTGGAGAATTTTAAGTTTAATTGGTGTGAAAGCTAAGTTTAATGAGTTTAATATGAATTGCAAGTCTTTGTCAAGCAGTGAGTGTTTTTTGTTTTGTGCAAATCCAAGAAAAACCTGTATATAGCGACGCAGATTCATAGATGCATGTGCTCTGTTGAGGACTACTCCTGAAAGGTAAGGTTTACACCTAAAACTTGTGAAACTTTAACAGCATTTCTGATTCCCCATTCAGGTAGGAGAGACGCTGAAACTTCCCATTAACTCAGAGGCGGTGAGTGTGGCATTTTCTTTGTTTTTCCCTGCACACACAAGAAACTGATCCCTTTTACATGCATCGCACGCGGTCCCGCACGATAGGGAATGCTACCAATTAGCAGACGTAGTACCCAGTCCTGGCCCTGGCTCTGGCCCTAACAAAAAAAGGAAACAATATGTTCGGCTGAGCTGAAACAACTGCAGGCAGAAATCTAAATCCCGGTCAGGACAGTAGCAGGAGCAGGCACAGGGGTAGGCAATGGCCATGGCATTCCGGATGTGCCTGTTGGTCGTCGAAACTAGCGAACTTTCCAGACAGAACAATACCATGCCCCCGTCGACGAGTGTTGGCTGGAATTTTAGGTCTAAATCCTGTTGGGTCATAAAAAGTGCTTATTACATTATCACCTCAAGCGTGGCTGAGCCGGCTATGTGCTCTGCCCCACCCACACCCACTCCCGGACCAGCACAGCACACAAACAGACATTGACTTGTCCGCCCTTTCCTTTCCTCACAAAAACCGATTCACTTGCTCTCTGGTACTGATTTTTGTTGGGGTTTTGGCTTTATTATGGCTCTGGCAGCTGCGTTTTTCAATTTTCGCTTTTTTTCGGCCTCTGGGCCTCTCACCTGAGAGCTCTGAGCCTTGAGCCGATTTGGTTCGGTTTGAGAGTGAGTTTGGTTTTGAGTTTGGGTTTGGGCTCGGATAGCTGCTGGCAGCCGTAGTCACTTATTGGCAAATGTTTCGCAGCCAAAAAGAAGGAAGGACCACGTGGCGATGGAGGAGTAGGTGGAGGACCAGGAGCAGCCCGTGCAGGAGCTGGAGCGGAAATGCGAAAAATGTGTAAATTTCGGCTTGCTTTTATTTCTCGCATTTTCGCCCCGTGATGATGTGTAGGTCGCTGATCCGCTTTGGCAGCGCACCAAGGTTCGAGTTCATTCAATTTGGATTAAGTCGTTCGTTTTGATTAACAAAATTGACTTTTTTCCCCAGACTTGCCAGACTTTCGAGGCGGCATTCGAGTCGCCACCGGAACCCATTTGAGAACAGTTTCGAGAGAGCACTGGGAGTCCCTGGATCGATGGCGACAGGCCGCAGCTGCGGACCATTTAGAAGACCATGCCGGAGACGTTTAGTAAATATTCAATCAATTTAGATTGACGGCCCCAGTCGATATAATAAATCACAAGCAAAATCAAGAAGGTCTCCATTTCAGGGCTGTGTTTTGTGGAGTCGGACATGGAGACGAGATATGCGTCATAACAATAAAAATTCTGGCATTTCCCATTTCCCCGCTGTGCGGCTAAATAACGAAAATAAACAAGACAAGTCGACAGGCCATAATATATCATGGCCCAAAGGCGCTCGACGATACACACACACACAGGCACACATAGCAGAAGAAGGACCAAACTGGAGCAGATCAAGCAGAAGCAGCGGCTGTAGTCTGTGGCAGGACATCGAGCGCCGTCGCCCGTAATGGCTGTCATGGGGATGGCTCCCGTTCGGCTTCTGGCCCTGGCCCTATCTCTGCCTCGTCTGCGTTAACTGAGAATCAATGACATATCGTCATGGCAAATACGCATGCCCTCGGGGGACGGTGAGGGACATTGAGCCATAAAAACCGAGGAATAAAATAATAGCCAGGATAATACACCAAGCATATGTCATGTCAATGATGCAGCCATTAGCGACAAATCCCGCCAGCGAGAGGAGGCTATAAATCTGATCCGATTACCTGGAGCTAATTGCCAGACAAACTTCTCTCACTCTCGCTCTCTAGTCTAAGCCCTCGCCAAATGGGAAGGGGAAGAGTTGCTCTACTGCCGAGTAAGACACTAAAAACCCTCGCCGGATATAGCCTGGAGCGAGGGCTCCAACCAGGGCTCCAAGCTACTAGCCACAATGTAAGTTTGGCTCATAATTTATTTCGATTACGCCGCTGCACGCAATTTGCTCTGGTCATATCCTTTTAGCACACGCACGCACAGGAAGTGGCGATAGCCAGAGAACCAGCCAACAGGAGCCAAAGCCGGGGAGTAGGGAAGTAGGGGAGCAAGGAGTCCGAGGAGGATGCCAGATAAGTGTGCGCGCAATTTCCGTTTCCGCTTGGCTTGCCGTTATCCAGCTTTGATGCTGCGAAAATCCACTAAGCAACAATTAAATCAGAGACTCCAGCGAGCGTGGAAAGCAGCTCAGAGCCAGAGCCACAGCCACAGAGAGGAGATAAGGCCACATACCCGAGCAGTGACTCAGACAGAGAGGCGGACCAGCAAGAGATATCAGTTCGAGGATTGGGAAAACATAGACAGAACAGAGACAAAAGTCGAAGGCCTTCCAGGTAGCCAAATTCAAATGAATCATGTCCGTGGAGCAGGAAGGAAGAGGCAGAGGCAGGTATCATGCATTAGCTGACTATTATCACGGCCCGAAAGAGTTTCCAAACCCCCTTTCCCCATTCCCTCACCGAACCATTGAGCACTTTAAACGTTTACGTTTCGGATTTCGTTGTTTTTTTGTGGAACGAAACCTTAGAACTTATAAATATTTATGGCGCACATAATGCAGCGCGTTGAGCACGGCCAATAATTCCTTGGCTTGGACTCGAGTCGAGTCGAGCGGTGCTTACTCCTTGCTATCGGGACAAGGGACTCGTAACTCGAGCGTGTATGCAGCTCCGGCTCTGGCTCTGGCTCTGGGTGCAGCGGAGCGAGCATTTTCCACTGAAGGATTTATGCTCGCTGACATGCAACTTAAAAGCAAGGACAACAAAACGGCTGCAGATAGCACACACAAACCCACAGACACACACACATCCCACATCCTGCTAAGGAGCCAGCGAAGGAGCCATTTCTCTCCGCACAAGGATGCGAGTGCGAAGGCGAATGCTTTTCTTGTGTGTAAGTGCAGTTGGGAACAACAATTGGGAAAAATATGCTGAACGCAAGGATTAGGAGCAGCAGAAGCAGAGGAAAAGCAGAACAAATTTATGTGACTTTTGCATGCGGCTGCAGCAGGATGCTGGAAGGAGGCCGCAAGCCTGCAAACTGGCTAGACATTAGTACAATTTCCGGTCCAGGCCACAAAATATTCAATAATATATTAAAGATATAGCCAGCCATCCAGCCAGGCCGAAAGAGATATCCAACAGACACAGAGAGGAAGAGGCATGAGGCACGAGGCACGAATTCGACAACTCAACTGAAGCGTAGCAGGCAGGATAAATCTAAATAAGACGTGCTCGAGGCTACAGCTTGTGGCTTTAGAACCAGAGATACTCGTACCAGCAGCAGCAGCAGTAGCAGCAGTATTTGTGCAATGAAGTGCAAGTGAACTTCAGTCTTAAAGCGACTGAAGATACTCGTACTCGTACTCGTACTTGCAGGAGCCAGCAATGTGCCTGCCTTTTGAGGGGGCAGCGATGCGAACGTGAGAGACAGACTCCATGACCACAATGGAGGTGTGTGTTCCGCAGAGCTTTGGGGCGCCGCTACTCACGAGGCTTTCTGCTCATCTCTAAGGCATGAGGCATGAAACAAAACGGAAGCGCCGCCACCCAACAGCAGTCTCTGGTGCGGCAGCGGATGTGGATGTGGAAGCACAGACAACGTTTATGTGGAGTTGCAGAAAATTGTTCAATAAATTTCAACACTCTTAAATTGGCAATGCTATGCAATGCGATGCGATCCAGCCAGTCACTGGAGAGGAAGAGACCCAACCCAGTCGCCAGTTCTCGATTGGTTTGTCCTGGATCCACGGGGCCGGGACAGGGGCAAAGGCAGGACAGCCTTAAAGCGTATGTGACCGGTGAAAATTGATAATCAATCAAATGCGGAAAGGCAACGGCGCTGACGGAATGACGGAACGCAACGCATCCTCCATGAAGCCCAAGAGCCAGAGACGACCACTTAATCACTGTCTGGTTATCCTTTTTGTTGCACTTGTTTCCTGTATATCGTATCGTATCCCATATGTACATATGTTTGTTTGTTTGTGCCTCGGCTTTTATCAATTACGCTTTTTGTGGACGACTGGAGGAGTGACAGAGATGAATCACAGGAAGCTGCAGCGAGAGAGCCACAGCCCCAGCCACAGCCATAGCCACAACCCATTCCCGTTTATTAAATCAATTAACGCTTGAACGATAATTACTGAGGCAGAGCTCTGGTGCTCCACCGAAAGACAAGGAAACTGAATGGGGCTCCCACTCCAAGTACTCCCAATCCAACAAGCAGTGCAATTCTGTGGTTTCATTCCTTCGATCGAAGGAAACTCCTGTCTTGATGGAAAAACCGCAACACAAATTTCAACAACAATGTACATTTTCCTACCAAATGCACAAATGCAATTTTCATGTATCTGGATCTATGTGTTGTTGCTGTTGCTGCTGCTGCTGCCGTGTGTTGCAATTAATAAAATGTCCAAGTAAATTGTGAGCCACCGCAGCCCGAGATGTCTTCCGACATCTGCCCTCGCCACGTGCCACAGGTGTCCCCTGCCGCCCGTGTGTGCCATTATGTTGACATGTGGGCGCCTGCTGCGGTCGACTGTGACTGGAGAAAAGTGCAAGTGCAATCGACATTCAACAATTGAAAGCCACTGGCACTGGCACTGGGTAAACGGCATTCAATGCTGTCCCGGCAACCGCAACAACAGGGTGTCTTTGGGGTCAGACCTGCTCGTATTCAATTACAAAAGGATTCCAAATCAAAGCGAGCGACATTCAGAGCCAGCATAATTCGGCAGTGCAGGCAGGAAAGGAACCCTAAACACCCTCGCTGGTAGGAGAATTCTCTAAAACAGAGCACCAGTGATATGGCCATTCGCGAAAAGGGTATGCAACGAGCAGAATTATGAATTCTGCATAGTTCGGAGCCAAAGACAAACATCAGACACAAAGGCAGCCCCAGACAGGAGTCAAATAATTAATGGCCAGCAGAGGGGTGTGCAGGAGCAAAGGAGAGAAGGCAAACAAACAAGCCCGAAAAACGAGCAGAAACAAAACCGAAACGAAACTGAACTGAACTGAACCAAAAAAATCTCAGGAAAGTTCACCTTGGAAGCGCGAACTTTGGATACCCTTTACGAGGCTTTAATCCTTTTTATGGTTTATGGTTCGATCCTCCTGCCGTGAGGCATTTCATTATGTTTCAATGTTTCTTTAAGAGGATCCCAGGGTGCATACATCTTGGATAAATCCTCATTACCCTCTCGTTGAAGGGTACAAAAATCAGCCAAAAACAGATTTGCATGAACACAAAACGTAGACTAAGAGGCAGGACATTGGGGGGGAACACATACGAGTAGGTATGTGTGGGCTGGATCTGCCATCCTATAGCCGTCGTCGGTTGCCTTGGATGCCGTCAGTAGCTTGTTATCCACTGTCCTCCCTCTCCCTCCTACTCACCGGGAGATCAACCTGCCCGTTCCCGTTCGGCTCGTCTAGACTTTAAGTTGGCTAATAGCCGACACTGATGCGGCCGTCGCTGTCGCTATCCGACTGTTCTTTTCCTCCTCCTTCAGCTGCTGCTGGTTGCTATATTCCTCTTTTTTTATTGGACTGTGGACATCCGTCCGAGTGCTCTTTGGCCACGGAGCAGAGAATTAGTAGTAAACCGAATTTACGCTTTTGTATTACTTATTTGTTCCATTATTTGTACGGATGTGGTTCCACGGGATCCACGGAGTCCGAGAATGGAGCTTTGGCTTTCGCTTTTATTTGACTTTGGCCTTTTTTGTGACGCTGTTTTTTCTCTTTGGCCCAAAACGAACTCTGCTCTTGATAATGAAAAATAAACGTGGCTTCTGCCTTCTGGCCACACCCCTCTAGCCTCTTTCTCTCTGAGTGGAGTGCCCTTTGTGTGGGTGGGTTGGAAATCCGTGAGCATAAAGATTATAACACACACAGGACGACAGGACTGACAGAACTGACAGACAGGCGGAGAGCAACAGGAAAAGGACTTAATTTCGAGAGCTGTTCGAAGATCCACTCATGTCCTCGATAGGAAGTGGACTCAGGAGCGACTCCTCCCAGCGAGAAATCATAAATTAATCGGATTTAAGCAGCTCAGTAGCTTATTTTTATGTGCCCCCTACGGAAACCCGGGAACCTCTGCTCCTGCTTCTACTATCTCTTCTCTGTTGTTTAATGAAAGAGGGATGCGACTGGGAATCGTGTACCGCATCTTTGATGAGCAGTGGCAGCGTTTAAAGCCACCAATTTGCTGGCTCCTCAGATGGGATGTCGATGAGGAGGAGGAGCCCGATGAAGGACTTCTTCTGCTGAAGAGCTAGAGAAGTTGACATGATTGGATACTGATGATGACTGAGTTGATGATTTGTTGTCAAGGTGCACGCTCCTCAGCCCCCGGCCCCGCACCGAATGGCAGTTAGAGCATCGACTTGAGTCGAGAGTGGAGTTCCGCTGCATAGGACTCGGTGTCCTGGCAACGCAGGAGCTCATTACGAGGAAAGTTTTTACGCAGGAGCAGCGGCATTCCTTCCTTCCTTCCGAAGGATGCGGCTTAAGTGCGCCATTCTAAATTCAATTGAGCTTGAAGTGTTCCAAAAACGATGGCAGGCCACGAGGAGTCGAGGTGGATTCTGCCCCTGACAGGTCAACCAGGATAGGGGATAGTTCAGGGAGGGTCCCGGCGCAGCGCGATTCATGAGCAGACAAACCAAACAATCCCCAACGATTGGTGGGAATGGGACGGCGACTTGGAGCCGTGTAATCCATAAATATTTCCATTTCAAATTGTTCAAATTGCATTGCTTTTATGCTTTGTGATTTTCGCATAAATCTCTCTCTTGACTGATGCACTTTTTGGCCAACATTGTTCGCGGCCTGGCCTTCGTTCTCGTTGGCTAATTGACAGGGACGGACGGCTGCCGATTCTGTGGATGTGGATGCCACTAATTGGGACAGGACAGGACGTTGCGTCAGGCGTCGCGGAGTGTCTGATTTTTATTGATGGATGACATGCAACAAACCAATTTAAATGCAAGTCCATTTTAGTACTAGTGCTCATATACATATTTAGTTTTTTAAGTACTTACAGATCTTTGTGCGGGTAGTGGGAGTGAGAGTGCGGCATTGACACCGAAAACAGCTGTTAAAATAGAAAACTGCCCATCTAGCACGTGCCACGCCTACTAGCCTAAATGCCGCTCAGTGGAACCCATTTGTAATGCCAAAGTAAACAGCAAATAGAACATAAAACAGAACACAAAACAGAAATTTGTGTGTTTTATGTGTTATTTCTGTTTCACGTTACATTTGGAACACAGCAAAGTACATACCCAACCTACAGTTGGTGGGAGGGGGAATGTGCGGACAATTACCTACATTTCTATATGTCTCTGAATCAATAATTTCAGCAATGCCCACCCCCTCGACTCACAATAACAAAGTCTAACTCACTCCCTTCTTGCGCATACCACATTCCGATGGCAGAAATTCTATTTATGACGGGAACAGTATGGAATATGTCCCCCCTGGCACCCCCTGGCATTGGTTTCTGATAAGACGCGGTGGGGCGACGCTTATCGGCAGGGGTCGCAGATTGAGTCTGAGTCAGAAATGGAACTGCGGATTCCGTCAGGGCGGCGATGGGGAGCTCTATGGTTCATGGTTCTATCCATGATTCATCCGAGTCCGTTGCCGAGTTTCATGCCTGAATTCACTTTAAACCCGGTTTCTAATGACGAAATATTGAAAAGATGATTAATAATATTGATTCATTTAGTGGACTGTATGTATGTTATACCCAGAGAAAAAGATCTACATTTTGTATATTTTCACTTGGATTTAGAGAGTTGAAATATTAACATTGAAATTTAAATATGAAAATATTTTATATAAATTGATTATATTTCATATATAAAATATACAATATAATTATTTTAAAGTTTTTTATTTTTAGATTAAATATGTGCAGTATTCAAACGACTTTTTAATATATTTATGTTTAAATCAATGTAAATTCCATTTAATTTTACAACTTTCTCTCCTTTTCTCCTTTTCTCACCCACTTCTATATTCACTCGCTCATAAAATTGTCAAAATGATTTAACAGTGAAATTTGTGTGGCATGTCGCCACAAATGTAAAATTGTTCAAAAATCTTTTATGAATGTTTAACAAATTTCGGGTTTGGTTTTCTGTCTATCTGCGAGTGTGTATGTGTATCTGTGTTTCTCTTTGTGTATCTGTGTACAAATTAGTTTGGCGAGCGCGAAATTTGTTGGGAAAATGGGAAATATAAAGTTCATTGGTTGTGGGTAACGTGCGCAAAAATCGCACGGAAAATGAACAAATCCAAAAACCGAACAGAGAAAAAAGAGCCAAAAACCTAACATATACCCGAGGATTTATTTTTGAACGAAAAGAGAAGCACTTAAACGCATAAATAAATTAACTGCTCAACTAATATGCTTTTTTCTGCTCGCTTTTCCATATTTTTCTGCCACCAAAACGAATTTTTATTTAATTTTCACGCGCTTTGCGTTTTCCGACACCGAAATGCCATTTGTCAATCGAGGAATCGAGGAATATATATACATACATATGTACATATCTCGATGTATCTAGATATATAGTACGTACATACATACAAATATGTGTCGGAGGTGGGCAGCAGGAATCCTCTTCTTCTTTCTCCTGCAACTCCCGGTTCAACTCTCTCTTTCTGTAATAGTTTCTTTCAGCTTCTGCACTACTGACTGTCGTAATGGTCTCTCTCACAGAAATTCTGATCTTCCCTTACTTCTCCCTCACAGACACAAACACCAAGGGCTGCGGTGACTCTCTTTCGCTCTCAGCAAACACGAATGGGAAGAAAAACGGATTGCTCTACTGCGTAGTTTCTGTCTTTACCGATTGATCATCATTCTTGCTTCTATAGTAGCTCTACTTCAATTTCTAGTTTCCATGACTCTCAGAAACATACATATGTACATATACATATATGTATGTATATTCTAGTCTTTTTTGGGGGGGAATTCGCTTACCTTTTGCACGAGGAGGGGCTGGGCAAAGTCCACGCCGCCCTGCAGCCGGAATCCCCAGGGCTGGGCATCGAAACGTGACAGCTTCACTTGCAGCAGTTGTGGTTGAGCCATTTTCTATTTGCGCAGACTGTAAGACAGAGAAGAGGAGAGCGTAAATAATAATAATATACTGGATATCACGTACGTCGACTAATTAATGAAATCAGAAACCCACACACACGAAAAAATACTAAAATGGAGGTATGGACCGAGATTGCTGCTCCTTTTTTTTGGTGGAGAGGAGGTCCACTAATAAAGACATTATTCAGCTATGTCTAGGCTAATCCTGCCACCAGTCGTAGACACCAGGACCAGCACCAGGACCTGCTACACTCTGGGTGCCAGCTGCAGCTGCCCCCTGCCGCCCCCCGTTCTGTGTGGCAGGTTCGTATGCAGAAAAGCTCCCTCGAGAGTGTGCCCAAACATTCGGCTCACTGACTGCAAAAGGCTCTGGCACGCCATAGGACGAGTCGACCTGGGGAATGCCCTGTAAATGTATTCCAAAGAGGCCCACTCTTGGAGAATCATTCTAAAATAAATGTCTGTCTTCTCAGATAGCTTTCCGTTTGAAATTCCTTCAATTTCTAGATCTTAAACTCAGTCAAGAATCCCCTAGTTCCTTCTGTATGTCCTGCTGCTCTAAAGGTTCGGCTGTCCTCTCCCCAGGGTCTTGTACTAGAGGGCACTCGACATAAAACGAGTTAAACTTTGTTAGATATCGCCTTTTTTTGCACACACAGATTGTCTCTACACTCCCCTCCCCCCTGTAGCAGCCATCTATCTGCAGTGAAGCCTGGCCTGCGTGGTGGCCACAGTGAGTGCTGTAAGCAAGCGCCACCGAAATGGCACATGCTGGGAGCCTGAGAGCCGTGTTGTAAGTGTGGCTTACATGGGTTCCCCCGACTGTGTCTCTCTGTCTCTCATAACTTTGTAATTTGTACGCCGTATGTGCGTCTGCAGGGGGGGGGGGGGGGGAGGAGGGGAATGGGTATGGTACAGGGTATAAGGGGTGTCTGTTGATTTAGTTTGCTGCATAACAATTTTGCTGAGTGTTGTGTTTTTTATTAGCAAAGACACATTTGTTCCTGCGTTTGGCTCTCCCTCTGTCTGTCTCCCTCTGTCTTTACATATGCACATATGTATGTTTGTATGCATGTGTGTGTGTGCCTCTCTTTTGCTCTTTGTGCTGGCTCTCTTTTGCCCCACTTGTGGAAGAGAAGAGCATGTGGAAGACACTCAAAGTGGAAGTAACTACATTAAGCTATTAAAACGACAGCTGGCAGGAGAGAGAGTCAGAGAGCAGGAAAAGGAGGAGGATGGGAGCATGCGAGATGCGGATGCGGGTGAGAAGAGTACCGTACCACATATGGAAAAGACACATTTTAGCACACACAGCAGTTTAATTAACGTTAAGTGCGGGTGGTAATGGCTCCATGGAGCAGTGCTACAGCCAACAGCCAGAGCTACGGCTCCGACTCCAGGACTCCATGACTCCAGGAGTCCAGGCTCTCAGGTTCGAGGCGGCTCAGGCCAAGGCAGAGGCCGTAACACGTTGGCGGCATTTGCATGTAAATACTTTGTGCCCCATGAAGTTGGCCCATTAGACGCCCCAGCGAATCCCCCCGTCCCAAGCAACCGCCTAACGTAGAGTATGCACATGCACAGAAATAATTTAATTAAAATATTAAATAAATGCGAGAAGCCAGTGCCAGAGCCAGAGCTAGAGAGAGAGCCAAAGGCTTCAAAGTGCCAGACGACTGAAAGAAGAAAAAGCGCAACAACACGAAAGTGCCAGGATGAACACGTTCCGGAGGAGCAGGAGCTGGAGTAGGAGTTGGAATAGGAGTAGCAGGAGCTATAGCTATAGCTATAGCTGTTCTGTTCTGTTAGTATTCCTGGCTAATTACTGGCTCAAATGCTCTTGGCCAAAGGATGCTCTGCGGCTGACAAACCCATTGACAAGATTGACATGAGGAGACGAGAGTGCACCACCTAATAAATGTAGAATAAATGTATGTGTTTGCCCTAATACTAGGAGCTTCTGGCTTCTGACAGAACCTCTGGATACCTATGGTTATTTGGGGGCCAGCTCTGTTTATCGGAGACCTACTTCCATATGCCACCGGCAATAAGCACACAAATTATTTGACACTGGATCCGGAACCAAACTCAAACTCCCACCCAGACACCGGGACCTCCCCAGGCCTGGCCTGGCCCCCCTCCCCCTCAATACCCATGGCAGCTTCATGACTAATAACCAGTCAGAGGGGGGAGGCGGGTGGGGCCGGGGGACACGTTGGCCATTTCCTGGAACGCTAAAACCAACTTTTACACCCCACATACACACACACTCACGATTGGCAAATTACAATTTATTTATGCCCCTTGTGCAACCTGCCACTCTGTCATGCCACTCTGCCACACCCTCCGTCCGCCCCCCATCCGCACTGCATTGACTGAATTTTTGATTCAGGAGCGAAAGCAACAAATCAATTTGCATGCGGTAATTCCAAAGATTTATGGCCAACACATTTTGGTGGATGGATGGATGGATGCAAAGCACTGATATTCGCAGAAATTGAATAAAAGTTATTGTGTGGCCGAAAGAGTGGCAGAGGGAGAGAGTGAGAGATACAGAGAGATTGTGGCACGAAGAGTGGCGGAATTTTAAGTCGATTTCCTGCATTCGGAAATGCAAAAATTATGGAAATGGTCGAGACGACACGCGGCAACCACACCCCTGTAGAGTGTATGCCCGGAAGTACTTTTGATTTTCTTCGATAAATCCACCTTCTTTAAGGGCATTCCTGGCTCCTACTACTGCTACTACTACTTCCTCCTTTATGACCATTTAAACTTCCATCGTAAACAGTTTTTACTCTATTGCAGGAGTATCGCTTTTGTCATTAGTAGTTTCCCCTCCTCTTTCTCCTCCTACACTCTCACCATAACAACAGCAATAGTGAAAACAGCAAAATGGAAATAGAAGTAGAAGAGAGAACAGCGAAAACAGAAGACAAAAGAAAATAAAGAGCGAAGGGAATCGAACCACAAAACCGAAACCCAAACCCAAGTTTAACCATCAGATGTCAAAGCCGATGATGATGATTCTGATGCTGCTGCTGCCACAGATGATGTCATGGTGAACGGTAGCTAGAAGAGAGTGGGGATGGAAGTTAAGTGGAGTGGAGAGGAAAGGCAGTTTTGGGTCGAAAATTCGATTCGATTTGGCCATTTCGCACGCTGCTCAACAAACGTGGAAGCATCCAACGAGCACGAGTACGAGTATCCCCTGCTTCATCTAAGTGCGTCTCTAATGGAGTTCGAAAAGAGCTTTCCAACCGAAATACAGTGGAACTTCTGGCTGCACGAGCAAGCTTTCAATGAATGGCCATATCGCTTAGAAGGGCCAAACTGTGGCTCCTCTGTACTTTCCTCCTACTTTTCGGCTGTTTACTCTTGACTGCACATCGATTTCCACCTGAATATGTTTATCAATTGGCCAGCCTCCCAGCAGCCCTAATGAGCCACAAAATCTCTAAACAAATTCCTTCTATAGCTGTATCTGTAGCTGTTGTGCTTTTGTGGATGTGTCTGTCTGCCTCTTGCCAGGCCTCTGCCTGCTCTCTCAGCACATTAATAAACTGCATGGCCAACAGCTCATTAAAAGGCACTCGAGTGAGGCAGCTACAGCTTTTGCAGCTTCCATACTTCCATTCTTCTGCTGCCCCGAAGTCGAGTCGAGTGGAGTGGCACCCAAAACCCTAAGAAGCGAGAAACTACTTCAAAGATGTTAATGCCCTTCGAGCGAGGGTATTTTGATTTAGATGAGATGCATGCAACGATGCATCTTTTAGGGTATCTTAAGCTTCGACACCCGAAGGCATGGCCTTCCATTCTGTTTGTTGTTGCTGGCTGCTGCTGTTGATGTGTTTGGCTTTTTGGGGCAAATAAAAGTGAGAAACCTCTGCTCTGCTTCAGAGCGACAGCCACAGCCACAGCGACATTCACCCACTAACAGGCAAAAGTTGGATTCGACTAGAATTAGGAGTGGAAAAAAAGCAGTCGAGAAATAACAAGCCATGCAAATGCCCTATCAACAGCCACACAACCATATGTGTGGCAAAGTGCTCTGCTCTGGTCTGCAGTTTCCTTCCCGCCGCCCCCAGGGGAAAACGGTGGCGGTGGCGGAGGAGGTGGGTTAGGCGAGCGCCAAGTAGCGAACGCGTTGATTTCGCATTTATGCAAATTTCACGTACACTTCAAACTGCTCAGCGCCCTTTTTCTCTCTCTCTCTCTCTTTCTCTCAGTCTTTTCTCTGCCCCTCTCCACTCTTCACTCTCACCCCTTACCTCCACTCGAAACCTTATTTTTTCTTCTTCTTTGGTACTGTTTTTTGTGCGCCTGACGCGCTTTTGTTGGCCTGGCCAAAACTAAACTTTGGCTGCTGCTGAGTGAAACTGAAGTTGTCAGTGGGGATCGAGGGAGACCAGAGTGCGAGAGAGCAGGGGATTGTTAAAATTCAGCCGAGGGCCGAGTGATTTCTGTGTACCCTGTAGAGGGGCAGAGTAGTGGAGAAAGGGTACACGTTCATGTGTTGGGGGAGCAGTAAAGGAAGTTTCACTTTAAGCAAAAACTGTGTATACTGTTTTCGGGCTGTGGGACCGACTCAGCTGCCCAAGACGAAAGCGAGTAGGCAGTAGGATTGAAGTACAACGAAGCATCGACCGAAAATGGAAATGAAATTTGTTCCAGATGCCATAACTTGGTATTGTGCAGTCTTTGCTTTAAACCATACTCTTATGGCCCAAAGATAGGATTGTAGATAATTAGATAATCAGGTAGACACTTCATACAAAGCGAGGCTTTCAAGTACTTTCAAGTCGACTATACAGGGTGTTCTCTGTGTCGATGCCCCGATGCACTCGCTTTGACTGCTTCCTGCACTGATGCAACGTGACGTGACGTGACGTCATGTGTGCGCTCGTGCTTGCGGCTGCCAGGACATGCCTCCCGCCCCACCCCCACCGCAAACTCTGTTGCTCTTCAGGCTGTCGCTGTCTAATGCAATGCGCGTGCTAAATGGGCGTAACTCAACGGCTCGACGACTTTTTGCCATACACGGCGCTTATCAAGCGCGGAAAAAAGTTTTGCTAACTCCCACGCACACTCAAACAGAGCAGCACCACACACACAGTATGTATGTATATGTAGAGATGTCTGCAGCTGTCAGTGCATCAAAACACTTGAGTATTTGAAAAAAGAGATGCAGCATGGCTGGCAGCAGCAGCAGCAGCAGCAGAAGAAAAGCGACCAAAAAACACAGCATGAAAACTTCTGTTTTGGCATCGTCACTCGCATGGCCCGCACAACTGCACTTACAGTCAAAATAATAGCAGTGCTAAGATGTGTTCCTCTTGTTTGTACAAAAATTATAAGAACACTGCAAAAGAAAAGCCACGTTCTTAAAGTAAGCCAAACAAATCTATCATTCTTAGAGGGCTTTAATTCAAGAGAATGATTATATGGGAAACTAAGACAAGATCTGTCATTGGTGCTAGTCTTTTGACCGCGACTGTACGTGTATAGAAAAACAAACACACTCCTCTTGTCTGATTGTTTGATATTTTTAATATTTTTGCACTAGGCACGAAAGCACGCGCAAGAGCATCAAGAGAGAGAGAGAGAGAGATGGAATAGCTGACAAAAGTGACACTTTGCCAGGCATATTCTTGGTGTTGTTGTTGCTTTCTTTTGCAGGTTCCTTTTGTGATTATTTTCTTCGCTTTGGCGCTTTGCTTTTCAAGTGCTCTGTCAGCAAGCAGCAAGAGAGAGACAGACAGAGAGAGAGAGAGAGAGAGAGAGAGTGCAACAAAAGAATGCAAGTGACATTGAATGTGGCAATTTTTTTGAATGGAAAACAAACACACACACGTATACACAGATGCAGATACCGATACAGAATTGGGGGGCTCTTCCTACGAACCGCTTGCAGGTCTATCCAGATATGGAGAGAGCGTAGGGGAGCGGGCTCATCCCCAGAAGGTGGTCGACAGGTGGGGATAAGTTCATTACCACACTGTAATCCTCCCTTTGACTGCGTACCGAATTCCGCAAAAAACAATTCCGCAATTCAATGCAACCCTGATGAAAATTGTAATTCCCTATCGAGGGTATATTTATGACCCCCATTCCACAACCCCTCCATCCCTTCCCTATAGAGTATTTCAGGGGTATATTGGATCTTGACCTCCACAATATGCCGCAGGATATGATACTCCTCCACTCTGGCACAGTTCGAGATCCAACATGATGATTAGATGCTGATTACTGGGTATCTCCCTGTCGAGCCGAGTCACTCGCTTAAAGGCTTTTCTCTCTTGCTTTTATTTTGTTCTTTTTTGTGGCAACTTTTATTCCCAATTGGCAATTTCAAATATTTGCCTGTAATTGCATAAATATGAATTTTTGCTTATAAAATATGTAAATTCTATATAGTAGGATCCCTCTCGCTCCTTCTGCGTCGGCGGGGTTTATGCGGCAATTTGATTTCCCTTTACAGGATTTATAATTATTCGTGCAACAAAAACTGATTAATATTTCGCGATGAACGAGATTCAATGCAAATTTTAATCAGAGATAGTTATTCCCTGCCTAAACTCATTTAACTTATACTCGTGGCACGTTCTGTTGTAGCTATTTTTGGATCAGTGTTGGTGGCGGGGGGGAGCCCTGAGCTCTGAGCAGTAGTGCAAACATGGAGCCCCGTCGGTCGGTGCACAGTCATGCAAAATGTTGCTGGTCGCTGCCGTGTATGGCATATGGCATATGCCAGGGTAAATATTTATTAAATTGTGTATATAAAAACCAAAAGAATGCATTTAAAGCGGCAGATATCCATATGCAGATACCGAAACAGAAGCTCTGCCTCGCTCCCTTACAAGGTTTTTTCTTTGTTCGGAAACTGTTTTTGTGTCGAGTTTCGATTACGTCAAGTAAACGGGACTTAAAGCCGCGCAAAAATCAGCTGAAATACTATAAAGCATAGAGATAAATGTCGAACCGATATCACATTATTTACCCTTCGATGATGGGGAGAAGGGACGTGGCTCTGGCGGTCGAAATGTAATTAAATATAATAGAAAACAATCAAAAAACCAAATCCCATAAATTAAACTTTCTGCACAAAGCAGACACAGAACTCTGTCCGCTCCCCGCTCCTCTCCTTTCCTATGAACAATTCGATTAAAACCAACGCAAATATATATATGTATATATATAGTATACATAGATCTGCGGAAATCCTCGGAAGTCGGGCTATAAAAAATACGCAAAATATAATTTAAAATCTGTCACTGGAATAGTTAATGCCATATTAGTTGTTCTGAGCTAATAAAGCGTAATTATCAGCGCATTTATTTAATTAGCCGCACAAAAAGTACATAGAACAGAGAGAGAGAGTTGAGTGGGAGAGGGGGACGAGGGTACCCAGTCCATTATGTGGCATAGATAATGACAATTTAATAGGCACGTCAACCTGCTCTTTGCATGGGATTTTCTGTGCGCAAATTTAATTTAAACTTTTGTTCCCTTTCAAAGGGGAAGTCGTACATCGTTGTGGAGGGAGCTTTAAGTACAAAAATATAGAGAAATATAGAATAAAGAGAAAAAAAACTATTTTTAAATGTATCCCTTATCTATGCGAAAGATAAAAGCATCATCATCTTCGCTAACTTTATCTATAGATCTCTCTGATATCTGGGATATCTTTTACTTTGTTTGTCGTAGAACACCACACAGTGTAGAGGATCAGGAAGAGAGGCTAAGATTTAAGATGATTAATATCTCTGTTCTAAGAACTAAACGATTTCTAAGATTCCCCAGAATATATCAAAGATTCCCCTTTATGTGAAACTTATACTATATCTATGAAGAGGGAGAGACTTTTTTCTCTATTGATTAGTTGGATTCCATCTCTCTATAGGAATTGAGTAGTCCCTGTCTATCCCTGTTTTTAACTACCCGATTGTAGCTCATTATGCAGTCAACAAGATTATCGGACAGAGTCCCCAGCCACAGCTACAGCTACAGATACAGACACAGCTACAGATACAGATACAGATATAGATACAGTGTGGAATTGATTTGCCATTTGATTTAACATTAATGAACAAAATGAAATTAACTGAAAACTATTTCCCCCTTCCTCTGCTCTCCTCTTCCCTCATTCCTTCTCTGTTTCCCCATTTCGCTTTTTTTTGTGTGCTTTCCGCTTTCTGTAATTACCTTTTTGTGCATAATTGGTAGGCTTTAATGGGTTAACAAAATGCGATTAACCGAAATGCAATTGGGAAAATGCAAATTTCCGTCGCTAATTGGGAGGCCAGAAAGCCAGAAAGATAATGCCACCTACCGCTGGAATGGCAGCCGACAATTCTGTCGAAAATAGCCAAAAGCGCTGTTCCGTTTTTATGAGAAGGCTCACAGGCGGCACACTTGTTGCATGCCACCATCCAGCCCATATCCCTCTCCCACTCCTCCTCCTCAGTCGCTGTGACACTTTACAAAGTGCTGCAATTAAGGCTGACAAAGTGCTGGGCCCGACTCGACGGACGACTCGTTTCGGCCCGATTTCAGCATCCAGCGAACATTCTGAGAACATTGGAAACACTCGAATGAATTTGTTGAAACATGCCTCTGCCCTCTGCCCCCATTTATGTTGCTGCTGTTGCTCCTTCTGTGTGTGTGGATACGTATTAATCAGAAACTAAATGAAATGCTAAACATCTGAAATGTTTGCCTCTGCAAAACCATTTGTCATCCGTGGTAATGGACACGGACAAGTGTCACTTTCGGGTCCTAAAAATATCATCTCTTAACGAAACGAAACTATTTCGAGTGCCCGGTGCCTCCAGCTCTTTGCGGGGAGGGGAACAGCATCACGACGTAATATGAGCTGCATTGGCCCCCGATGTATGGTTCTCCCAGACGAAGAGAGAGAGAGAGAGATCTCTGCTCCTCCTCCGAATCGGCAGAAGGCTGCCCGGCCCAGGGTCAGCAAGGGTAAGGTTATGGATGGGGGCTCTCGGCCCCACAGTAATTTTCATTCAGATTTCGATTGAGATACTTTTCCTCCCACTTTTGCTTGTGCTTTCGCTTTCGTTTTGCCTTCGTCAATCAGATTTTGAAATTTCTGACTTTGGCATTGACGTCTTTTTCAGTTGTCGATCGAAATAGATTCGGTTTGAAGACCGAAAACACCGAAAATCCGAAATGCTGAGCAAATAAATACGAGTCCGGATCCGGGTGTGGGTAAGTTTACGGGTATGGGTACGGGTACAGCTCCACTGTGGGGGCGGAAGGCAAGGCCAACGAAAATAGGTTTCTGATACACTATGCAATATTTTTTCCAATGAAAATCGTATTCGAATTGAAATTGGAATATCTCTTGAGCAGCCCTCCCAACACCAACATTCCACAATGAACATTTAAAAATGCTCGGCCAAATGTTCGTGGCAATTAATTCTCGATTCCAATCCCCAGGGAAAATAAATGCTGCACGTAAATGTTGCACGTTGTGATTTATGGGCGCGCGCCGCCGCATGAAAATTATAATTTGTTCAGCGTTTTAGCCAAAATAAATATATATTTTCGGTTTTCGGTTAAATTCATAAACAAAAGCGGGACTCTGGTCGCGAAGCCACTCGGTGATGCGGGTTTCCCCCGAAGCGGAGCAAACCACTTAACCCTAGCCCCAATCCCCCTATCCTCTGGCCATCTTGCGATGGGTTTTGTGGCTCTTTTCGAGGCGATGAAACCGAAAATTGTTTGCCAGTCACGTTTGTGGTGCAGAAAGACAGCGAGACGGAGAGAGAGACGAGAGTTGAGTCCGCGTCCGCACTGACTGTTGTCTGCACTTCTTTTTCTTTATGGAATCTCTGCCCCTCTGCCTGTCTGTGCCTCTGCCTGTCTCTGCCTCTGTGGGTGTTTATTTTGAACGCATTGCGGTTATATAATTGCAAGGCGTCGGATACGTGATTACTTTTACGCAAATTGCTACTCGAACACTCGAATACTCTCGTATACTCTCTGGTATTGTGTAACTCCCCCGCCTCTCTTCTCGTGATCTCTGCGAAAGTGTGCCAGCCACAAGTCTTGCACTGGCAACGAATGATGCGTATTTGGAAAGTGATGGCCAAAAGATACATATGTAAGTAGTTAAGGTCAGGGGCTGGTCATCGCAGAGGATTCGCCAGATGAGAGTCAACAGAGGGGTGGGTGGAACAGGCGATGTATGTCCCATTCTGGATGATCATTGTTAGATTTTCCATCCATAGAAAGCGAAAAATGAAACCATGAAACTGAAGTACTTCTCCCAATTTCGACTTCAAGATTAGCTCGAATGAGGTCGAATGCCGCCGCGGAGCACCCTGTATTCCGCTCTCTCCCGAAGCTCGTCTCGAATGCTCTTTAATTATTGTCTTTCGGTCTTGATTCGCGTTCAGTTTGCTGAATGACATACGAACCCTGAAATGCACTGAGAAATACAATATGTGCATGCCTCAGCAAGCTGAGAGGGCGGGCATGCAACACACAACCTATAGAATGACAGTTCATGAAGGTTAAATTCTTGAGAAATGATTTTCTGCAAAAGCAAAATGCCAGTGCAATGCGGAGTGGCTGTCGAGAGGGAAGGGTCGGAGAGGGAGAGGGTAGGCACTAATTAAAATATACGCAAAAGCTGTTTGAAAATATGTAGAGCATGTCTCTCCCCTCCTAATAAGTTCCCTGATTATATATATAGTGATTGCACGAAGTCGAGCCATGAAATATTGTCACGCACTCGGGGAATGCCTTCATTTCATTCCTCCCTTCCTGCTGCCTGCCAGTTGCCGGGAAATAGGATGTGAATGAGAACTCTAGAGAGTCGGATTGTGGCATTCTAATGAGCTTTGCAACATTTCCTGGGCGGCCCTAATTTACGATCCCCAACTGCAGACAGCAGCAGCATACAGCAGCAGAAAAGTTCTTTGGCGATCCACTTGATAATTAATTGCGACACGAGCTGATAAACGCGATGAAAGGCGTGCAAACACAAGGGCGATTCATTCATTCATTCTACGAGTACGAGTGGAGTAGATCTTCCACAGTAGCCATTAGCTCACAAATATTTATGGGGAGGGCTTATCGGCCCACCCATCGATTCATTTTGAAAATATGATTACAGCCCCACTATAATTGGAAAAGTGACGAACTGTTATTCGGAGAGCTCTAAAAAGGTGCATGGGGGCTGATCGATTGATTGATTCATTGACTAACGTTCGTCGAGTGATTGATGATGGTCAAGGGGTTCACTGAACTCTAAACCCAATAGAATCGAAGGAGAAACCTCAAGAATATTGGTAGAATTACACCACAAACACCACTGCTGGATGGAAAATCGAAAACGAGAGAACGACCATTCACAGCGGCGTATACGTGATATCAGAGAGCTAGAGAGCGAGAACGAGAGAGTGAACGAAAGAGAGAGAGCGAAAGCCTGAACGAAAATAGATCAAGCAAAAAAGGAAAAACTCGAAAGAGTAGCCAAGAAAATCGCACAAGCAATTGCCTGCGCTACGACGACGACGATTGCCAAGTGAAAGATACTTTTTTCTTATTTTCTTTCTTTTCCTTGGCACCGGTGGGTGGAAGTGGGGAGGGGGCCGACCTAGAGCCACCCCGCTTCATCATTAATAAGAAATATCTCGGGTATGTCGCAGAAATTATGGCGCCAAACACTTTCGCAATTTGTGTACCGCTGTCTCGCAGATACTGTACGAGTATCTGTATCTGGTGGTCGCCAGAGGAAGCGAAAATCCAATCCGCGCCAGTAGCCAGCAGCCAGCAGCCATTCCGCGGCCGCTATAAATAAACTCACCTTGAAAATGTTCTAAAAATTTTCTCGCTTCTCGTTTTTGAAAAATATATATATAATTTTTATTCAATTTCAACGAGCCGAAGATCTACGACGTATGTCTAGCTGTGTATCTGTATCTGTTTCTATCTGTATCTAAAAAAGATATATATCTTTAGTTATTTTAGCAATCCAGACTATGATTTAAATTGCAAATCGTGCACTTTATTTTGTTTCGTAATTGATTTTCATTATTTGTTGGCTTAACCTTCACACACACTCACACACTAAAGGACTGTAAAGGGGTAGATATATAGGGATAAAATGGGGAACTGATCTATCAGTTATTGTATAACTTTATATATATTTTATAGGTACTGTTCAGATTATACACACTTTGCTGCTGATGATCGGAGTATACGATTAGTACAACGGATGCGGATGTGGATGTGGAAATGGACTGGCGTCCGAGCTGTTCCGATTCGGTTTTGGATTAGGATTGGTTCGGTTTTGGTTTCGGTATTGATTTGGATTTTTTAACTTTGATTTCTCGGATCTCGGATCTGTATGTTTCGTGTGTTTCGGATCTGTTCTTCTCGATAGTGCTCCGATAGTACGACGGTGCCAGTAGAATGTACAGTTCTTTTGGGGCGACGTTAACTAAGCGACGATTTTCTCTCAACTAAAGCAAAAAACGAAACCGAAAAATTTTGATGTGCATTTCGCTTTATTTTTTCGAATGGGAAAATCTTTTCAACCACATCGCTGGCATCGCCGCCGTCGACGCCGCAGTCGGTGGCTCTGCTTTCGGGCCGCCACAGACAGAGGCCCCTCACTATATAGACATTGTTGGTTCTCAATTCCCAACCGATACGGAAAGAGCAGTGGCAGTGGCAGTGGCAGTGGCAGAGGCAGAGGAGCAGCGGCTACAAAGCTACAAAAAAATACAAAAATTAAATCCCAGACGGCTGCCAATGTCTGTCTGCCTTCTGTAGTTCTTATATTTGGTTCTTGGTTTCGGGATTTGTACTGTATTTTGTTATTTTGCTAATTGTTTGTATTTTGTTTTCATTTCCCAGCACACACACACACGGATGTGTACAGTGCGTTTCATGGCTGTATGGGGTAGATTGTCGATTCGATGGATCTATAAAGGTAATTACTTTTTGCAGATCTAGAGGATAAACAAATGAGGCACTCTTCATAATGAAACGCACTATTGGCAAGTCTGTCTATTTTTTACAACTAAGTTGTGCAGGTGCTTTCGGTTTCTGTTTCTGTGAGTTAACTATTTCCCATGATCCTGTTTTCCAACCGCCCACAACGGAGTCCCAGTCTTCGGGAGATGATAAGAGTACAGAAAACAACAAAGGATGACTCATCGCTAACTCAATCGCTGAGAGATCCATTAAATGTTTGCCAATAATCGATTCATCAATCATGAGTCTTCGGGCAGTCTTGGGGTCGCCTTTAAAAATCGTCTAGAAAAATCGTCTACTGATGCTGTTGCTGAACGAGAAAATTAAACCATAAAGCATTTAATGCCAAAATGCTGCACACATTTTTTCCATTACCGAATCCGATGCTCAATCAGGCACAAAAAATACGAAGAATGTGGAAAAACATGGCATGGCGGCTGCCTAATGGATAAATCCGATAAATATAATATTTGGATGGTTTCTATATAGTACATGTGTAGTAGTACGCGTATCATAAAAAGCTATGAAGAAGAGCAAACAAGTAATAAACCCATCGCCCTTCTGGCTCTCTCTCTCTCTCTTTCACACACAAACACTTTTTGTGTGGTTGGTGGTTCTTGGTGGAAAAAACAATTTGAGCTTTTAATTAAATCATGTTCGGAGGGTGCCGAAAAAAACTGATATTAAGGCCGATTCAATCAAATCACCCAAAAATGTTGCCAAAATAAAAACAACCAGCACTGATATCGCCCGCCAATGGAATGCCAGTGGAGGAGGGGAGGGCCCTCTCTTGTCACACGATTGTCAGCGCGAGGACTGACATAGAAATTAAGTTTAAAGACCGCATCGCATCTTGATGATCTTTCGGATTCGGTTTCGCTTTTGTTGGTTTTAATTTTAATTGCGTCAAGATGACAACAGTTACACAATTTCTGGCGGTTAACACTTTTGCTTTTCGTGTGTGTTTGTTGCTGGATGCTGACTCAACTCCAATTCAAATACAACGGTGGATTAGGCTCGGCCAATGGTCAGTTTTTGTAGTTTTTTTCCCGTATGAATCACACTCGTATCGAATTCACGAACCCTTTGAATGGTAATCGGCTCGGCTCTGGGAGCTCTTATGATTTCGGACCAAAACAAGAACTTGGCCAATTGCACACACTCACACTTGCACTCACACTTCGGGTCTGGAACTGGAACTGCGGTCTGGGTGTTTTCTTTGTTTCGGGACTGCGAAAAAAAGCGATTCGGTTCTTTGCGATTCTTGGGTTCCTTCTTGTTCTCTTTCTGCTTCTGGTTTCGGTTTCTGTTTTGGTTTTTGTTTCTGTTTCTGTTACGGTTCCGCTGGGGCGAGACAACCGCGCGCGATCGTTGCGTTCGAACGAATGTGAGGCCGATACGGGCTAAAGTCGTAGCTGCCAAGCGACGTTCGCGAATGCACACACAGATACCAAGATACTAGGGGGAAAAACAACAACAAAGAACCAGTCGAAGCGCTGAGAGTCGTAGCATACGTTCCGCGACACTCGACTACAATATACCCAGTATTTATATGTGTAATCTTATGATTTATTAGACACATAATTCATTCACTGCGTCTATGCTTTTCGCACCTAATGTCCTCTCTTCCTCTCTCTCTTTAGATCTTATCAGCAACGAAGTTCCATTATATCTCCCTCACTCCGCCGTTTTCTTCATTCTGATCCGATCGTTTCTGCAATCTAATGGATTTTCTCGTATTTATAAAATATTGTTTCGCGTAATGAGGATTCTCCCTCCCCACCCACATATCATTTTGAGATTAAATTGATACATTGATACAGATAAAACCGGTTGCTCTTATAGCCTCTGAGATCTGACGGGCGGACAAAGGAATATGGAATATACAAGTATATGGTATTTATGGGGTTGGAAACGTCTTTTTTCTGGCTTATCTAAGCATCTACAAGAATCTAATATACCCCATGTACTTCCTTGACTGCAGGGTATAGTAACACCCACACACACACATACATATTTACGCTCGAGAGAGCGCTCTCTCTTCTTCTGTCTCTCTTTATGACTGCAGCAGAAATCAACAGGTAAGCAGCCAGCCGAAAGGTGTGCAAGATACTCTCCCTGAATTAGCTGTATCTGTATCTGTACGTATATCTGTATCTGCGCTTGTGTGCGGCACTTGCTGATAAGATAAATAGACGCAGCACCAGCAGCAGCAGCACCATCCCGGAACAGCTACTGAAACCGAAAAGCCAGCCAAAACTTCTAGGAGCGGACAAAAGGCCCCCCTTTTCGACACTATAAAAAAAAAGGGATCGGGATCACTCTGAGATTCAGCTTGAGCTCAGGGATCGGGGTTGAGGATTCTGGACTGGACTGGGGTCTCATTCTATATTTAGGCTGCATGCCACATCGGATCACGCTGGCGGAACTGGTTCCTCCAGTTTCCTGATAATCTGGGTGACGACTTCACGGCCCAAGCACACTGCAGCCCTCCTCTTCTGCAGCGGCCGTCTGATTTTCCTTTTCAGCGCCAAAAACAGAAAACAAAATGCACTTCTTCCTGCCGCCCCGCCCTGCCTCCTTCCACTTCGCTCCGACCAAAAGGCGATCAAAACTGAGCAGTTGCCCCGGAAACCGGTTAATATCCCATCCCATGTCATCCCGATTCGGGCTCTTTGCCATGATATTGACCAAGAGCCAGAGCCAGTCCCATACCCCATTGGGGCGGCAGGACAGAAACTAAAAGTGCTAGGCCCGTCATCTCGGGTCGAAAGCGACTGTAAATCATTTAGCAACTATTTTGTTACAGACCCCAACCCCACAGTCTAGATCCCAGATCACCGACCGCAACTAAAGGAAACGACAACGCGCCGGCGCGTAGTCATCTTGGAAATGTCTCGCATGCGCTGTTGGCATGCGGGTAATTGCGTTGAGGATGTGACGGCAAGAAGATGTCTGTCCTACTTCCCGATCCCCCCTTCCCCCTGCTTGACACTACAAATCAATGAGTGAATAAGCCAGGAAATTGCCTGGAAATAAGCCCAAATGATGGGCCTCGCAAAACAAATGAATTATGTAATTGTGAATGAATGAAAGTGACATTTGTGACGTCCTTGATTGGACAAGTGGAGTGGAGGGATTGGAGGAAGTGGCAGCCCGTCGAATTGGAGCGGTAAAAGGGTATTTATTTCCCGTTTGTTCTATTTAGCCAATTCTTCAACCAACCTATTGCTGGTGACGAAATGTGGAGAGCGCTGTGGCGCAGTGCTGAATGAGTGATAGATGGCGCTATAGGTTCACAGGTGGCGCCTCGCAACAATTACATTTTACATTACTTTTACCTTACATTACATTACGATTTTAATCAATAACAGCAGCGATAATAATTTTATAATCAATGACAGCATTGTTATTAATTTTACAATCATCAACAGCGTCGATATAAATTGTATAATCAATACCATCATCGATATTGAGAAACCTTCATTAAATTTTTGAATACGTGCCCATCCAGGATTTCAATTATATTTTTCATATTTTATATGAGATCTCACTGAACTGGGACTGTGACTGGGACAGACTGAATTCGTTCCATCGTGCATCCTATTTTCCAGAAAAGATATAGGAAGCGATAAGAAGCGCAAAATCGGTATAGTTTTCCCCAGCACTGGCGTTTACCTAATATGTTTAAGACCTTGATCAAAGGCGCTGATCGACCAGCCCTTGTTAATCTTGGCATTATTCCCATAAAATGGCTCATTATTGGTATCAACATCTTATAGGCATTTAGAGTTTACCAGTCGGTTGAAGGCAAATTTTGTTCGACCTCATGTCACATTCGCAATCATCTATGCAGCAAATCACAAATGCCCAGACAGCCACGGAAAGTCCCACAATATTTCCTTATTTCCATCAGCATCAAATGAGAGCTAACTGAAATCTAAAGGAAAAAATTAGTTTGATTCTATTTAAATATAATACCTTTTCCTGTAAATGCTTGTAAATCCAGTAACCGGGATTCGCTTCGACAGGTCCGTTCACCCAAAACGGACTGAACCAAGAAGGTTTCTCTAATACGTAAATATATCCTTGAAGGGGTGCGCTCTGACCGATTCCTACGGATGTTCTGGTCTATAATATAACATAACAGACCAGAACTGGCAGAGAGACTGACGAACGGGACGAATGCTTCGTAATGTAGTCCTTTAGGGTTATCAAAGGGTGCCACCTATACAGAACGATATAATCCGTAAGTGGGCCCCCATATATCGTCGAGTAACGTTTTGTAATGTAGGAGCAGGTTGCCCGGATATTTACAGTTACAGCACTTGTCAACAGGAATCACCGGTATGCAACGGAGAAGAGAGCGGCAGGTATGGATGAGCAGAACAGAGCAGAGCGGAGAAGAGGAGAGGAGAGCAGACAGTGCACGTGCCCATCCCATCACGATAACAGGCGCAAACAATTTGACAATTTAATGTGGCGACAATCAACCTGCAGATCAGAGCACGGGAGAATACCGAAGAACCCAGGACTCACCTGAGGACAACACTACTCAGGACTCGCGCTGACAACATTAGCCCTGTGCGTCCGTCCGAAAGGGGGCCGAAATCGAGGCGAGTCGAGTCTATAATTATAATTCCATTACCATTACCAGAGCGAAGGAGGCGCGAGCCACTCGTAAAGAGCAGGACCCAAAGGGACAGAGAGAGAGAGTGCAACAGAAACAAATTGGAAAGGTGCTACACAGCCACAGCGCAGATCCTGCGCAGATCCTGTGTTCTGCCGTCAAAGACAATTGAGTGGAGTAATTGCCGAACAAGACCAGGAACCAGGAACCAAGAGTCAGGCACTCGCTCGGCTAATGATGGCCAAGGATAATGCGGGCCGGGACTCGTGTTAATGTGACCAATGCGCGCCGAGCAGGTGAATCGCACGAATGCGGAAGTATGCGCATTTCGTTTGATTTGCAGCGGATCCACATTTGATGGAATGTCTCGACTCGCAACCGAATAACCCCCCGTTCCGCCTGGCCAGCAAATTGGGATACGGCTGCTGCTGCGGCTGCGGCACTACAGCTGCCAATCCGTTGCTAAACCACTTTTATGAGCCACCAGCAGCAGCATCAGCCCCAACAGGTGGGGGTCGACGCGCATTCGGCGATAAGAATGTCATAACACAAGCTCCCAATTAACTGCGTCAGCGAGTGGAGGAGTACCTTCAACTTCAGCTCCAGCTTCAGCTTCAGCTCCTTCTCCAGCTCCAGCTCATTTGCATCCGAGAGTATCGAGGGCATGGGCATTCATCACTGGCCTCCTCGCAGCGCCACGGGGGACCAAACAGGAGATACTCTTCGAAAGAGAGTGAGGGTGAGAGAGGGAGAGGGGGGAGGAGGAGGCGCTGAGACAGACAGACGTGTGGCGTGTTGGCTCCTGTAAGTAGTTAACTCTGACTTTTATTGCCGCACAGTCGATGGACCACCGAAGGGTCATTGCCTCTGGCACCGAATCGGATCGAATAGTATCGGATAGGATCGGGTCTCGTTTTGCGAAAGATCTCCGCTTTAAGTTCACACCCAGATTCGAGATTCATTTCCGCCCCTGGAGAGCCAAAGACAGCGCCAAAGCTAGAGCCAGAGCCAGAGCCTGGGACCCAATCAATATACCCACAATAAAGGTTAATTATGTAAATGTCACACAGTTGCTACTGTAGTCATCATCGTGCTTCATCGTTGTCGGTCTATTTCCAATTTCGATTCCAATACCAATACCAATTCCGATTCCGAAACGCGCTCAAAGCCCACAGTTTAATGGTCTCTTCTCATTCGGGTGGAGGATGGAGGAAAAACATTTCAATTTTTTATTAGTTCACATTCGGCGGTGTCTTAACCTGTTGTCGAGAGCGTTCTAAATGAGAACATAACTGCTTCTGTTGCCGCTTGGCCGCTCTGTCTGTCTCTCCGTCTGTCTGTCTTGGCCAATTAACCCCTTGTTCCTTTATATCTGCTGGCTCTGACCGAACCCTGTCCAAGTCTTTGCCGCTTTTTACGGTTTAATTGTGCCTACAGCCACAGACAAAACAGAGAAATCAATCTCGAATCTCGAAATGCGTTGACAACTCGGTCCCATCCCGTCCGTAGCCCAGACAGCGATTGCGAGAGAGTCACCTCTGAAGGGGGAGCTCACCCGAGAGGTGCATTTAAGTGCACCTTTAGGAAATTAACCATAAAAAATTGCTTCATTTAACCAGGGAGCAAGCAGCCAGCAGCAATCCGGCACTAAAAACTAACAAACCGAGCAGCAGGGCAGACAATGTCCGAAATTGAGAGGAGAAAAAGTGTGAGCAGAGAGAGAGAGAGAGAGAGAGAGAGCAGAGAAAACCAACGCAAGGGCTCGGATTCGGGTTCGGGCGAGATCTTCCAAAGGCCAGAAGGCCGAGGCCATGCCCTAGAAAGCGGAAGCCCCTGCCCGCCTTGACTCTGGAAAGGTTAGTGTCAGGGTGCCCCCAAAAACTATTACAAATAGGTGTCGCTGAGGAATTGTTATCCGAAAGCAGATATATCTCATCATAATCCCAGTCCTAGGTCCATTCTAGGACTATCCTTTCTCTCTTCCTAATTGAAGACCATTAATTGTGCCCCATGCTCCTGTCAGCCAAGCCATCTTTTTCGCTGCTGCTGCTGCCCCCAAATCCCCATCCCATTCGATCCCATTCGATCCCATTCGATGCCATTCGATCCGATTGCATTCCCATCCCGATGTCGAGGCAATGTCAAACATTTGGATCTGCTAATCGCGTAAAACATAACACCATTACCGCCATAAAATAAATTTTCTGCCATAATATCTGTCGCGCAATGACCGGAGAGAAGGGCTGTAAGCCACGAACGACGACGACAGCAAACGACTGCGGCTACGGCGACGACGACGACGACAACGACAACGACGACGACAGCAAAGACGACGACGACATCTTGTGTCCAATTCCGATTGCAATTTCCAATTCCTCAACAGGATTTTGATTTATGCCGAAATCGCGGAGAGCAAGCAGAGCAAGTCGCAAAAACCGAAAACACAAATCAAACGCAAACAGCGCGACGAAACATTGCAACAATCCATGCCACGGCCCGGCCAGCGTGCGAGGCCAGCCTCAGCCTCAGACTCAGATCCAGCTTCAGCTCGCGGTCTATATCGCAGCTTCTGCTCCTATGTTGGCCAAGTGGCAACAAAAAAGGCCAAAACGAGCGCGAAATCCAAACGCGAGCGGCGCGCGCGTTTTTTGTCGCGCCAAATGGCCACAGCAAAAACGCCCCGAGATCCGTGGACCCACTGATGCCCTGATCCTCCTCTCCAGCCCAGCCTCATTTATATTTCGAGCGCGAGCGTATAAAAATATTCTGTTGTACCTTCGGTTCCAATCCCGGCAAGGGCTATGGGCTCTCAGTCCGAGCCCTGGCCTAAAAGTGTCGCCCGAGCGGGATCGTCGCGACGATCAGCGATCATCATCGATCCGGCGATCGATCTTGTCTACTGTTCCTGTCTCTTCCCTCTCTCGTTTTCTTTCCCTTTCCCTCTCTCCCCTCTCCAAGACCCTCCCTGTTCTGTGCTCTCTGCTCTCTGGTCGTTTTTTGTGCGGCGTCCCTGCTCCCAGTCAGGCTGTCAGTCATAGTCATGCCAGGGCATTCCAATCTGGCCATGATCAGGAGGTTTCTTTGGCTGATTCTGCATTCCTGGCCGTCAGTTTCCTTGCGCGCATCCTCAACGCCTTTTAGCATTGTTTATGAAGTGGAAGCAAGGGCACTGCAGAGGAGTGCAGGATGGAGAAGGTGCAGGAGGATGCCAGGATGCGGAATCGCGGCACCGCCTGCACGTGATACAATTATGGCAGATTTTTTCCACTACTCCGATCGGATCGGGTCCTATGCCACTCGCATATTTAACGCGCTCTCCGCGGCACTGTTCTCCATCTTTTTTTTGTCGCGCGCTTTGCATAACTTAAGGCTGCCGCAATTGTTGCGGCAATTATTTTTAGCCAGCTCCCTTGCCTTTACCAGCTGATTTATTGGTGGCATATTCAGAGTAGCCACCGATCCCGATCCCGAACCCAATGCTTCTGCTGCTGCTGCTGGGAAAGTTTTTCCCAACTTCACACCTCATCGAACGTCCGATGGACGGCTGCTCCCCAGGCGGCGACCTGCTTATGAATTCCGCTCACAGTGCCACACAGCTTTGACTCCTTCGATTCCAATGCCATTTTAAGAGCCAGTGGCAGTGGCAGAAGAGCCACAGCCTGTGGCAGTTCCATTGTCGCCTCTTCGAGTGCTCGTCTCCGTCTCCGTCTCCATCAACTGCCACCGCTGCCGCCGCCGCTGCGGGCGATCGATAGTTATGGTCGTGTCAGACATCCTGTAATTTTGCACTCGCCGGCCGCGCATCTCGCATCTCGCATCTCGCGGCATCTACCCCTACCCCAACCAGTTGCAGTTCCCATTCTGTTGCTCTCCAGCTTGTTGCAACTTGTTGACACTTCATTGGCGCGCAAGTTAATTAAGGGGGAGCTCTCTGCTCTGCCCCTACCACTGCCACATAGACAGCAGAGACGAGACAGAGATGAGAGACGAGCGACCAGAGACCACCAGGGGGGCAAAGCACTTCATTTACTCGGATACAGATACAGATACGTTTTTATTTAAATAAGATATTTATATAGAATTACAGACACTGAGGGGGCGGGGGGATACTGGGCAAAGCTAGTACTACTAATACTATCTATATACAGGGCTAAAACTGGGACATTGAGAGATGCTCCTCCTTCTCCTTCTCCTCCTCCTGCACTTAGTTGACGACCTCCACGCTGCAGTCCTCCTCCTCCTCCTGCTGTTGGTCGTCTTCCTCGTCGACGGGCACGACTTCCGTGTCCACGGGCAGGGAGATGGGGGTGCAAGGACTCGTCTGCACTAACACATCCTCGGAGGAGCCGTCTTGGCTGCTCTCGCACGAGCTGGACGAGAGGCACTCCAGGTGCTCGCTCCGCCGCTTCCCCTCAAGGAGACTCGCCTGCGACTCGCTGCTGAGGCGCAGCCGCTTCTCCGGCTTCTTCAGCAGCTCCTCAATAGAGTAGGGGTTCCTTTTTCGGCTGTGGCTGTGGCCTAGCAGCTGTCCCCGGGCCGCGCTCAGAGAGAGGGCGGCCGGCGAGGACTTGCCCGAATCACAGTCGCTGAGGGCGTCGCCGGTGGCCCCAGGCGTCGACAGGTCGATGGAGCTCTCCGACTTGGTGAATCCCCCGCCATTGGACGCTCCGCCTCCGACAGCCGCTGCTGCTGCTGCAGCCGCAGCCATGCCGTGGGGCAGGTAGCCGCCGCCGTAGGGCAGGAACTGGGCCCCCGTGGCGGCCGCCTGGGCCTGAATGTGCGCCTGCGTGTAGTACAGCAGCGAGGGATTCCACAGCCAGTGCTTGTGCAGGGCCGAGTAGCTGAGATCCAGGCCCCCCAGCTGGCTGGACACGGACACTCCGCCACCAGACACGCTCGCACTCATACTTTGTCCATGTCCGTGTCCATGTCCGTGTCCATGTCCGTGTCCATGTCCATGTCCGTGTCCGTGGGAATGCCCATGACTGGGTGGCAGCTTGGGAGCCGGCTTGAGCGGCAGCTCCCCTCCGGCGGATGTCATCATCATTGCTGAGGGCTTCGCGTAGCGACCACCGTTGGGCGTGGCCGTGGCCGAGGGCGGGGCATTGGTTCCCGACGGTGTCTGGGTCTTGGGCGAGTGGCTGTTGTTGTTGTTGTTGTTGGGTCCCCCGTACAATTGCGCGGGCGTAGCATAGCCAGCTCCTGGTCCGCCTGGGCCTCCGCCTGCCGCCTGATGGGCCGCCGCCGCTGCAGCGGCAGCCGCCGCATTCTGCTGGCTGGAGGTCATCTCGTCCGTCCAGAGGCCGCTGTTGCGCAGGATGCGGTTGATGGAGCTGATGGACGGCACGGAGCTGGGATCGCAGACGCGCTGCTGCTGCAGCTGCTCCCGGATCTCCCACGCGAACATGCCGCTGTTCTCCTCTTTCAACCGGATGATTTTCTTTACGACTGTGGGCGTGGCCACTTGCTAAAAAGAGAGAGAGAGAGTTGGGAGTTTATACGATATTTTTGTTCGACAAATGCACAATTTAACTTTATTTCTGTTTAACAGCTTTGCCATCGTGATTTTCAAAGCATATGTAAATAATTGTAACCGATAAATAAATGAATCAATTTTCTATAAGATTGACTCATTTTTATAGGCGTAATTTAATTTCATTATTTTGTTAAAATGTTTAAACGAAACAAGTCTAAAGTTAGCCAAAGATAAATATTCGCGCACTCAGTTTTAAAGGAGCTAACATATCTTTTAGTGATTTGTAATTTTTCCATCTACATTTTCCCAACCAAGAACAAATAATAAGTCGAAAATTGACATAAGAGAATTCCAGATAAATTCATTTCCATTCGTTTCCCTGTCAAAGACACCCGCGTTCAACCTTTAAAGACCCCTCTCTTTGGCTGCCTCTGGCAGTAACCCTCCCTGTGGATGGAACGAGTCAACGATTAATTGCCGTGAAATTCAATTGTGCCCTAAACTAAACTAAACTAAACTAAGTTTAAACCTTCGCTGTGGGGCGCAAACAATTGTGCAAAAATGTGCACATTGCATTTTGGGCCACGCCCCTTTTCAGCTGTCATGTTCAGAGATTTGCATCGGACTCCAGTGTGCCACACGAGACGCTGAAAGGTGTTTCGCCCCTCTCTCTGTGGCATATGTTAATTTGTTGTGGAGAGGACGATTCGATGGAGCTGGGAGCCTGCCACGAGCTGAGTTGTCCACCGGCAGTGAGTGGCGCCTCCGCTCCTCACGTGTGACGCGGCAATTCATTAAAAATTCATAAATACGCTTAAGGGTACGCCGCTGCACGGGAAAAGATCTTATCGGCCATCTACACGCGCACACTGGCCCTTACCTTCTGACGAATATAACATGCTCCTGCTCCTGCTTTTGGGCCTGCTCTTGGGCCTGTGTCCGGAATAGAGACCGCGTTCCGTTCCCTCTGCAAGTGTTCAAGGGTGGATGGGAGTGAACGGGAGCGGAGGGAAGTGGACTTTATTGACCCAGCGTAGGTGTTAAATGCGCGTTTTGTTCGAGCGAGTGCAGGCGGTTATTGAATCACCATGTAAGTGGGTGGATGGGGATCCACCCACCCTCAACCCCCCATCCCCCATATCTAGAGGGAATATTCCTGAATACATTGTGCACTTTGTGGGCGTTGCAACTACCGTTAATTAGGCGTTCTGTGCCGTCGACAAACATCGCACCTGAATAACTGTTTGTGTAAGCAGGAAAAGAAGGAGGAGGAGGAGGAGGATTGGGAGTGCAGGAGTATGGATGGTATCGTATGGGTCGTGATTCGTGCTTATCGCAATAGTGGATTCCACTATCACCAGAGAGAGAGAGAGAGCTAGAGAGAACTATCATCACTCTAGGGACTTTGGGGCATTGTCGTCACTTGGGGATGGGTGCCTCTGTCTATGTCTGTGTGTCTGTGTGGCATGGTCCGTGAAGTGGAGCAGCTTAAACGGTAGCCACGCACTTGATTGGGCGTGTGAATCCACCAGCTGACGAGTACCTGGAGAGCAACCTGCCGTAGACCCAGGGAAAGCGTGCTCCGATGGGCTTATCATCCGGGTATCAAGCAGCAGCAAGCGAGATTGATTTGTAGCGCCTCCTCCCACACACACCCACACACAAACATGACCCTCAGTCAACCATAAAAGCTGTCACCAACCATCTATGCGTCCATCCCCATGGTAGCCAAAACATGTAAACTATGTATCTGTCGGGTTACAATCCTTAACTTATCTACATTTCTGGGCATGTTTCTGTGATACTTTATGGATTTACTGCTGTACGTTTGATTTTTATATAATCGTTTGTTGATTTCATGCCCCAATCCTCCACCCTCCACCCACACACACACCCGCACCCACCTGCACCTGGAGACCACATGTGGTTTTTCCTCGACCCCCGACCCACAACTTACCTTGGTCTTGCTGCCACCAATGGAACCCGGTCGTATGGAGCCCGTCTCGTAGAATCGTGTCAGTATTTTGGAGACGCAACCTTTGGAAAGAAGAGAGAACAAGAAAGAGATGGCTGTAGGGGCGGGACTCCCTGGACTCTGCTGTCGAGCGGACACTTACCATGAGATACCAGCAGCTGGCGGGAGATATCACAGGGACGGACTCCGCACAGGGCCAGATCCACGATCCGACGGCGGACGCAGTCCGGCAGGGGACGTCCATTGACAAAGACGCCGCCCAATTGATTGACACCAGCTTGACCTGGCAAGGAAAAGAAAGGATATTCTCATTAGATTCCCATTCGACTTGAAGATCCCCTTGGGGCCAGCAATGCCCCATTCTCCAGCCTCTGGATGAAACATTTGCATAGCAAACATTTTGGAATTTACGAGTACTACGTACATGTTCCTAAGCTTCCATAAACCGCACGAAAGCCCTCGAAGATTTACAATAGCCACAGATACAGATACGACCCCCTCCATCCCCCTTCCCGGCCACTCTAATGAGTGTTGGCTAATCTTGGGGCCCGTGCCCACGATCGTAAAGGCTGCTGTCGGCGCACTCCACTCCCGTAATAGCCGTATCTTCTGGTGTGGCACTTCTTTCGGATAAACGCTTTGTCTGCGTTGAACTCTCTTGGACAGATCTCATCTGGCGCTTTCGAACTTCGAGTTCATTAGCGGGTTATTCGATAGCAAAAAAACACTCCACTCTACTCTACTCACCTGTATGTGGCATGATTGAAAGGCTTAAGAAATCGATTCCCGGCGTTCTCTTCGGCGTCACCCAGACAGAAATGTGATCAACAATTCAATCCAAGATTGATTCGTCGCTGCCGTCGTCAAGTATTTTGGTTAAGTTCCTCTGCTGCTGCTGCTGCTGTTGCTGCTGCTGCTGGATGTTGTTTAGTTAATCGCTGAATTTTAATCAAATTTCAAGCAAGAACGCCATAAAAGCGCTTTGATGGATGTCGTCGTGGTCGCTGGCGCAGCTATTAGGATTGCTACCCGATGCTGGGCATACAGATGCTGATGCTGTCTCCTCAGACGGCGGCCCACTCTCCGAAGAGGTTTTACGGCTTCCACGAAATCGCTGCTCTCTGCTGTTCACTCTCCGCTCTCCAGGTTGTGGCCAGAACCGAACCGAAGAACAGTGAAAATCTAGTAAGGAAAATACATAAAACTTAATTATTTTATAAAACTACTACGCGGTTCGGCTCAGCTCGGCTCGGAATTTAATGTGCAGTGGTTTATGTGCTCAATGGCCATGTCCAGTGTGCGGCAAGGGAGTTACCTTACCGGTCGATGGTGGTGCTGGTGGCTCCACGGATCTGTTCGGTTTGGCTCGTATCGGTTGCACCGTCCCCACTGGGGAGTAGTATCTCAAATTAGCTGCTTATCAGGCACATTCTCGACGCAGCGTGAACTGCTGGCCCATTATCGGAGGGGGAAGAGGTAGGGGGGCACGAACGGGGATTGGGATTGGAATGGGAACCTCCTCCTTCCCGTTGCATGTCCATGTCGCGACTGCCTGCCACATACTATACACAAGAGTATATGCAAATGCCCGGCGGTTAACAATTAAAATGAATTTTGGCCAATTGCTCATTTCGTTAAATAACGTGGCCCAAATGGAGAGAGAGAGAGATATGCAAATGGGCTTTCAGCGACGGCGGGTGGTTTCCGCTTCCTGTCGCTGGAATGAATAAGGCCAGGATTCGGATTCGGGCCTGTCGGCAGCCTGTCACAGGCATGAAAACGCCTGAGAGACCTGAAGAACCGTATAAATCAAAAGTGTAACTGCTCTTATCCCCCTCCCTCTTCCCCCGGCAGCCCACACTTTGTCATGGCCATGTTATTATGGAATTCACATAAGATTTAATTGCAGGACCACGGCCGGACTGGTCCTGGGCCCTAGTCTGGGGATACTTTTCAGCTCGTAAAATCCCCCTGCTCGCCCCCCACCCAAGAAATCCGCGTGTACACACGCACCACATATCGTACTCCCTCCCTCCCTTCCTCACCTCTTCCCTTCCGACTCTGACTCTGAAATTAAGTTGTTCATTGGGTTTTTTGGCTGTCGGCGGTTCTGTTCCCACTTCTCAGTGGCTTACCGCCGCTCACCGTCAAACGGGAAACTCGTGCTGGCCGTTAAGGCCATAAAGTTCGCAGTTGGCTCTTGGCTTTTGGCTTAGACCAAACCGCGATAAGGATTCCATTGCATTCCACTCGCATCTCCATCTCCACTTTTGGCCGAAACTCTATTGTAGAAAGTGAAATAGACATTTCGACCAAAGCCAATTTAGATGCAATGAAAAGGGGTTAAATTACACCTTCCCTTTCTCTGGACGGACCTCTACTTGGCGTGCCTCCCTGCCATTTAACTGGAAATGGGACCTAATCGAGGCCAATGAGCACTTGAGCGTTGAAGCGGTTCTAGGAGGGTTTCCACCCCTAGATCGGACCAAGAACCAGGACCCAAGCGATTTGGTCTCTTCTTTTGGGATATGTCTACTAGGGAATGGGTTAAGGGAGGAGTTCGCGCTCTGAAGGATGTCTACCCTGAATGTTTTCAATTCCAGCTCATCAGAAGATAGAAGACAGCGCGATGTATAGTTATTTATGGTTAATATGAGTGCAGGGATGCCCATTTCAATATGAAGAATTTTTCTCTTATAGATATTCCGTTCTTGGTTTGGTAGTAATTCTATAGTTTGCAATAGTCTAACCAAGAAAAAACTTCACTAGAGTGGAAATATATTATGGACTTGGGATTTTTGCTACTTTAAAGTTACTTTATTTTTATTATAATATTCTCTAAATATCAGTGGAAAACCATTGGGATTATGTTTGAGGTTCGATGTAGAATCAATATCACGTCTAAGCGCCACAAAAGCGTTAATCGAAAGATAACTTTGAACGGGTTCAGGTTCTGGATAGGGAATTGTTTTCTCTGGAGAAATCAGACCACTCCGTCTAGCGGAGCGGCGGAGGAGCACACTCTGTGTGGAGCACCAGTGGCCCGACCCGTAAGCCTCAATTAGTCCGCGTGCACATGTCAAGCGTAACAGAGACGACATAAAAACCGATAGAAATTAGTTAAACATACAATAATTTAAATCGTGCGATTACTGAAAGTGGAACCGACAGGTTGGCCGAGCTTCTGTTTCAGATCACCCGGACCGGACCCCGGGACCCCGGGACGGACCCCCACTGCTCGATCGATGTAGAGAGCATTCTGTGGGTAGCTGGGGCTCGGTCTGCGACATTAACAGCCGCTAATTAAAATAAAAAAATTATAATAAAACGTACGCTTCACAATTTGAATATGATTAGCTATGGAGCAGGGCAGGGGCTCAATGCGTCCATCGTCTAGATCTTAAATAAGTTGTCCAGTGGCTCGTTGGGGCTCGATAGAAAGCTCCGAAAAATCAATGAGCCATAATGGCCACAATGGCCACTGGTCGAAGACCAAAGACCGGCATGACAAAGAATTAATTAGCATAAGATTTTTGGCTATTGTCGGGCTCTGCGGGCCCCTCCGTCTGGGCATCCGTGGGAAAACTGAGCTCTTGCCCAGAGAGAGAGACAGAGAGAGGACTGATCCGTAAATCGTAGAGCTGAGATCTGAGATGAGTTATCCGAGGGCGGCGGAAGTTCAATTGGGAATTGGATTTTTGCAATGCAAATTCGCTGTGGCATCGGCTTCTGTTAAAGGTGGAAATCGGAGCAATATCCGTCCGGTGGAATGGCATCATCTACTCCAATGTTCATTCATAGCGGAGACAGAGGCTGAATGGATAAAGACTTGGCTTCGTTCCGTTCCGATCCGTTAGATTGTCGTTCATTAAGAAATAAGCCGATCGATCGGCGGAGGGCAGAGGGACACAACTGTGAGCGATGTGTTGAACACGATAAGCAAATATCATTATTAAGCCTTTCAAAAAAAGCCGCAACCTGATCGCGAGACTCGCCACGTTTTAATTATTTAGTTATACTCGTATTCGTAATCGCATTCGAATGGGAGATCATCGGGGATTGGGGAACTGAATTATGCGCAAACAAATTGATTACGAATCGTTTATGGTGGTCATTATGGGCCAGGTCGATGCGATGGATGTGGCCAAGTCGTAATTAAGTCTCTAATAAGGCATCGCCACTGTTTTTTGTCAACTGTCTGAACAATAGAGGAGGGAACAGCCTTCTAAAGATATTTTGATAGATTAGAACCATCTGGGGGAGCCTTCCTCGCACTCACCTTCTTGTGAGCACTGGAGAGAGTGCTCTTGCTCTTCTGGATATCCACTTGGTAAGCTCTGGTACAATCCCTTTACGATTAGCACTTTAAAACTTCACTTTCTTTGCTTGAGTTTTAGATACAGATACACTTGTTTCCTTATTGCCACTTATCCTGGCAAAACAGTCAGGTCAGGTGTTGGTTGGGTCTCTCGACGGGTATCGGATCGGATAGCGGATTGAATTTCTGCGTCGCGGCGCACCTTGTCACTCGACCGTCAAAATTTCGACTAAATGCACGCGAATCGCACTGCCAACGCATCGATCATTTGTGGAGAGGAGTGTAGCGGCGCCCGTGGTCCATCAGCCAGCGCTGGCTACTGAGACTCCGGCCAGCACTATCGCGCTCAGAAAAACAATACCAATACGAAGGCCCAAAGCGAAACTGAAAACCCACCACGCACACACCGAAAGAATCATTCACGGCCCCCCTCGCGTCACCCTCGCCCTCACGGACGAAACGTTTTTCTAGTGTAACCGGTTTTTCACGGCACTGCCAGCCGCCGGCCGTCGCAATCCCAGCCCCCATATCATCAGCGGGCCAATGAGCGTGCAACATCGGTGCGCATGCGTCTGCCCCGCTGTGGCGTGAGCTCTGCCATTGGTCGAGCTCATGACTGTGGCTGTAGCGGCTTCCGCTGCGATGAGTCGTCGTCTTCCCCAAAGGGCACTCGACAGCGCACAGTGAGTCGCATGAAGCCATGCTGACGCTGGTACTGTGGCAAATGTTGGTGGAAATTAGAGAGGAATTGTTTTGTTTCTTGGATTGGAAATGGGAAAGTCCATCGAAATGGGTGATTAAAGAAGCTGAAAAAAAACTAAAACTATTCAAAAAACTTGATATTTGAATACAAAAATGTTTCTATTATGATAGAAATTGTTGAAAAAACAAAAAAAAAAACCCTCATTCGAATTAAGTACTTTCTGTATTTTTCTGTTTTTCTGCGGCTTTTGCCCCACTGTGCACAGTGCATGCATGACGCCTGCCAGCGCTGGTCCTTCGTTGCTGGGGGCAGTCTTCGATGCCGTAGAGCGTTGCGGCAGCGTAGCCGTAGCCGTTGCCGTTGCCGTTGCCGTTGCCGTTGCAGCCGCGTTCCGGCCAATCGGCAGAGGCAGAGAGCAGAGTCGCAGCTGCAGCCGCATCCCCATCCACATCCATACTCCCCGGATCCGAACCCGAACCCGATTCACATTGTGACACAGCATTGGGCATAGCCGTTACCCTGGCGAAACAGCCACAGCTACGGCCACAGCTACGGCTTCCCTTCCGCCTTCCTTTTTCCTTCGCTTCCCCTGGACCTGTGGGGTGGGGTGGGGTGGGTTCCGGGTGGCTCCTGGCATGGGTGGTTCGTGGCGTTAAGTAACGCTTGGCAGTGGTGCTGCCTGCCTGCCGCAAGCGTTAATTGAATTCGACAATTGTCGGCTGTGGCTGTGGCATTCACAATTGAATCGAAAATGAATTTCCAGTGCGACTGGCGCTGAAAGATAAAACTGTCATATTGCTTGTTGATTGTCAAGCCGCAGGGCGGGGAGAGGGAGGAGGGGATGGAGGGAGTGGCAGGCCAGGGCATGGAGTAGGTGGTATATTGATCCATAGGTGGGATAGAAAATGATAGAAATTAGCTATTCCTTCATTGCGGAATTCAGCATGACTCGAAAATCAGTGACAGCACCAGCAGGTCCTGGAGCAGTGTCCTGCGTCCTGTGATGGCTAAGCGCCATGGCCCCGGCTGAACGAGAGCGAACCCCCTTTGTAGCCGCGTGGCACATGCAAATCCACTTGCCACCAAAAACCACAAAAACCTGTGCAAAAACATGCAAAATTCTTAGGCAGAGGCCCAAGGAGCGGCCTAAAAGGACAGCGGCGGGGGGCTGGAACTGCTGCTCGGCAGAGATAAAACTGTCACAAAGGCTGGGGCACAATGCCAACCAGCCAGCAGCTTGTCCTGGTCCTCATCCTCGTCCTGTGCTCATCCCAGGCACAGACAGGCTTCCTCCTCGACACGACACTGATAGCAGCTGCCCGACTTTTCCCATGCAACGAAGCGCGGCATAATAAGATCAAGCGAGTCAGCCGTGCGTGGTGGCATCAACACACTCTCTCTGGCACGAGGTCCTGGCACCAGTGCTGGTGCTGCTGCTGGTCCTTGGCCCACCCATCATGCAACGCCCAACGCCCAGTTAGCTTGTTCATCATTCCTCCCCCTCTCCGCCGCTCACTGCCTCCGTGTGTCTTGCTCTATCTGACAAGGCGATTATGTGACCAAAAGCCCTTTCAAGTGGCAGCAATTACCCAAACCCGGAGCCCAAAGCGACCTACGCCCCAATTAAGGCGCACACACAGACACACAAATCTGTGTGGGAAGTGCGTTTAGCAATGCCTTTTCGAAGAGTGGAAGGCCTCGAATGTAGGATACCCTTTAAGCGGAAAAAGACAAGAACAATGGGTTGGTAGCTATCTATCTGTTTAGGAATACATATATATCTCAATCCCTATACGTGTTAATGTATTCAACTAACCATTTATGACCGTCTCTATGTTGATTCAAATGCCGCCATATCTAACTATCTAAAGATCCATTTTCTAATACATTTTGAAATCGCTGCATGATTGTTTATACTAACTGTTACTTCTATACCCATACCCATACCCATATCCATATACTTTTCTAAACCGATTACTTCAGGATGTCCTTTCTGTGCCTTTCTCTGCCCTCGATGACTGCTTCTAGCGGTACAAACCTCCTATCTGGTCTGACTTACCCTTTGACCCTTGGCAGGGCAGGGCATTCTCAAATGAGCAACGGAAGTGGGAAGTTTGGCTTTTTCAGGGTTTCAAAGCGGTTGTCGCAATTGGTATAAAAAGGGGGCTGGGCAATCGGCTTAACTTCTTCCGATTGACTTGGTTTTCCACGCGCCCTCCGTCCGTCCGTCCGTCCGTCCGTCCGTCCGAGCGTTCGTCCGTCAGGCGATCGCTATCGGGTAAACAGGAGAACTTACACTCGCTTATATTGTAATTGAAATGAAATCCACTCCACTCCGGCAGAAGAGAGAGAGCAGAGAGTCTTCTCCAAGGAAGCGACACCCACATCACTTTTTCCTCTAATCAAAATTCGAATTCAAATTTAAACTCAGCTCCGAACCGCGCCACAGGCGACGCATTCCTCGATGCGTGCCCCCAGCTCATCATCAGGAGGCAGCAAGGCTTGGCTTTGGAGGATCCAAAAAAGCAAGACAGTAGCTGAAGCTGCCGCCTCGGCTCGTGCCTGGGGGCTGCCGGTGGGTCCTGGGTCTCGGGTCTCGGGTCCCGTCTGCGTCTAGATTTCATGGTCCATTAATGAGCGGTGTCCGCCGCTGGAATTCGCCTGGGAAGCGGACAAAAAGTTTAATTCTCTGGCGTGGGCGCCCTTCTAAAGGGGGAATTAGTTGCTCGAACTTGCCACAAATTAGTTCTTGCTGCTGCTGCTGCTTCTGCGTGTGTTGCTGTTGGCTGATGGTTTTTGCAGAGAGGGTCAGGAATATCAAAAGTATCTTTTCTAATTGCAGGGGCGGCCTAATTGAGGGTTTTCTTGCTTTTGCTGTTGCCATCGCTTGGTCCTGGCAATCAGCAGATGCAAGCGGCGGTTCCCTGAAAATTGTTCAACAAAAAGAGGCACAAGAGGATGGAGAACCGAGTAGGATTCCTGTGTGCGGGTCGCCAAATTGGCGCAGGTTACGCATGTGCCTCAAATCATGAGCATTGCTGCGGCTCTGTGGCACTCTGCCAAGCGATGATGGATGCAGTCAGGCAGGTTGCAAAGCAGACTCGCCTCTCGCCTCACGATGCACCTTGCGTCAGGGACACGCGCCGCACAGACAGACCCACAGAGAGACAGCAACTACCCAAAGGCCCAAAGACAATCGCCGACAAGAACAATGCCGATAAGATAAAAATCCTTCGGCGGACTATCACTATCCTCTGCAATATCTCTCTCGTCTAGGAGTCTAGGAGTCGCATTGCCCTTTCGTGCCACAGTTGTAGGCGGACTGCTGCACGCGATTTTCGAGTGCCATAAAAACTAGGGCAGAAGAAACAGGACAGAGGACACCCGACACACAGGGGTACAGGACACAAGACGAGTGGCATGTCAAAGCCAATTAATAAAAACGCAATTTCCACAAATCGAAATTTTTATAGAGTTTACAGGGTTTTTTTTATTGATCCATCTAGGACATTCCACACCTGCACTGCACACAGGACCAGAGCCTGGTCAGAGTCCGGGGTCGGATTGGGCGAGCAGATAAGCAAAATGAGCAATTACAAGAGAGGACTTGACAGGACAACGCATATTCTCACATTAAGAGACGAGAAGGGGCCTCTGCTGGGCCCCCCTCCCCCCCGGCCTGTCCTCCGCTCCACTGAACCCTGACGACACTGGGAAAATGGCCGACAGGACACCCAGAGGGAGATGGCGAGAATCTACTCTCGACTCTCTCCCTGTCGGAGAGTAGGGTGAGTCCTGGTCCGAAAGTTTGCGTGTGTGCTGCTGGAGGAACAAACGAGAAAGATGGCAGAGAAGAAGCCGCCGCCGAAGAAGGCAGGCAGGACCTTTGCTTGCGATAAATTAAATGTCTGACATAATTATGGCCAAATTGAAAAAGGAAAGAGCAGGAACCACAACCAGGAGACAAAGCACAAGAAAGATGAGGGGAAAATGGACCCCAGCAAAAGGACAGGACATTTATTGTGCCATAAAAACAGAAATTATTTGATCAAACACAATAAACACGACGACATCGACATCCACATCCACATGGAAGCGCAGCTCGAAGCCGCTGACAGGCTAATGATAGGATGTGCCAAAAGGATACATAGGAGCCTTATATCCTTATAGAATGGGCCCCGCAAATCGATTGGGGACTGCTCTTTCTGTATGGATTGGGCTTTTGTGGAACTCTGCAATCTCTCGTCTTTCTCTGCCTTGAGAAGGATGCCCCATTTGGGGGGCTCCTGGTGCTGCTCTGAGAACTGCCCCCAAACTCCCCGAAGTGGCCGAACTCTTCTTGTAATTATGGTTTTTATGGCTCGCAACGCCTCTGGAAATCGGCCAACACACATCATAGAATTCAAATCAATTATACGCTTGTCTATGCCATCCTTGGCTTCAGCTTGGGCTTCCTCTTGAAGCCAGTTCCCATTGCCCATTGCCCAAGTGCCGAGTCTAAGCCAGCAAAAGTGTTAAAATAATCATAAAACTTTGCCACTTCGAGAGGTGGCTGGGCTCTGTTGCATCGTTGCAATCGTAAAACGAAAACGCGGAAAGCGTTTGCCGTCCATCGCTCTGCCTAAATGCAATATTTTTACGATGCCCCAGTGCCTCTTTGACTGTTGTTGTGCCCCTCTCTCGGGGACCCAGTCCCTCTGTCCCCTGTCTGGTCTCCATGGTCTCCATCTGCATCTCCAGATCCCAGATCCAGGCTGAATGATCATTCGGTTCGTTGTCCCCTTTGGCGGTGGTCGGTAGCCGCTTCGCTGGATCCGATCCGACTCTGGACTCTGGCAGGGCAGGAGCAAAAGTCAAATACGGTAGCTCAACTAATTGAAAAATTAAAGTCCAGTGCTGGCCCAAGTACTTGGGAGTATCAGTGCTTTGCGTGGCACCGCCCACCGCCCCATCCATCCATCCATCTATCCTTCCGTTCATAAATCTTACGGCATTCCTGCACACAGCACCCATCGGCCCATTGCTCATCCGAATGATCATCGAGTTAAGCAATGCCTCTGGGGTCAAGATTGGCTAGCTTTCCCCCACGCCCCCCAATGCCAATGCCCCTTACAGTCTGATCAGCCATGCCTCAGCTGCAGCTCCAGCTTCAGCCTAATGTGGCAGTCTGCACACCTTGCCACAGACACTTTAGGAAGGAGGAGGCAAAGGCTGCCCTCCCCGTGCTGCCGGGTAACGATTATCGGATCGAAGGTAAACACAGGTTCTGCACTGCCGAATCTGTAATGTTGCCAAAAATCACTTCTGGTTTTTGCCCCGATACCTGATCGACGCGTCGTCGACCTCTGGACACACGTATGACTGTATGCATGTCTGCCTGTATGCCTGTCGTGTGTGCAGCTGCAGCGATCCCCGAATGCAATTTGCGAGCAAGGGAGAGGATCGGATCGGATCGGAAAGATCGAGCTTACCCAAGGTGTGCAATCAGAAAGCGCCGATCAGAGGAAGGGTTAGTAGCCCTTAAAGGCCACGTTGGCTGGATCCGTCGGGTCTCTGGGGACTGCGGCATTTAAAAATTATAACTACATTAAGTGCATCCACAAATTGCAGACACTTGGGGCGTTTTAACAATGTCATTTGGGGAGGGGACTGGCACTGCACTACACGAGGAGCCACCCTTTTACGAGAAAGAGAGCACTACAGAGGTAACCATAAATTAACCGTTTAATGTACTCGCTACATTGTCCCTCAGACACAACAAAGACGTAGCTTATAATAGTCCTTTTCGAGTGCTTGTGGCTGCGACTCGGTGATGATTTTCTAATTTATTGCCTTATAAACATGATCAAATTCGCATCATAACAAAGCGAGCAACCCATAACAGAACATAACAGAACAGAACCGAATAGAACCCCTGAATCGAATCCCAAAACACACGCGCGACATGCTGTGTGTTTCGGGGGATAATGATGACAGATCAAAGACCGTCCACACAATGGGTTGGGATGATCGTCATTCGGATCCGGATCCGCATCGCTTATGCGGCTATACGGTTTACGCTTGGGTGGCTGGGTGGTACCCCCGCTCCTTTCTGCTGAATAGAACACTGATAGCACACCTCTGAAACGCGCACAGATTGTCGTTATTCGAGACCGCATATGTCGATTGCCCTCGTCCACTTCCATTGTCCTTGCCTTGTTGGCGCATCAAACGTTACGTGTCATTAACTCGTCTCTGACTCCGATTCTGACTTTGTCGAGCTGTTAACATTTCTATCTGTCCAGCGATGATCTGTAATTGATGCGCTTCCAAGTGCGAAATTCGCGGCAGGTGTCGGATTATGCATATGAATCAATGCACCCCGACTGCCGGGTGGCTAAGGGTAGGGGAGCGAAGCGGGTGCAGCGGAAACTTAAATGTTCGCACATTTGCAGCTCATCAATTTTCGGCATTATCCCTGTCTCAGACCGGCAGCCCAGCAGCAGTTCATTCAACCTACCTTCTGCTCCGTCCGTGGTCCCTGGATCTGGTCCGTGGTGCATGTTAGCGCCGTCTTGTTGACTTAATCGCCCCAAAACAATTTACTCTTGCTTCGGATGCTCTGACTCTGGACATTGCTTAAACGCTTGTCGCCTAATGATGGGGCACCAGCAGCAGCAGTGGATACAGCTGCAGTAGGGGGGACTGCAGCAGATGGGGCTGCAGCAGAGATGAAGGTGAAGCTGTGCCTTCACTGCCCGCTTCCCCACCACATTATTAAGCCATAAAATTGAAAACTTATTATAATTACATAAACGTACGCCTCAACGCCTCCAGACATTCGGGATGATGGGAGGATCGATGGATGGATGGATGGATGGACAGAATGCGCTTTTAACGCGCTCCCGGACGGAACCAACGAACGATTTTCGGGGCACACGCATGCTGCCCGTCTGCGGAGTTGCATTTAATGACCAAAGCAGAACAGATTTTTCCCTCAATTTTTTTTTTTTGGCAGCCTCTTGCCGGCGGCGTAATGAAGGGGTTGGGGTCTTTGCCTTGTGGATTGTGGATGCTGCAACAAGCTCCGAGTACGCCGATCTCTGCACTCCTCAGAGGCCTCTCCTTTCACATTATGGACATTACCATTAACATTACCATAACGCAGATCTGCACGGAACTTGATGGCTGGCAATTGCATCTGCTACGGTACCTTCCTCCTTCGAGTGTCCACACGAGGCCGACTCCTTGCCTGCTTATACAGATGAAAGATGACCACACGCGTTGACAGAGGGACATCCGGAACTGTTGAATAGGGAAAAGGGAATAGCCATAGAATATCAGATTATACATATGTGAGCAGTCTTTGAGTGGACTGGGGAGAATCAATCTGGACTCCAAATCGTGCCGATTTAAAAGACATAGACCACAGATCATCTGATATGTTGAGAAGCTATAGCCCAAAGATTATATCATTTGTTTCGCTAAAACGTTGCATGTAGATTAACTAATAATAGTCAGTATAACGAGCATACTTGACTAGTCGTTTGTTTATTGCCTTTTGTAAGCCATTTGTATGCTTCGACTGTTTATTAGAACAAATGTACGACTATTTAGTAGAAAAATCAATCGTTCTACACAGAGATCCGACAGATCTCTCTCTCTGGTCGATCGTTGAAACAAGTTGCGTAACAACATGCACATATTGTATGTAGGTCGATGGCGCTCCTATACAAAATTTGCATAATCAAATCAATTACACACCTAAAGCTGAGATCGGTTTCTCTCTGTCGCTCGCAAAACAAATGACGTTGGCCACGAACCTGACATTCAAAAGAGAGCATTTGTGATTCAGAATGAGAGCGGGAACTCGTTCCGTATGTAATTGAGTGCTCAAATCGCGACGAAATAACTGTTCGTGCCACTAACTCCTATCAGTGTAGAGTGACTGTGAGTGTTAGTCGAGCAGGTAGGCTGGGCTGCCTCTTATCAGACAGCGGCATCGGCCTAGGTCTACGCGGACTTATGTGTCATTAATTCTACAAAAAACAAAAGAGAAAAGTCAAGACATTCTGCTACGATTACGTACAATATATACTATCAGTAAGCGAAATCTGGAGGGAAACTTTAGCAACAAACACTTTAGATATGATAATCAGATAATCCGTCAAAAGTTCCGCTTTATATCTTCCATTAATAAATGGAAAATATACGATTCTTATATGGTTTCGATTACTTCCATCTATTTTTTGTCGCTCATGAACAAAAGACACTTCGATTGAGTTTTGTGCAAACGTTTGATTGTGTATTTGTGGTTTATCACAGTACTAGGCACTCATGCGGATCTACTTAAGATTATCTCCTTCTCCTGCTCTTGCATCACTGCTCCGGCTTACGGACAAAGACCTCCTGCATCTCGACGTCGGCGGGGGCTCGACGCTTCCCGGAACGGAACTGCTCCTCGATTTCGAGCAGGGTGCGCCGCCGTGTCTCGGGCAGAGCCCAGTAGATGAAGATCATGGCCAGGAGGGACATGACGCCGAAGAATACGAAGCACTTACTCATGCCGATGGCCTCCTTCAGATCTGGGAAGGTCTTGAGGCACAGGAAGGAGATGAACATGCCGACGGCCACGGTGACTCCCGAGGCCGGACCGCGCACCTTCAGCGGAAAGAGCTCCGAGATCATGAAGAAGGGGAGTGTGTAGAGGCCGAGGGTGCTCAGGATGATGAAGCCCACGATGGCGACCACGGGCAGATAGGGGACGTCGCGGAGCAGATTGCTCCAGCTGTGGCCGGCCAGCAGGAACATGCAAGCGCACATGCCCAGGGTGGAGATGATGCCGGCCCGTCGGCGGCCCCACGCCTCCAGGACGTAGCCCATGGGGCAGGTGGTGACCAGGCGGGCCAGCCCGATGAGCAGAGCGCACATGAAGGGGTCGATGGAGATGCCCGCTTCTAGGGAGATCTGCACGGCGTAGACGATGACCACGAAGATGCCCGTCAGCTGCTGGAAAGCGAACAGGGACATCAGGATGAGCAGCGGCTTGTGCACCTCTGGCAGCCGCATGTTCCGCAAAAACGAGGGCTTCTCCTCGGCGTCCCGCAGCTGCAGCGACTTCTGTAGCACCTGGAACTCCTCCAGCACCTGGGGATGCGTAATATGCGCTGCGTAGAGAGAGAGAGATCAGAGAATGGTGTACACAGTTGGAGAATGCTACTCACGCGACTTTTCCAGACCGCGGAAGTAGTTGAGGGACTTCTTGGCCTCGGCCAGCCTCTTCTTGGCCAGCAGCCAGCAGTGGCTCTCGGGTAGGGGCAGGACGCAGAGCAGGGCCACCAGCTGGTAGCCGCAGCAGATGAGCGCGATTAACCGAAAGTCGTCGCGGATGAAGAAGCCGATGCCGTAGAGGATCGTTATGCCCCCGGCCACCGAGATGGATGTACCCAGAATGAGGCTGCCCCGCGTCCGAGGCACGCTGATCTCCGCTGCGTACACCCCAGGCGGGGCGCTGGCCAGGCCCATGCCAATGCCTGGAATTTTAATTTCGTCGAATAAGCAATGACCGATAATCGCTTGTCGAAAATCACACGGATGCTTACCCAAGATGAAGCGGGAGACGATGAGCTGCCAGAAGAAGGAGTGGGAGTCTGTTTGGCTGGCGGTGGCGAGCAGGATCCAGGCAGCGATGTTAAGGATGTTCAGCACGACCAGCGTCCGCTTGCGACCGATCCTGTCAAGCAGCACCCCAGACAGCAGGCCGCCGAGTGGTGCGGCCAGGGCGTTCACTGAGGCGAACCAGGACGCCTGCGTCCCATTCAAGTGCACCGGTTCCGTCTCGTCCTTTAGCTGGTCCAGCGTGACCGTGGGAATGGCCAGGGTCATGCCAGTGGACAGCACGCCCACATTGGCCAGGATCACGGCAATCGCCTGCCGGCGCACGGCTCGCGGCTGCTCGCCCAGTGGCTTCGTCTGCAGAGGCCGGTCCATGCCCGAGATGATCTGGGGCTTGAGGTGGCCATTGGTGTGTAGCTCCTCCTCTGTCAGACCCATGGCCGAGTCACGTGCCGGTCCAGGAACCTCCTGTTATCTCTTCTGCGGCCTGTGAGTGGAGTGATGTAAAGCCAATATTAGCATTTGGCTGTACTCTCACGGAGAGCAAACAGATCAGATACGAGTAATCGTAGTCCCCACTGAATACTCGTTCTGTCTGGTTGTTTGTACTATACGTATAGTACGTACGTACGACAGTGCATACCCTTCTCAGAAGCCTTAAGTCAAGTAATCTATCAACGCAAAAAACGAAAGCATATCCGGCCCAATAAAGTAATATTTTCTGTATCTAAGTAACAGACACTGTGGCCCCGTTCTCAATTAGTCTGTCCATCTTTGAGATGTCGCCATTATTTAGATGCAGTACATCATTATTCGGATATCAAAAGACCTTTATGGATAGGATTCCCCAAAAAATTCAGACGCGAAACGCAAGAACTCTACCAACGCGATTGGATAATTTCTGTTCATGTTTGCGCTATGGAAAGGGAAGATCTTCCAAAACGGGTCTTGGATAATCGGGCTAAATTTTTTAGAACATCAGGCCATCACAAATTGGTCGTGCGACTGTGGTTAGAACGAGATATTCTGTGAATTGTTGTTTACTTCAAAGAGTTATTGTTTTCGTTGCCATACGGTGATAAGGGACTAGGGCGATAGTGCCCAAACCCTGGCCAGTGTCCAAGGGAAACAGTTGATCCGCGATTCGTAGACCTTTCCAGAGGTTTTTCAAAGTTTGTTTGTGGATCGCAAGTGTTTGTGTATTACTTTGATCAATCGACGCCAATTAACGGCTATGCATCCACACAAATCAATTGAGCAATACTCACTCGGGAAGCCTCTGTTTTCCACCACCACGAGGGCTCGCTGGTAGAGATAACCTGCTGAACCAAAAATCCACAGAGCGGGAAAACAGGTTCTGCGACTTCTAGCCAAAAATCAAAGCCGTGTGTTTATGGCCCAAAAAGCGAGACAATACTTCAGGCAAGTCTGTCGGGGCGGCACAGCGTAATAGAGCGAATGGAGCAACCGTCGACGGCAAAACGCTGGAGCCAACTGAACGCCGCTTGCCACGTTAGATGCGCCTCGACTCGACACCCGACTCCTCTGCTTCTCTACGGTCCGCTCAACTACACGGATTTCTACCGAGCGAGCGCTACGCTTCGCGACAAATTCTCTCCTTCCCAACAGACTCTCTCATGTCCGGACGGGCAGAAGCGATAAAGCGTATGCCCCGTTGAGGAAACTTAGAGGAAACGTCACCGCCCCGCCCCACCCGGCCAATCGATTGCTGTTTGTATGACTTTTGTGTGTCATGATCGTTTTGATCGCTGCTGATAATAGGGGATCACTGTGGATCGATTTGTGGCTTGCTTTTTTAATGAATAAAGGGGTTTAAAACACCTCTCGCTCCCGCCTCGCCCTACGCCAGTACGCAATATCGGCTTATCGGATCGGTTGGCATAACCTTTACACGCAAAATGCAAATTAAACGTAAATAAATACTTAATGAGCCTCTTTTTAATGTCTGGGTTACCATATGATGCCACAAGTAGTATAGAATTGTTGTATCTTGTGGCATTGGCTTATCAGCTTTGAATTTAATCAGCCATACGCTCATCGCTGTTGTTTTTTGTGGGGCATCAGACGAGTGGAAGTCCACTCCCAAGAGCCCGCGGCGACAAACAGTGATTTATCTTATCGAATAATGAATATATTTCGCCTTCACTGTTGCAATATTTGCCCAGCAATGTATTAAGCGAAGAGACAAAGGCTGGTTCTAAATTGCGTGCTGTCAATTGGCCATTAGAAGTCTTTAGGGTCTGGCCCCGATTAGATAGCGATTCATTTACGAGGTGTTAAATCCCATAAACAAAAAACCGTTAGGCTCGCGGGTATGTGCGTGTCGCAGTACTCAACAAGTGTCAGGCAATGCTTGATACATTATGCATCCCTGATATCGATACATGTACGATATTTGGCAGGGCCCTGGTGCTGTAAAAGCACTAACCATACAGTATACGTATGGTTAGTGGTAAAAGTCAGCAAAAAACAGGATGTTGGAATGTTTATAATTCTCAGTACGACATTATTTCACAAAAGGAATCTGTATCCGCGGGAGAATGTTGCTGTGTACCAAATATTGTTTATATTTTCGGTTTTGGGGCTTAGTCAGGACAGTCTATCGAAAAGAAATATCGTTATTCATAAATAAAAAAAATATGTTGTCAACGGGGTATGGCATACAGGCTTACAGTATATATATTTTGTATATTTCATTCATTTTGTGGTATAGAATGGTATGCTTGATCAATTCTTTGGTATATTTCGGTATATTACAAAAATACAAAACTAAACTTTTCACACACAAATGTAGTTAATATGTAGAAACTGTGTAGTTAGCATGCAAAGAAATTAATTTAGTGGACATTGTTTAAACTTATTTTACAATAAAATCCAATAATAAGAACGTTGATTTATCAATCGGATGAAATTATTAGTTCAGAGCTGAGGATCCTAGCTAAATGGTAATATTCAACCAAATATAATATAATGGAACAAAAATAATTCGTCAGTATATTTACGGTATATTATGAAATTTGTGACATAGGTTTGGTATATTTCTTAGGGTCAGACGGTAGATTTCATCGGAATATATTGGCCTGTGTGACAGGAAAAATAATATAAAATGAACACAAATAGAATCCTGCTCCAAGCACAACATTAGCGGCAGGCACGCGTAAAACACGGAAGAAAATCGAGACGAGACTCGAACGCAAAAGGCAGCGGGTGTCTTGGAACGTGAAAAGAGGGGTTAAAGCAGCCAAAGTGTCCTGCTCCAAAAGTAAACACCGGTGACAGTGCCACCTCTGCAGGTGGAGCAGCATCCAGCGAATCCTCCACTCTATGAGTGGTTAAGCGTGTCGTCTCCGAGTCTACTGTTGCCCCAGGCTCCAGCAGCAGCGGGATTGGATGAGGGATGAGCGGCCTTGTTTATAGGCAGGTGCGCGTCCCCGTGACAGTAGCAGCAGCGGAAGCAACAGAGGCAGCATCAACATAATTTAAACCTCAAAGAAAAGTGAAAAACGGAAAAACAGAAAGAGAATCGGAAAACGAGAAAACGCTTCGATAAATCGGTTCCTTCGGGTCGCCCAGGAGAGCGGTGGAGCGTGAAGAACGGTGCACAGAGAGCGAGTGCTGTGTATGTGTATCCGTGTCGGTGTCTCAGTGTGTGTGTGTGCGTGTGGCAGCATCCTGGAAAAGCAGGAGAGCGGAAAAGCAGAGCAAAGTAAAAGCAACATAATCAACCAGAAATATAAAAACAGAGTTTTCCCCTAGACCCAACTCCTCATCCAATCCCGCAACCCCCGCCACCCAGTCCCCCAGCGTGCTGTCAACAATTTCCCAATTGTCGTCGTGCAAACCCTCGTCCTCGTCGCCATTGCTGTCGGAGCAGTCACCATCAGAACAATCATGGAATGCCGCTGAAGCCGACCCCAGGAGAACCACAGCAGAGCAGAGCAGCTTTCATCTCCTGCTCCTCCTGCTTCTGCAGTTCACTCAATGCCAGACGGCTTCGTCACCCACCAGCAGAAGCTATAGATATTGCTATAGATACGGCTAAAGATACACAGATACACACGCAATGGCCATGTCCAGGTGCATGTCTATGTCCACGCTGTGACCTATAAAGCCGCCCGAAATTCCCAGTGAAAATTAAGTAGAATCAACAGATCCAGACTTAGTCTCGATCCAGATCCGGAACCCAGAACTCGGATTACCCCACATTACCGCAGTCTAGTTCCAACTCCAGTCCTACTAGCAGAAACAGAAGCGCATCAAGATGACCACAGACTTTCTGTTCCCTAAAATAGCGGATTGCTCCTATGTGTCCTGTTACTGGTGAGTAGCCAAAGTCATAGTCATAGTTCTCGCCCTTGTCGTGATCCTGCCCCACAATGCGTACAGGCTGGCAGGTAGTCTGGCTGACTCGGGGATACCAAAACTTTTTCATTAGGCAAAATCATTCACCACGAAATACGAGGCAGAATATTAATACAGTGTTAGCGTTTTTTTGATGAACAGAATATGTATAGAGAGAATGATGGTGATTTTGAATGATTATCTGAGATTTCTTCTTCTGTGAATGATTATCTCTATTTTGGCCAGTCCTAGCTTTTGGAGAATTGCCTCCTTTAATTATGCATATTTTATTTTCGTGCGCTATCTCTTTTGGCAACGACATTCGCCGTGGTTTGCAAGGGTCGGGGGCGCCTGTTGTTCTTTCCGCTTTCTCCCCTGTCACTCTCTCTCTTCCTCTCTCTATCTTTCTCTCTCCATGCTTTTGTGTGTTTATTCCGTATATCTCTATAAGCCGAATTCTGTGGTTCTTCTTTAAAGGCTGTTCTTTCAGACTGCTGCTCCTTCTATCTAATACACCTTGACTCCTCGCTCGTCGATGCGCCTCGCATCTCATTCAAATTCGTTATTTTTTCTCCTGCTTCTTCATTTTATCCATCTCTGCTCTTCCCTTCCCCTTGCTTTGTTTTTAGATTTTCTCTTCCCGTCCTCGAAGTCGTGATGCGGCGCCGTGCCGTGCCGCGCTGCGCAGCTCCAGAAATTAGGTCAAACGGTCATGTCTGCCTAACAAGAAAAGCGTGCCACAGTGTGTGTTGGAGCCCCTGTATGTGGGGCAGGGGGTGGGGGTGGCGCGGGTTGAACCTTTTGGTTCGTTTTTATTGCCACATGCGAGAGGCGCGTTTCGACTATAAAACAAACGACCAGCGGCACCAGCAACAACAAACCAAAGCGAAAATTAAACATATCCTCATGTATGAGCACACACATACATATAGCATGCATGTATTCAAGCTGTGTGTGTTGGTGCAATATTTAAAATGCTAATTGCAAAAATGGCGGCACAGACGATACGATGGCGATGACGAGGACATGGTCGTGGTTGGTTGTGGCGGAGGGGAAGGGAAGGGTTAGTAGGGACAAAGTTATGGAAAGTTGGCAGGCAGGTGGCGCCCCCCCAAGGAGTAGACTCCTCGGGCAGCAGCGGGAGTGGTAAGAATTATATGAGTTTTATGTGCGTCTCCGACCACACGCTCGTCATATGACATGCACGTACCCACACAGACACCATATACATACATACATATGTACATTTGTAAGGATGAAATGTCGTAGCGTTCTCTGACCTCATCGTCCCCCCATCCTCAAAGAACCCCCTTTGTTGCAATCCCCTTCAGGACATGTTCATTGATTAATTCACATTCGCAAAATGCTCGCACTCACATTTTCACTCAGATTCATCGTCAACGTCATCGCCATTCCCATCTCCCCATCACCTCTTTCCAGTGGGGGAAGAGAATCTTGGAATGAATACGCGCACTCTCTCTCACTGTCTCTCTCACACTCTCACTTTCACACATGCATACACACAGAGGCGCCATCTGTTTGTGGAAATGTGCAGCCCACCGTGTGGTCTGTTCGTTTGGAGAGGGGGCAGCAAAGCGTAAGGTTGGGTAACTGCATCCTGGCTTTGGCACTCAGCCATTAGCATCGGCAGCGGGATGTGCCATTCGGTTATCTGTCGAACTGGGCTGGCGTCGGAGGAACTCACGTCCTCCGACTTCCCTCCCCCCAATCAGTGTCTGGAAGGGCATTTAAACCGCCAGCTCACGATATCGCCACAAGCCACTTCCAGTCGCGACTTTTGACCGTGCAACTTGAGTGGGTTCCACTTGCCAACCTTGTGCCTCTCCTAATCCGTCCCTTTTCCACCTCCCTACACCCTTTTTTGGCTTCAACAAAAGTGTTACTATAACTTTTTTTACTATAACTTATTCGTTATATCTATCCACTGGAAAAGATATTGTAAGTGGATGCGATAATAGGATAGAAAAATTGGTTCATCTTTGCACGATATAGGCATCATATAGCGCCATACAGTGTACAGATTCGCAAGAGTATTTTAGGCTTCGAATATCTCTAGAATAGTGCTGCCGTTGGTTGGCCTGGTGGAGGTCTGTAGCCCCAGTTTAATACCTCCTTCGCATGCACTTGACGCCGCCCACTTGTTTGTGGATCGCGTGGGCTGTTCTCATTCCCAACCTCGTCCTCAGTCATGCCATGCCAGGACAAACATGCGAGCAACAATGTGTGGCAGCAAAATTGATTGGAATTTATTTGAAAGAGCCATAAACAGTAAAATGGCAGTCAAGGAGCACACGGGGACCTGGGGCCAGAGGCAGCCGCGTGCTAAGCAAAATCGATTATTTTAATTCGAAAGCCAAGAGGCGGCCTGTTGCTGATAAGCCACACTGGTGCGGGCACCGTTGGCATTTCGTGCAAAGATTTGGGGCTCAGAAAGTGCATTATGTTAGTAGTCGATTGGTGAATAACCCAACCCACTTGCGAATTGTTACTTGCAGCGAGGAGAACGTGTGGAAACTCTGCGAGCAGGTGAAGCGGACGCGGCCCGAGGAGCTGGGCACATGCTATGCTGTGTTCGTGTCTAACGAGGGGCGAACGGTGCCGCTGTGGCGCCAGAAGGCCGGACGTGGCGACGATCAAGTTGTGATATGGGTGAGTGTTCTTATCCATTAAATCTAGCCATTTAGAAACTATTTCATATTGTTTTCTTCACAGGACTACCATGTATTCTTCATGCACAATCCCTCGCCGAACCGCTGCCTGGTGTTCGACCTGGACACCACGCTGCCCTTCCCCACATACTTCCACAAGTACGTGACGGAGACATTTCGCTCCGACCTGGCACTGCGACCAGAGCATCACAGGTGAGCGCAGTCGCCCCTCCATGGAGCCCCATGATTTTCTAACACATTTCATACATATTTTCAGATTCTTCAGAGTCATACCCGCAGACACATATCTCATTGAGTTCTCCTCAGACCGGCGGCACATGCGACGGCCGGATGGCAGCTGGATCAAGCCGCCGCCCTCATATCCACCCATTCTATCAAACAGTGAGATGCTATACTAGAATCGGTGTACAACCAATGACTCCCACTGTCTCTCTTCCACAGCCAATATGCACTGTCTGGGCGACTTCATCTGCATGAGTGCCGGAAAGGGCCCCGGCGCCGTATACAGCCTCTCGGAATTCGTGCACAACTTCTACAAGTCGCCCAATATGGTTGCGCAACACAACAAGTAAAGAGGATCCACATCCGTATCCGCGACCAGGCACACGCATCCATCATAGTCCCATAATCGATGTCCCTTAGGATAATGTCAAGATAGTTTAGTTTTTGTGGTGCAGTTGCTAGCCAGAGAGACAGTTAATTACCAATTGCATATACATAAAAACATACATATATATACACATGAATATATTTATGATATTGTATTTTTGTATTCAGATTAACAGATAGAAGACAAGCCAAGCCGCTCGCCGCGCTTCGCTGTGCTCTTCAGATCATTTATATTGAAATTCAATTCTAAAGAAATTATAAATCTAATTATACATTTTTTATTGTATGTGTATTGTATTCGATAAAACACTCATAGATATATCATACATCGTATATCATATAGTATATACTGATACGGATCGGATCTAGCTAAGGGCAGTCCAAGAAATTCGATTTTTATTCGTTACTCTCTTCAAGTACTTTTTGAAATCTTAACCCTTAAACCCAAAACCGAAAACCCAAGCCTAAGCGAAGGGCAACGCACCAATTACGAGTAAAACTATAACATTTACAAACCATTTATGGGATACATACAAGAATATCTATATGGAAATATATGAAGATACATATATACATATGTAGATATGGATATGGATATACTACGCTACGCTCTTGATTCTGTAATTACATTTTTGGCTAAGCTAAAAGCAACCTTAACCTTAGCCTTAACCTTAATCTAAATCGAAGTCTACATCTAAATTTAAACCTTAATCGTTGACTCGAAGCTAAAGCTAAATCGAAAAGAATAATTAAATTAATGCTTGTTAACTTGTTTTACCGTATTTATTGTACACTAATTACGTACTCGTACAACAATTATAATTGTAATTCGAATATATATACATATGTATCTACTACTTTGTATACAACAAAACGTAACATAACGAAAGTGAATCCAAACGAAACGAATGGAAACGGACCGAAACCGAAGATAATATTTATAATATGTGTGTTTGTATCTAGCTAGTTTTTGTACGGTTTGTATGCCCGAGGATCCTCAGCAGAGTAACCACGCCCCACCCCACCCCCAACCAAACCGAACCCGCTTAGAGTTGATTTCGATACATTTATCGTATCGTTTCCCCGTTCGATTGACGACTTGTGACGCGCAAAGACTGATTCATTATACGCTCTACGGTAGCAGCAGTCCCTCTCCCTGCCCACCCCTCCCTATAATACCACCTAATCTGGATTATAAAGTTTTCTTTCGATTTCGATTCTTTGTCGCCAGACACCCCCTTTACACTCAAGATTAGTTAACGAAACTCGCATTTATTTTGGATTCAGTCGTTTACACTTAATTGGATTTGTATTAAGAGGTTTTAACTCGATTTGTATGGGGAATACCGCGTACACCTAAATATTAATAACATAAATGGGAATGTATAATACATTGAAGCTGTGCAAAAGTCTCAAAGTTAAACCTAAACTCTTAATAACAAAACACGAAACGTTTCTCAATGTTAAACATGTCTCGCATCTGCATACAATATAGATTGAAAGATGGGCATTAAACGCATGTATTCTTCAATGTTTCACTTTTATAGTTCGCTCATGGTTTATCGCATTAATCGCCAAGCAATCGATTGCAGAGCTCACTATTTGTTGGTGGAAAATCAATTATAAACGAACAAACACGCACAAATAATGAATGCATCAGATCGTGTAACGCCACAATTTCTCTCTTCCAGTTTTTTCTACTAAAAGCAAGCATATAACCAATATGATACGGGGCAGCTAGCCCCCATATAACAAGATACGTGCAGATATATACATACATATACTTAACAGTAAGCTAAAGAAAACTAAGTTTTGGCGCCACTCTGTGCGAGGTTCTGTGCGTCTTTTTACTCTTTTTTACTTAGCATATATGTGCAACATATGTACTGTACTCTTACCATATACATTAACACACAAACGACAACAACATCAACAGCTGCAGCCTTATTC